>NW_026732648.1:0-317500 GCF_028476545.2 Physella acuta | reverse complement strand
AGATATTGGAACAAGTGGCCCAATATGTTGAACTAAGTTGTTCGAAGGCTATTGATGAACCAATTTTTATTTGAACCATGAACTGCCCAACAGAACTATTTGCTTTGATTGGAATAACTGACCTTTTAAAGGTTAAGAAAATGTTTTTAACAACAGCTTGACTATTACTAATGCATTAGCATTCAATTTATTTTTTAAAAAACCCATAAAATAGATAGTCTTGGGTTGAAAATAGATAGTCTTGGGTTGCATCTGACTATACTCTTCTGTCTTTATTGTTACTATTTAATAGTATTTAACTGTACCCATGTTTCATTGTGGAACTGAAAAAGCACTAAGTCTAATCAGTGGCGGAACTATAAAAAAAGGGCCACCCCGCAAAAACAATTTCTGGGCCCCCAATATATATATATATATATATATATATATATATATATATATATATATATATATATATATATATATATATATATATATATATATATACACAGAAACAAACACAGAATACGAAATTAGGATACTCATTTCTCGAATGATAGGGTTTTGAAAAAAAAATTCATTGTTTTGGTTTTTTCACTTAAGACAAATTACAAACAATATGTGTGTTAGGGAATTAGTCTGCTTTGAAAATCTGTTTCTTTTTACGTTTGCTGTAATTCTTCAGAATATAAAACGTGAAAGCTTTGTATGTGTAATGGTTTCTCATGTTATGTTTATTTTATGTTTTTTTGGTATGTATATTACTAATTTTAAAAACATTTCCTTTTTATACTATGTCATTCTTTAGTAGGTATTTTTTAAAATAATTATTAAGAGAAGTAATTGCTTTTTAATTTGTTTAGTACAAATCTATTAAAAGGAGCTTATGAGCACCCCTATTTAACTATTTAAAAAAGGGAAGTAAGTCATGGAAGTGTTTTGAACGTTAGCCTATCTTTTACACTGCAGCTTATGGTTTAAAAACAAATGGAAAAAGAATTTACAAGAGGGTGGGATGGTGTCTATAGAATAAAGATAATCCAACCGCAGCTACAGTATTCTTTTTACAAAACAACCATCAAGTCAAAAATGCAAGAAATTTAATTTTTTTAACTATAAAAATTGATTATGGTCGGCTGTGGGCTCCTAAATGGCGTGGGCCCCCCCGCATTGCGGGGTCTGGCGGCACTGTAGTTCCGCCCCTGAGTCTAATATTACTAAAGGATTCAAAATATGATATTTATCTAATCTTCCTTAGACAGCATTTGATGAACAGATTTCATAACATCAGGTGTACCTTCAATATTTGCTTCCTTTTCATCAACATCAATTTCCACAATCAAATCATCACAATATTTTGTTACCTATTCATCAAAATTGAAAGCACCACATTGGAAGAATGCCATTGTCATAGAAGACCGTTAATTTTTTTGTACTCACACTTTTTGAGGTTGATTGTGTAAGAGCTGCTGTAGCTGACTGGGATGGAAGCGATGATGTGGGTCTAGAGCTTTGGATTAATGTCATAAAAGTTTCTTCTTGAAGTTGTAATCTATGATGCTGTTCTTGAAATGGTTCTTTGAAGCACTTAAAATAAGGACAGACATATATGTCTATTCCATGTAACTGCCATAATTTTTGACAAATAGCCCAAACAGCATCTGACAAAAAACAAATTCCTAAATAATAAAACAAGGAATAAAGTTTAATAGTGAAAAAGTTCTTAAATACTATAGCTTGCTTATTATTTTAAAAAACATTAGCAATCTTTTAATAACATGCTTTTATGTAATAATGAACTAAAAAGGAGAAAATAAATGATTTTCTTTAAATATATAATGATAAACTATTATTTAAATAAATATATTATCTATTGAATATCTTTACTAGAATTTAAGAAGTGATCCACGTTTTTCTTTTTAGTTATTTAAATAGTTGTTCATTATAATATATTTAAAGAAAATCATGTGTTTTTTTCTTTTTAGTGCATTATTACAAAAATAAAATGCATAAAAAACATTTCAAAAGCAAGCTTTTATGTAATAATACACTAAACCTGAAAAAATAAATGATTTACTTTAAATATATAATAATACTCTACTTGGCAGTTTCGATCCATGGCAGATGACAGAGGAAGTTAAATAAAAGCTTGTAAAAACTAACATCCATCAAACTTAATTAGTAAACCTTTAAATCTTAATAAAATATTGAACTACTATAGAAAAACAATTAAGATTTTATGTTTTTATTGTTTAACTAGCTGTGGATAAAATATCAATTATTAGTCTTTGTTTATTAATTTTCACAGATATTTAAAAACAATTTAATATAAATGTTTTCATTTATTGTTGTGGGTATTCAAAAGAAAAGGGAAATTAAAAGTTTAAATTCTTAACATATTAGTTACGTCCATTAAATTAAATTAAATTTTCTGAAGTTAAAAAATATTTTATAATAAATAATTTTATATTATAATATATATTTATATATAAATATGGTGCAATGTCAGTAATATGATAAAAATGTTGAATTTAATTTTAATAGAAGAATACACACATACACATTATATAATTAATAATGAGTACATTAATAGCCCTTTACTAGGCTTGTGTATGCCTACTTTACTTTTTCAGTAATATTTTTTTTCAGTATAAAATTATCTTTATTTTAAACTAGCTTCCCCATAGCATGTGGCTGGAATCTAGCCCTACACTCTAAAGTGACAACACATTAAGTGTTTCATAAACATGTAACTTATTATTTTTAGAAATTTGACTTTGTTTTGTAAAATACAGCTATTTAAATGTATAAACAATGGACTCCAAATGCTCAGTTAGAAGCCGGATGACAACATGACATCAATGGTTTAATTTAGTCAATGATTATAGTGGCCCACCATATCCATAGTGTTTGGCATTCTTTATTTAAAACAAACACAGGCATTATGGTGATGATGGCAGAGCTGGAGTCCCAGAGGATGCCACTTTTCAATTTAGTCATATATTTTAGTAGCTCATTCTATCCCTAGTGAATGATTGTAGGTGCCATAGTGATCATGTGGAGCCCAGGTTGCTTCCGTTCACCCGATCACTTGGGCTCTTGTGGTTGCGCCTTCTTCTGCAGTTTGACCATTGAATAACTCAGTACCCCTGACTCACTGTGCAGAAAGCCCAATAAATGGATCCCAGGTGCTAAGCTGCTGAAGAATTCTGGAAAACAAACCAAACACTAATGCATGAGTGCGCCCCTCCAAAAGATAATTATTATTTTAATCGCAGAAGATAACTTTTCAGGAGTATTTTCAGCAACTACTTTATATATATATATATATATATATATATATATATATATATATATATATATATATATATATATATATATATATATATATATATATATATATATATATATATATATACTATATATATATATATATATATATATATATATATATATATATATATATATATATATATATATATATATATATATATATATATATGTGTGTGTGTGTGTGTGTGTGTAAACAGTGTCAAGTTACAAACACAACACATTTGATAACATATTTGTCTATCAACAAGGACAAGGCCAAAACCGAACCAAGATATAATGTAACTGAAAACAGGATGTTGTTATGTAACTGGTGTGACTATAATAGAATTTGACTTGTCAACAAGACGTAATACTTGATGTAAACAAGTTGTTTTGTAGTCACTGTAGTAGACAAAGAGGAACCAACCAATACAAAATAGTACGCAGTTGGTGATACCGAAATAGAATAGTTTGACCTGGATAGGACTTGTTTACTACACTGGAAGTGCCAGCTGTGTGTATGAAACTCAATGTAAGAGAGACGCACAATGCGTGAGTGTGTATATAAGAAGCGCTACTTTTGGGTGTGTGCGCAGAAAGGCAAAGGGAACCATCAGAGGCAGAAACACGAGAGAACGATCAGCGCAGAAAGGCCAAGAGAGAACAAACGGTTGAACGATTGTGTGCAGAGACAGAATGCTGATAGTGGATAAACACGTGATTGGCTATGATGACCATCGGTGCAATTAGATGTTTGATTGAGGATTGTGAACAGGATTGCACACAAAGAGTACAGTTGAGTGCCATGTCTCAGAGAATGATTGAACTCAAAGAACAGTGTCAGTAGAAAAGAATAGGATATACAGAGTGATACAATGTGAGGACTTGTGATATTGGAAGTCTGTTGATTTTCATGTTGTTCTTGGAAAGTTATCCATCATCAAGTATTAAAGTGTTGTAATCTCGGACCTGCAGTTAGAGTGTGATTCTTTTTTGAGTTGGATTTGTCAGTGCCAAATGAGATGTCCACAGCCTAAACTACTTCCTAATTTAAGCCATTTAATTGAAAAGAAAATCAACATCAACATCCATCATGAGCAACGAGCCACACAAAAATAGCCCTAAATTCTTTTTGGGACTGAGGTAATCAACTTTTGTCTCATTTTATGACAGCCGAAAAATGTGAAAATTGTAACTTCATGTCTGGTAAATTGGTCAAAAGTAGGCCTATATGAAACAATGAAGCTTGATAATGATATTATTAAGTTGATAGGATTGGTAATGGATTCCCGTGTTGAAGTGTTCGTTTTATTCTTATGTTATTATTTTTTTGTATTTATATTATTAGTGTTAAATAAAATCATTTTTAAAGCTGTCATTCTTTAGAAGCTCTAGATCTATGTCTTAATTAAATAATGATTAATTAAGAGAAGCTTTTTTTTTCTAATTTGCTTGATACAAAACTATATAATGGCATTAAAAACCGGAAGCTAGGTCTACGTACTAGATCAAGGTTTACAATTCTTGGAATTTTTAAAAATGGGATTGGGAATTACCGATTTTAAAATCGAAAGTGTTAACAATAAAAAACAATGGCTGCTGAAGGCTAAAATTAAAAATATCTATTCTAGAGTCTACTACTATTATATATCTACTTACTCCTGTATCGGTATTTGTAATCAGAACTGTTAAGGTGTGATAAGTACTAAAGTTAGTTAATAGTTAGTACCCCCTATATGTAGTTAAATCCCTATTTCTTAAGTAAGTTAATGTTAAAGTTAAAGTAACAGTAGATATAAACTGATATATGAAATATGATTAGTAGGTAAGTAAGTAGGCCTATATCATATCATATAGATCTAGTAGTCTATATTATATGTCATGTGAGTATAATATTAATAATAATAATAATATTTAACATTTTTAGGAGGATTTATGTTTTGAAAGTCATAAAAATGTTTCAAAGTTTCATTCATGTACTTGTTTCTAAACAACTGTATTAAAACTTTTCAGTAATAAATAAAGGTGAAAAAAAGGGGGAGGGGGGGGGCACTTGATACTTTGACTAAATTTTTCGGGAGGGGGGGGGGGAAGTATATGTTTAATATATCAATCCCATTTCATTTAGCGGGTGGTAGACTCTGCCCCCCCCCCCCCCCCGGAAGAGATGCCTGGATGAAAAAGCTCATTTACATTAGAGGCAGGGGCAGAACTACTGTGCCGCCAGACCCTGCAATGCAGAGGGGGGGGGGGCCTACGCCATTTAGGGCCCACAGCCGATCATATTAAATTTTTTTATAGTTAAAAAAAAATTTTTTTTTTTGCATTTTTGACTTGGTAGTTTTGTAAAAAGATTACTGTAGCTGCGGTTGGATTATCTTTATTCTATAGACACCATCCCACGCTCTTGTATATTCTTTTTCCCTTTATTTTTAAACCACTGTGAGAGCCGAGTCCTCTTTCTCCTACAATCAAACTTATCAAAGATAGGCAAACGTTCAAACCACTTCATGACCTATTTCCCTTTTTAAATAGTCAAATAGGTGTGCTTATAAGCTCCTTTTCAATAGATTTGTACTAAACAAATTAAAAAGCAATTACTTCTCTTAATTATTATTTTTTAATTCAATACTTACTAAAAAATGACATTGTACAAAAAGGAAACATATTTAAAATTAATAATATAAATTAAAAAAAAACCCATAAAAATTAACATAACACGAGACACCATTACTTATACAAAGCTTTCATGTTTTATATTCTTTTGACCGACTAGAGGTTAAGATGTCTTATAGCAGAAATAAAATAAAACTGATTCTCACAAAACACACTAATGCACTTACATGACATTATGTTGTAATCATTGGCGTAGCTACTGTAAAGCTAGCGTAAGCAAGGCATAGGTGCCCAAGGCACATAGGGGCCCTTTTCCCTCTTAATATTGGAATTTTAATATTTGCTTTATGTAAATAATTTTAAAAAGAAAAAGGAAATCCAGTTTCTTTTCTACTGTAGAAATAATTAAAAGTTCCAAAAAGGCCCCCAGTCTTTCTTACTGGCATTCAGTGTATGTGCGTGTGTGTGTGTGGGGGTCAAACAGGGCCCATATGGTGCTACTAAAATTTGGGAAGTCGTTCAGAAAACGCCAGGCAGTGTTTTTCCCCCAGACATTTTTTTTTCGAAAACGTGCCTGAAAGAAACTCTGGTATTTGGGAAGTTTTCTAACATTTAATTTTTTTTTATGACTCCGCCCCGGCAGTAAGGCGGTGCTGTTTGCCACTCAGTTTCCCAGCGGCTATCTTTGCACCTGGGGTTTGTTGATTTACTGTCCCATGCAGTGGTCACATTTGCACAGGCGCATCAACTGACGCTCTGGAGGTCGCATAACCCAGTGTGCACAGGTTTTTCCCGTGAGCCCCACACGCCTATATTCGTTTTAATGATCGCCATTCACTAAGGATACGGAGAGCTACTAAAATCGATCACAAAATCGAATAAAAGGTGTCCTCCAGAGCATCAGCAGTTGTAAGGTTGGGCACCCCGAGATAGCAAGCACGGATGACACCAAGCACAGGGGCACCCTACATTGGGCCTCAACGTTCAACGATTAAACTGAACCAGGGATAGCATCTGGCTAGCTACAGCAGTGTAATACGTCATTCCAGTTGGAGCCTTAGGCAGTTGCTGAAAGGTGTTCAACCTCGCTATTACGGAGAATGATCAATGTACGCTCAATGCTTTCTTACAGCTAGGTCAGGTGTTCCCTACACTTTTACCAAAGGTGTCACCCCATCTTCCCCAACAACTTTGCATTTTCAGTGGGGTGTCGCCCCTCTGTGACTTATCTTTTATTATTTTACTGGGATACAACATAATTTTTTCAGCAAATTTTACAATGTTTTGTCATGGTGTCAGCAGATGCGGACAGCACCTCTGCCCTGTCTTGTGCCCCTGCTGTGTTTGGTTACTTGAAAAACAAATCAACTGTAAGCCTGTAACATTTTTACAAAACTACGGGGTTGTAGGCCTACATAATAATATAGCATAAATAAAAAATTTGGATGTATAAAATACAAAATATATAGAATATTTATATTATTCAAAACCATACATCGGTGGTAGCAGTTGATTTCTTCATTTCCCTCCGTTGTAGCCTAACGGCTGACAAAAGGGCCCACTGATAATCTTTGCATAGGGGCCCAAAAATCCTAGCTACGCCACTGGTTGTAATTTGTATTAATTGAGAAAATTTATTTTTTCAAAACCCGAACAGGCCAGCAATGAGTATTCTATGTTTGTATTTTGTGTTTAACGTTAATTTCTGGCCTATATTTGATTTTTATTATTTAGTTATCTATAATTTTTATACAAATATATCACAATATACTTCTATTAAAGCCTTAACAATGAGGCAACTTTTTTCCACATTACTGGCCTTAACCAATTTTACACACCTAAAACGATAGATTACCATCATTATTTAGGTACTACTAGTAGATTTAGGTGTGTTGTTGTTGTAGGTAGGTAGAAATACTACAAATGAACAAAACAAAATTGGTAATTAGCTTGTAATCTAATGACCAATATAATTGGAATTGTATCTGCAGAAATCACGCTAACTATTACTACTAAATATACATGCAGTACACAGGTTTCCAAACTTTTTCAAGTGGGACCCCTTATTTATAAAAGTAAGTGACTCGCGACCTTAATAGAATTAAAAAGTCTAAATTAGTAGGGAAGTTAGAAGGGAAGTTAGTTTTTTAGTATTATTTTAATTGGAATTATTTTTGATAACCGCTTTAATACGATAGGTTTGCTATTAACTAGCTTCAAAATTCGCAGATGAGTTTTTGAAAACACCAACCTCATTCTTAACATTTAATTTATTACTTTGTTTTGTTTTTTTAATTGGAGAAGTGTCGAAAATCTACTCTCACAAAGATGTATAGACACAAAAGGAAAACGCACCTTAAGGGAAATTTAATGGAATTTAATTGGCATCGAGTAAAGTGTTAAGGAGCGAAAATCATACGCAGTAATTATTAAAGCTGTCGCACACACACTAATACATGCACACACACTCACACATATATATATATATATATGTGTATCTATATATCTATGTATCTATATATCTATATATCTATATATATTTATATATATATATATATATATATATATATATATATATATATATATATATAGAGAGAGAGAGAGAGAGAGAGAGAGAGAGAGAGAGAGAGATATATATATATATAGATATAGATATAGATATAGAAATATATATATATATATATATATATATATATATATATATATATATATATATATATATATATATATATATATATATATAAAGATATATATATATATATGTATATTATGTATACATATATATATATATATACGTATATTATGTATATATATATCGTGTATATATATTATGCATATATACATATATATTATTATGTACTAGGCTGCATACCCGTGCTCCACCACAGTGAATCTTTTTTTAAATTTACCAACTTGGGAACAGATTAAAAACAAACAGAAACACTAAAAAAACATAAACACAAAACAAACACAACAGAAACATAAACACAAGCACAAACAAAAACACAAATGCAACATGCAAACACAAACGCAAAAAAACCACACAAAAAAAAAAATACAAACGCAACATTAATGCAAACACAAACACACAAAAAAACTCAATCTCAAAGGATAACGCAAATGCAACACACAAACACAACACAAACTCTAACGAAAAAAAAAAACAGAAATGCAAACACAAACACACAAAAAACCACAAATGCTAACGCTAATGCAACACCCAAACACAAATGCTAATGCAACACACAAACACAAACGCAAACAAAAATGCAAAAACAAAATAGGTACACACAAAAGGCAAACACGAGCACTTAAATAATGGCTTTATCAAACAAACGGCAATGTATTCTAACAATAATGCTCTCATGGACATCAGCACAATTTGCATTCACATAATTATCAAAAATTTTAACTAATTAGTTTTATTCACCACTTCTGTTATTAAAATGTATCCATTTTTTCTAGTAGTGTAAGCGAAAATATTATTTAACATTTATCTGTTTAATATGTTATAGCAATGTGCGTGTATTTAATCATTTCTTCATGTTCTTTAGTTGACGTATGCAAAGAGTAGAAACTTTGCCAAGTATAAAAAAATTTAAGTCGTTAAATAAATAGACCCTACTCTATTACTTGTAATAAGATAATGGCGATGAAAGTAATATGTACGCCATGTGTTGTTTACTCTTATGTTTCTAGATTATATAGCGATGACGGAATGACACAATACCTAGCAGCTTATATTATAAACACACACAGGGAGGCGGGCACCAAATTGAAAGTTTGCTGAGGGGTCGCTGCGCCTTTGAAAGCAAGATCTCATTTATGAATTAACCCTTAGTGGCTTTTTTCTCATAATTAATTATGTATAGTTATTTAGTATGTGTGTATTCTACTGTTAAATTTGAACTTTTTTTTTGTTAATGACATTATATTAATAATGTTTCTTCTAACTTCCAAAAATTTAGGAATGTCAAGGTTATTATTAGTACATGGATTTGAAAAAGGAACAAACCATGATGAACTGCTACACCACTTGCAATCTCTCTTTCCTGAAGATTCAATTCAAAATCTTTGGCTTGATCCATTCAAGCAACCCAGAGCAGTTGCTGAGTTTGAAAGAATTATTGGTAACTTCATACATTCTTACATAATATTTCTTAAGAAACAGTAGATGGCATTTCAGATGAATGGTGTCACTTAAAATGTAAAAAAAAATAATCTTTACTGTTGAATAATTATTTGTTGCTCTGAAATCTAATTTTGTGTTTTTGAATCCACTTTAAAAAAATATTTGTATATTCCGCTCTCAATTTCCAAAATATTTTTTTTAAATCAATCACCTTCAAGCTGTATTTGTTTACAAGTTAAAATTACATAAATTTATGTACATTTTTTGTAAATTTCAGATTTATTATGCACTTACTATATCCTAGGTCTAGATTTTTAAAACTAATACTTTAGTGAGTTCATTTCACTTTAGCAATGTGTGGAATTGTAGCTAGCACTAACTAAATGACCAAAATATTTTTGTTTGCTACAACTATAGAAATTAACCTAAATGTAATTGTTTGCATTAATCTAACTACTAGTCTGTCCTGCCAAATTTTTGTATTATGTGTTTTACATCCAGATGACGACAAATTACTTTCATATAGAAAGAAGAAATCTTTCAAACTTAAAGGCCATTGCATGTTTGTAGAAATTGAATTCACAACATCCAGCATGATAGCTAAAACAAGTGCCACTGTAAAAATTGGAGCAAAGGATAAACTGAGTATGCTTTTCAGTTCAAAGAGAAATGGAGGCAAAAAAGTTGCAAATATAACAGAACTTGTACTTAATTGCTTTGAAGTGACTTTCATTGAAGGGTGGGGTAAGTTTTTGTATAAGTGTCTGTACATGAAGTTGTGCTTTGTCATGATTATTGTTTTTAAAAAACAAAACTTAACTAAAAAATACCTTTTTTTAAATTTAGTAACTCAAGATTTAGTAATTTTTAAAAGACTATGGTGTCTGGTGTTAATAGATTTTATGAGCTAAGCTATTATATTTAAGGACTATTTTACCATTAAACTTTATTCCTTGTTTTCTTACTTAAGATTTTCTTCTTTACCAGATGCTGTTCAGGCCGTTTGTCAATGCCCTTGGCAGGTAGAAGGAATTCAAATAAATGTCTGTCCTTATTTTAAATCCTTCAAAGAACCATTTCAAGAACAGCATCATAGATTACAACTTCAGGAAGAAACTTTTATAACATTAATCCAAAGCTCTAGACCCACATCATCGCTTCCATCCCAGTCAGCTACAGCAGCTCTTACACAATCTCCAACAAAAACTGTTCAGAAAGTACAGAAGAAAAAATCAACTGTTTTCTTTGACAACGCTATTCTTCCCTTGCTGCTTCATTATTTCAATTTTGATGAAGAGGTGACAAAATATTGTGATGATTTGACTGTGGAAATTGATATTGATGAAAAGGAAGCAAATATTGAAGGTACACCTGATGTTATGAAATCGGTTCATCAAATGCTGTCTAAAGAAGATAACAAGGTAAATATTGAAATTTTTAATCAACAAAATATAGACACATGGTTTTTTCAACTCCTTTATGTGACATACATACAGACTTTTTGAAAAGACACAACACTATATTCAGATGAGATTTAAGACCACTACTCTAAGTGGCACAGATGTGCTTCACAAGCAACCACTGAGATCAGATGGGTGAACAATCTGACCAGTTAGCTTTTCGGTAAAATAAATATTTTTGCATTTGTAAATCTATTGTGAAAAAACTCTTCAATCAGTTATTGGTTTAAGGTAACATTTGGGAGAATAGAGAGCAAGGTATAAGTTGTCATATATTTATATACTTATTTCTAACTTCTTGCTTTTGACTAGATTTTAATTCTTTTAGTACAAAATAATTAAATAAATTCATAATATTTTCTTTTAGGTCGATTTAGAATTCCCAGAAAAAGATTTTTTTTCTAATAAAAAAATACAGAATGAAATAAAAACCATGATTGAGGAATCTGAAGTTACCATTATACTTTCTGGGACAAAACCTGAGCTTTTTGTGAAAGATAAAAAGGACAAAGAGGTAAAATTAATCTTGGTGCTGGTCTCATATTGATTACAATGTTGTTGTTTTTTTTTTTGGAAAATATTGTATATGATTATATTTTTTATAAACTTATTAATTTAATTTCTGTCCCATAACTATCAACTAACATATTTTCCAGGTGCCCTTCTATAAGTTTTTCACATCACTTTTTGTAAGAAGAGAATGTACATCCTTGCCTAGTAAAGATTTTCCAGAAAAAGAAAAGTTGAAACAATTTGTTGAAAAATTTAACAGTGATCACAGCAATTGTCAAATTTATATGAAGGATGTCTCTGTCACTTTATTATCTTTAGCTAGTAACACAGAAGATTTGGATTCAACTGTAAACCACATCAATAATAAAATAAAATCAGCTGTAAATCCACATGTTGCTCCTAAGTTTAATCCTAGCTTTGGCTTGTCTGCAACAAATGATGCTATAAATAGAACACAAATGCCCAACACAAGAACAAGTACTTTGAATCCTGAAAAAAAATCTGTGCCTTCTTTAAATACAACGGTAGAAACACCCCCTGTTTCATCTGGTTCAAGTCAATACAACCAAACCAGAGAACCTCTACCATCTGATAAATCTTCATCTTTGAAGATAAAAAGAAGAAAAGTTACAGTTGTTTGTCAACACCAGTTTTATGTATGGCTGCTGGACGTGTTAGATTTCATACATGCTGTTACTCGTGTGCTCAGCAGAATCAAAGTAACTGTGATTAAAAATGACTGTGAGGTTCTGATTCACGGGGAACACAGTGAGGTTGATAAAGTCAAGACACTGGTTACAACAGAGGATGGATGGGTAAGTTTTGATAGATGAACATAATTCTTATCTTCCGTCTGAAAACAATTGTTGATGTAGTAACTGTTATCTGTTATCTGAAAACATTGTTGATGTAGTAATTACATAATTGTTATCTTCTGTCTGAAAACCATTTTTGATGTAGTGTTTCTTCTGACAAGATCACCTTGATACCTTAGTTAAAAAGACAACATTATTTAGTTATGGCTCTGTTGTCAAAGTGTGTTGAAACAGCCATTTTGGCGTCCCATAAAACTATTTTTATGTAGTGTTGTGACACATTGTTTTACCTAACATGATACATTTTTATAAGATTTTAAATTATATTCTCAGTGTTATATTTTAATGAAGAAATATTTATTACAAAGAATTAGCTCCTCAAGATGAAGCTTTTATATATGCTAATAATTGTTTAGTATTTGGTAGTAATTTGTTCCTTGCCTAATGGAGCACATAAATTTTTGTGTTTGGTTACATAAGATGTGGTCTACTGTTCATGATTAATTCCTAAAAAATACTTTGAAAATACCTTTTTGCTTTGTATAATTAAACTATGTTTGTATTATTACATAATTTAAATATGACAATCATACAATGTTCGTATTATTACATCATTCAAATATGACAGCACTTTGCATATAAAACTTTTCAACAGAAATAAACTTTCAATTTATTTATTTTAATATTTTAAATTTTTTTGTAAAATTAGATTTCCATGAATGCAAGTGAAGAAAATTTCCTTGCTGAAGACAAAGTGCAACAGTATTTGAAGTTTCATGTGAAAGAGATGGGCTACCATATCGTGGTGGATGTAGATGCTGATGATGATGACACTCTAGAGATGTGGGTTGAAGATAAGGATTATCGTAAGGTTGTTTGATCTATTTTTTGCATCATTTTTCACCCTGATAGTTAGAAAAATATTTTTTATAATACAAGATGGGAGCCAAACAATCAAAGCTCGGAGGCTTATCCTGTACAAATAATATCAGACATAGATTCATCAAGCTGATCAAAGCAAAGTACTATAGGAGTAGAACATTAACTATAAAAAGTTAAAAAATTAATTTTCTTAACATTTAAATATATAAACTTTTACAAAAATGTATAATTTCATAAAATATGTGAAATGTGTTACATGCTGTCACCTATTTCCCTTTGGAATGGTGAATGTCCAAAAAACATTAATTAGACTTAAAAAAACTTTACATTATAATTTGTTGCTCAAATTTCAATTTCTAAAGTTCAAAATCATTATAGAAAAATAACCCTTAAGCCAAGTAATCAAAGTGAAACACACATAAATATTGTGATTAAGAATTATAGTACAAAAAATAATCTAGATTAACCCAATATTAATTGTATTTTTTTAATTATTTCATAAATTCTGTAGGTTCATTTGTTGTTTTAATGTTTAAGGCCAGCTTTCAAGACTTTGTGATGCAACTTGTGGTAAAAAGAAAATGCTTTGCCACACCTAGTAAAGACTTCCTGCAAAGCCTAGAATGGATTTCCTACAAAGATTCCTTCAACCACAAACCACCTGGCTGTTATCACATCTCTGACACTGAAGATTCTGTAACTCTTTTGTCTCTGGCTGATTTCTCTGGAGATCAAAGTATAGATGATGTACTTGCATCTGTAAACAATGTCATCACAGCTAAAGATAAAGAAAAAACTGAAACCAGTCATAGATCTTCTCATACAAATATTTATCCAGATCAAGCAGCAGAAAATATATCCCAAAAGTCATCCCTCTCAAGTAATGAAGACAATTCCAGGGATTCCCAGCTCAGTGTTAGCATTACAAGTTCAGCGAGCTCTTCTGGAAGTAAGGGTAAAAGAGCAAAGCTTACCATAATTTGCCAGAATCATTTCTATGTTTGTTTACTGAAGTGGCTAGATTTAAGAACCTCTGTAATGGACAGATTTGATGGGCTGATGTTTGAGATAAAGGAGGAAGAGGATGAGGTTGTGATCAAAGGATACAGTGATGACTCGAAGATGGTGAAAGTATTGGTCACTGAACATGACAGAAAGGTAAAATAATTTTATCTTTTATTTTAACTGAAGCTTTCTTAAACATTAGTTGTCACGGGTTGTTGTTTTTTTAAAGAAAAACTGAAAGAAAAATTTGCTTTCTGCTTTCAATCTCTTTATTTTTTAAATTACTTACAGCTTTACACTTCATCTGAATTTTTGTAATTGTATATAATTATGGTAGTAAATTATATACATTTTTTGCTAATATTTATTTACTGAGGTTTCTATAAGTTATCTTTTAAAAGTTTCATTGGACATTTACATACTAATTTAATGCTAGTACAATTTTTTACAGCTTCGTTTTACTGATCTAGAAGAAAACTACCTCAGTGACGAGAGAGTACTACAATACATAAAGTCATCTGTTGCAGACATGAAAATTAGCATAATTGTTAACAACAATAAAGATCTTGTAATGCTCGTTAGTGATTCTCAAGGAAATAAGGTTAGTCATGATACAAAAACTGCTTTTGAAAAATTGTGCTGTCAAAATGAATTACATTTTGTCAAGGAAGCTGAACTTATATCTCAATTTTGTCTGAAGTTTGCAATAGTTTAAATAAGATTAACTATTGACTTAATCAAAAGGTTAACTAAATAATGTTCATTATATGTTTTTCAGGTATCTTTTGTTGACTTTATGCAGTCATTGCTGATAAAGAAAGAATGTCAGCCTCTCCCTTCTGTAGAGTTTAGAAATAATCCTGAGTGGACATCTCTGATCAAAAAGCTTCAGCAATCCCAACCCCTCTTCTACATCAGTGTTGAAGGAAGGAAAGTGACTATTTTAACTGCAGTGAAAGATAATCTAGATGAGTTAAAGTCACTAATGAAGAATTTGAACAAAACTGTTGAAAGTTTTTCTATCACAACAAAGATTAACAAAAGAAGTTTACCCTTGCAGAAGTCAGAGAATTTAACCAAATCTAAAAGTGGTGTTGATCAAAGAGATGCGCAAAACTCTGGATCTCCCTTGATTTCCCAAGGTTGGGTTTTTACTGATGAGGCTCAAGGCTCTGGTTCTACTTTAGTAAATGCTAAAACTGGCACCCTCGATAAAAGAACATTCAACCCACTTGTAGACACTAACCCATCTGGTGATTTCAGTTTTGATCATTTTAGCCTTTCAGAGCTTTACACAATTACTATTCACCATTCTTCATACTCTGAAATAACTTCAAGCGATGAAAGACGCGTATATAAAAAGATAAGCAGTAATAGTAATAAACAAAATAGTAAATTACATACAAATGAAGAAAAATTCATCTTCCCCGTAAACCAACAAGTTTACAACTACTGTAAGATGTTTTTAAGAAATTATTTTAAAGAGATTTCAGAAAAACTGAATGAGAAAACGGAAATTATTTTCGCTCATGGTTCAATTGAAATTAAATGCAGAACTGAAGAAACACAGCGTTTTGTGTTAAACAAAGTACAGGACATTGTGAAAAGCATTTCCTACCAAGATCTCATCATAAAGAAACCTGGCCTGCCACAGTTTTTAGAATCCCCAGAAGGGCTGCAGCTCATTGAGTCAATATCAGAACACACAAAGTGCTTCTTGGAATTTCCAGAGAAGATGTCGGAATCCTGGCAAAGGGACTTAAGGAACCCAGACTATAAGGTGGCTATAATTGGAACAGCTGTGTGTCAAGGCTTTAACCTTCACCTTGTATTAGGGAATATCAGAGACATGGAACAAGTGATGAAAGTTGAATTTAAACCTTCAAAAGAAGGTAAAAAAAAAATATACTCTTACCTTACTTTTAGAAGTTGCTTCTGTTAATTGCTAAAGAAATACAATATCTGAATTCTTAAAAAAGAAATTGTAAACTAAATTTTAATCCATACCCATTTTCTTTTGATATTCAGTTTTTTAACTGTAAGAAGCATCTCATTGCATGTTATTTTTAGCTGATCGCTTAAGAGCAATTAATTCCCTTTTCAGCCAAAGAGTTCTCCATTAAACTTCAAGGGACCAGCAAACACCTGGTGATCATGGTCCCAGATGATGAAACAGAACCAAAAAAACTAGCAGAAAGCTTGAAAAAACAACTACTACTTGTATTTGAACAGGCCAAATATATTTCAAATGTCTACCTGGCATTTTCAATGGAATTAATCTCTGATCCAGAATCACCTGTACCTTTTAGAGCCATAGCAGAAATTATTATCAGCGAAATATGGGGGATCTTTCAGAGTGAAGACTTTCACGATGAAGGGGAAAATCAACAATATCAGATGTTTATTTGTGAACCAAGCAACAAGCATGTGTTTGATATTTTTGACTCTCTGATGAAAGACAAGTTTAAAACAAAGTTTGAGTCCCCAGACCAAATTTGCTGGGATAGTATCTCTCCTACTGGTATGTTTTTAAACCAAATTAATTGTTATAGATGTTTGTTGATAACTAATGCTTATAAATAATTGCTAATATATAGGATGAATACGAAATGCCAATAACTATATTTTGATGAGTGTTAAATCATAGACACCATTTTTATTTCTATAATTCTATAGAAAACCTGTTCCTATTATACTGTTTTTATTTACAAGAGTTAGGCTAAAACTAATTGCTGAACAAGTTTACAGCTAAATGATGATATCTTTTGCCATCAGATTCAAAGGCTTTTCTTTTTACTTTTTGCTAGATTTAAGAAAATACGCAGACTACAATACAATGGGTGTTTCAGTGGAGGTTTCAACAATAGACAGGGAGGCAACAGTGAGTACTTAATTATTTTATGCATTTTTTTATAGCATAAATATGTTGTCACAGAGGGGAGCCAGGCATTTTCTAAAAGACACTTTCCCAATTGCTGCTTGCCAGAACGCCGTTTTCCTGAATGAACACTTGTCCGAGTGGGATAAACGCCCGAATAGACACTTTCTAAACAGCATTTCTGCTAGTGGCTTTCGGGCATTTCTAGCTTTTGGACAAGTGTCCATTTGGGCGTTTGCCACATACAGACAAGGAAAACAGCTTTCAGTATACCACTTCAGCTTTTGGGCAAGTGTCTTTCATCAATTTGGGCAAGTGTCTTTCATCAATTTGTCCTAGACCCTTCACACGGTTTGCTTATTTTATGAAAAAATAAAATACAGTTAAAATACATATATTCTATTTTTATTTCTTCAGGCAGAAGAAACTCTTTACTGCTATCCTATATTGCCTGGTCTGGATACACAAACCTGCCCTATACTTCTTGAGCCATCTTGTTCTAAGCAAAAACTTGATCTGGAACTCAGAGAGTTCCAAAGATCAATCCCTGGTGGCATCTTGGTGGGAGATTCACTTCAAGTTGGATGTCTTGGAGTCGGTAAAGATGCTCTTCTCTATTGCTGCTCAGAATGGGGAGCCGACAGTGAAATGGTAAGTTGTTTAACATATGGTCAGTTGTTTAACATATGGTCAGTTGTTTAACATATGGTCAGTTGTTTAACATATGGTCAGTTTAACATATGGTTAGTTGTTTAACATATGGTCACTTGTTTAACATATGGTCAGTTGTTTAACATATGGTCAGTTGTTTAACATATGGTCAGTTGTTTAACATACAATCAGTTGTTTAATTTACAGTCAGTTGAGTTGATAGTGAAATAGTGAGTTGTTTAACATACGCTGGGTGATTTAATGAACACTAAGTGGTAAGGAGTTAAGCAAATACTATTTGTAGACACGTGATTTTGTTTTCTAAATTTAAAAATCCCATTGAATTATTAACTTTATTCATTGGTGATTAAAATAAGTAGTGATAAACTTATTTGGTTTTTTCAAATTGATTAATTTTATATTAAATGAAATAGAAGTTTTAAATATGAATTTTTTTTAAGAGAACATGTATCACTTTACTTTTGGAGAATTATGATAATTCAATGCTGATGAGCAGCTCATTGTTGAAATTTTAACATTTAAACACATTTATTGATTTTCAAGAATCCAAATTTAATTTTTAACCTGCTGTTGCATTTACTTTTAGGCTATTCACGATTGCTTGGAAATGTGTGCCTTTTCTTCATCTAAGTATGAGGAAGTGCATATAATTCCACCTGGATTTCATGTCAACCCTAAGTACCCAAAATTATTTTTGGCTCAGAAGGTCTTTGAATCATTGGATATATTATTGAAAGATAAAGAAGAATTTAGGAAAAAGCACATAGTTTTTGTTATAGATGATAAGGACTATCATCGGGTAATTAATATTAAATTTGTTCTTTATATTATTAAGATACTTTTATGTTCCCTTGTTAATAAAATATAGAACTTTTTCAAAGAAACTTGACAGTTTTTTCTACCCTATTAGTACCTTTTATGTAATGGAATATCCAAGCTTTTGTTTTATTTCTATGTAATGTTTTCTAAGTAAGTACGCTAACTTAATTTAAAAAGGCAGCAGTTTGTGTGAAAACTAAGTCCTTATTCATTAATTATTTATTAATTTATGGGAGAAATAATTTATGTTAATTGTATTCCAGACATTAAAAAATAAAAATAATAATTATATATTTTTTAAAATATTAAGATACAAAATTTTTATAGGCATTTGAGAATGAACTTCTTAAACGGTGTGTGAAAAGAAAGAAAGAAAATAGTTCTGACTCAGGTACGTCACAGCTTGTATTTTTTTAAAACCATTTGTTTGTTAATTATTTTAAGTTTCTATAACTAGTTTAAAAAAGATAGATGCTTAAAATTACAGGAAAAATTGAAGCTCATTTTAAACTGTTAAGTCTAAATTATTAAAATTTTTAATGGTTAAAGTATATTTGGAAACTGCTTATGTGCAACCATCTAATAATTTAAAAATCTAATTCTTGTTTGAGGTATGTCTCTCATGTAAAAAAGAAATCAATAAGAGTTTGTAATCAGGAAAAAGTCCTCTAAAGCCGAACATTAAAAGTTATATATATATATATATATATATATATATATATATATATATATATATATATATATATATATGTTACGGTCAAAGTCCGAAGTCGGCCAATCGCGCATTAGCCAAATTCGTCTCCCATTGGTTGGTCAAAGTCCGAAACTTTGTTTGATTTCGGCCTTTGGACCGGCCAAAGTCTTAATTAGAAAATCATCTGGTTAGGGACGACCGGCCAAAGTTCGAATTAGAAGATCATGAGCAGATTTTGGCTTTTTTTTTATGCCGTAAGGATCATGAAATTATGTCTTTATTGATTATTAATTATAGTACATGACAGAAACATTCAAATTTTTTTATTGTAAGCTAGTCTCAATCAATCAATATTATCATTTCTTACAACAAGTTTAACTTTTATGGCATTAGAATTACATGGTAGCTTGTTATTTTTACACTTGCGGCGATTTGTTGTGCACTTGGTTGTGCAATTGCAGCGAGTGTAACCTTGGCCCCCAGTCAATGATTGTGAAGATGCGATGGTTAGTAGTGATTTTTCCTCAGTGCCGACGACAATAAGAGCAGTTTTTCGTGAAGAATTGAAAACTCACTTCAAGCATACAGTTGTTTTAGAACACCATGTTCCGTTCCTAATTTGTACAAACTGCCCTGGATGCTCATGACAACTGCAATCATGCTTAGGGGATCACCGCAACCTCTGTCAACATCTGGAACACGGATGCGTACATTGTCATCCACTTCAGCATTTTTAAATTTTGTATTTGGTGTTTTAAGCATCTTAGCACCTTGAGTTTGCAAGCTGGTATGAGCTGCTGACCTGTTATCCATGATGTCTTGTTTGTTGTGACACAATCTGCAGGTAATGTTCCCTCCGTACCCTTCGTCTGCTTCATTGGGTATTCCACAAATAGCATGGACATCGTTGCCACAGGATCCACAAGAACGAGCTGCACTACAATGTTTTTCACAAACTATACAGAATCTGTTGGCCACATTATTGTCACGCAACTGGTCTAAACCTTCCGCCACGGCAGCAGATGTTTTAGCTGAGGATGTCGTTGCATTTATGGGTCTGCTTCATTTGGTATTCCCCTTTTGTTGGGGAAATATGGTTTCTGACGCCCACGCCATCTCAAGTCGCTTGGACACTATTATTCAACTAACAAGGAACGCGGCAAAGTTTTTTGAACGTTCTGTCTTGTTGCATGTGGTCGGTGACGCAGACTGTCTTTGATTTTGTTCTTTGATGATTGTCATCAAGGAGGAGGCTGTCACATACAGTTGTAGCCCATATATAGGAACTAACATGGATTTACATCTGCTCTGTCTGTCTCATGGTCTGACGGCCCTTTTGATCCATGTCGCCTTGCATATAGAATGCTATGCAAACAAGAGCTAAACAATACATTACAATGATACCGCACCCAGAATAAGGATAACGCGATCACAACTTAGTCTAGATAGAACATTGGCCAGGACATCCCGGCCAGTGCGAGCATTGGCCGACCAATGTATGAAATACGATATTAGTGCTAAGTTCTTCGGGCTTTGACAGTTACATATATATATATATATATATATATATATATATATATATATATATATATATATATATGTATATATAGGGTTACTAAGGTATTACCAACATCACTGCCACTCATAAATAGACTTATTCTGTATAGCAACTGAACAACGAGACTCTGCAAGTTTATCAACTGAAGATGCTGTTGTCAGCAATGATGTTATAAGCCATACAGTTTCTTTCTGGGGCCAGTCACATGACCTCATGCACAAGGCATCTTCTATGTTTGAAGAAAAACTGGATCACTTGATGTCTTTAAAAACCACTGAGTTACACGTGAAGAAAGATAAGATTGGATCAGTTGAGGTGTCATTTTTTTTAAATTTAGTTCTTAATTCTTAATTATTTTCTTAATCTTTGCCATCCTGCTGATGTATATGCTACAATTATAGATCTAGATATCTCTCCTTGTCCAAATAAGACAGTTGATTTACTTTTAAAAATTAAAGTTGATTACCTAGTTGTATTCTTTTACAAGCTGTTATTTTTGTATTGCCCAAGTGAACTTTTTAAAATTAAGCTTTAATAAAGTATAAATTTGGAGTACATTTTGATGTAGCCATTAGTTGCTTATAGTAACAGCTACATATTTCTTTTTATAACTATTTTACACATGAATTTTTTAATAATTAATTTTAAAAATAATTAATTCATTACCTAATAATATTATAGATAATAAATTTAGGTTTTTACAATTTCAACTGTTTCAGAAAATCATAAAAAGTAGAAATGATTGGCCTGTTTTATTGACCTTGGAAAAACCTGTAAATCCAACATCAGCAAGCTCATCAAAACACGAGAGAGCTTCATTGAATGTCCAAGGATTGAATCACAACGTAGTCCAGCAGTTCATAAACCAGGAGCTATTATTTTTAACAACACAATGTTATAATAAAAAAGGTAATAAAAAAGATTCAAAATTTAAAAATCCACCACAACAAAAAGATCCAGATCAATTTTCTAGAAGAAAAAGGGATAAAAAAACAAGCAATACAAGAACCCCATCTCTTGGTGATAAACAACCAGCCAAATTTGAATCCCAAGCATCTTCTGGAGATTTAATCCCACCTTTTCAATGGATGTATGAAATCACGGACCACACTAACAAATCAAGCTACCAGTATTTTGAACCAGAAGTTAGCATTATTTTAGAGCAAGCTTATACCCAAGAGCAGAGAAAAAATGTTGAAATAAATATTGGAGGTTTTACAAAAGCCAACTTTAATGACATGAGTGTGGTTGTGGATGATGAGAAGGCTGGAATACTTAGGTCCGAAGTTATTTCTGGTAAATGTATTTATTTTATTTTCTCATTGTTTAGGCCTGTAATTTAAAAGATGTATTTGCCCCTTCATAAAAAATGTAAGATTTTTAATTTAAAATTACGCTCATGTTTTATTTTATACAGTTGGTTACTATGGGAGATTTAGTTATTTAATTTGTAAGTGTAGAATAGTAAAAACAAAAACTAAGTACAGATTATTGTAAAATTACTTTTTATGCAGTATAAATAATCATTCTCATAAATTTATTTCGATAATTTATTTCTAAAAATTGACTTAAAATCTTTTTTTAGAGGATAAAACCATCACCCTCCCAAGAGACTGGATAAAAATAAACAATGAAAACTGGGCAACCTGTCAACTGATGTATGAGTGTATAGACTATCAAACTTTAGTCAATGGACTGCTCAACAATTTGGCACCACAGAAGGTCAACTTCCTCTGTGTAAGTAGACTAAAATCTCACTACTGTTTGTAAAAAAATTTTAAATATATTTTTATATAATTAAATATTAGATTAACTTCATATTTTTATGTTTTTACTAGAAATTTTGAAAGGCCTGTTTATTGGATTTTATGTTTATATATATCCATAGCTTTAAAAGAAGTTATGTTCAATTCAAACATATTTTTTTCATTGCTAGGATATGTTTTCCAGAATAGAACCAGATTATTCTTTTATCCGGATGTTTTTTGTTGAAGAATTTTCCTTTTGTTTGTGTTCCATAGGTTGAACGTGTACAAAATAAACGTTTGTATCAAAGATTTAAAACCAAGTGCACGCAAATGAAGCATGATAAGGTGAACTATCTGTGGCATAGAGCAAGAGAAGGTTGTAAATATCTGATATGTGAATATGGTTTCCACCCAGTATTCAGTGGGATGCAGAAAGGTATGAGATAAAATTAAAATTTGACAATCCACCATATAAATAATTATATTAAGTTGATAATAAATTGCTATATTCATTGCCATTTTGTAATGTTTTAAATTGTTATTAATACTGAGAGATATTTTAAAAACACAATATTTTAAAGTTAATTATTTAAAAATTAAATACATAATTAACTTAGAAAATAATTTATTTTCAAAAAGAATACAAATCAATGAAACCTTGTTCTTTAGTACAAAATAAAAATACAACATAATCTATTATACTTATTATATTAGTTGTAAATTATTTTTTTTATTGCTCGAATTTATGTTGTTTTGCAAGTGATAAAGTTTGCATTTGTATTTTCCTCCAGCCAAATACCTTGGTGATGGTGTTTTATTTTATGAACATCCAAAAGACTGTTTTGGTCCGCAAGACTTTACCAGAGATGAGACAGTAAGCTTGTTCTACTCTCAAGTCTTGCAAGGCAGAAGTGGCAGTGCCAGACCAGGTCAAAGTTCACCCTCTGGTGATAAACACACAAACCAGGCAGTTGATTCAGCCAGCTCAAATGGCCAGGTCATGATTTTCAGTGATGCTCAAGCTTATCCTGAGTTTTTAATCACTCTCAGGGTAAAGCAAATGTGATGTTTCTTTTGAAACAATGGCAAATTCATATTTTAAAGTTTATAAACTTTAAGCAAAGGCAGTTGTTGTTTTTTTTTTAATTATTTATTTTCTTGTAATTTTTTAAAATTTATTTAATGGCTGTCATAAGATTACTTTTGAGTCATGTGCATAATAAATAACCGACTTTTATGAATTTACAAAAACTACAGAAATGTGTTTGTATAGATTCGGAAAACAAACTAACCTACAGGCATACTTAAAATCCATTTTGTCACTTCCGTTTGTTTTGTAAAGACAAAATTAACTAACTTGTTCAAATTTATAATAATTTTCATTTTTAAAATTCAGAATCTATAATTTCAAAAACCTTAATTTTGTATTCCCATTTTTATTTTTTTGAGGTATTCAGTGATTTGCTGTGGATTTTGATTAAAGTATACAACATATTTATTTATCTTTTTGTTAATGTTTTTTATGAACAAAATCTTGATGATCACGATTATATTTTTTCTTAACTATGACATTTCAATAACAAAGAAATAACATGTTGTTCACATTTTAAAGTGAATGGATACTGGATTTACAGTTCAGTATAGTAAAAAAAAACTTAATACAGCTTTGTCCGGCTATGTTATAGTTGTGTCCCTTAATGATAACAAAATTATTGTTAGGCATTAAATATTTACAAATATGTTGACTGAATGTCTTTTTGTCTAAACTTTTAAATAAATTCCAAACAAGGTTTTGAAATATCCTTTTCGTAAATGTATTCACTTTCAACATATATAATTAGTTACTTTTTATTTTAGCCTGTTGGTTTAAATTTGTTTCTTTTTGAAACATCAGCAGAGCTATACAGTGAGCTATTGTCACTCTGATAAATTATATAAAAGTATTGAAAATTTAACATTTAGCAATACTTTTAAAATGTTAACTATAATGGCTTTTTAATGTAAACTACTTTTATTTAGGCAATGTTCTGTTTTTAAAAAGTTTTTTTAAACAGATTTCATTTAGAAAAAATAAATTTTATTACAAATGTAATTGTTAAATAAATGTTGAGAATTATTAGATAATTATAATTTCAAATGCTTTTATTTTGTTTTTGAAATGAACTTGGTTGTTTATCAAACCCTTTAAGAAAAGTATGATAAGGCGTGTTATAAAACTATACATAATATGGCCTACAAAATGAGTTTGGATTGTGTTGAGGTTTATTTTCTAACATCCAGTGATGCTAAGCATACAAATGATACATGCAAACATGAATGATTGTGTGGTATTATCAATAGCATCATTGAAAAATATTGTGCAATTGGTAAGTCCCTCAGTTAAGATAACAAGAGGTAACGTGATTGTGTCAAAAACCATCTATAGTCACAGTGTAGCCTAGAACCATAGTCTGTGTGTGATAGTCTGTGAGTAGGATGATAATAAAAGATTGTTTGTTTTACAGTAACCAGGGGTGTCTGTTTCTCTGTAAAACTAGAGGTGCTGTTATCATCTATTTGTATCTAAAAATGGAATAATGGAATTAAAGGGAAATTTATTTCACATATGCAAATATTGTGAAGTTATTTTTAGATTGATTAATTAGCTTTCAAGTTATATGATAAAATATTATGATTTATACTTTCACTAAGAATGTAGGGCTTATAAGTACTATATAGTCTTACATTTAGGCTCTATATTTTTAGTGGCTTTCTGATTTATATATATATATATATATATATATATATATATATATATATATATATATATATATATATATAGTTTCAATGTTAATCAGCATTTTCCTTAAGGGGTAAATGACTCTATATAGGGTCACTTGTCTATTCATGGTTGAGGATTTTTTTAAAATGGAATCTAAAAATTTTGTCTTTGTGCTCTTGAATTTATCAGTGTATTTCTTGCAGAGGGTGGTAATGTACTAATATTTTGAGAAGAAGGGCGTTTTTCGCAGTCTGAAGGTGGCATTCTTAGCTCAGAAGAAGAGTTGGTTCGTAATTAGTTTTTACTTCTTCACAATTTCAAAGTCAGAAAATACAACAAAAGTTGTGAAAAGGAAAGACTTTTTTCTGTTTCTAACAGTAGCCCTATGTCAGCGAAATTATCGTCTTTGTTTTTGGCTCCACGTTACCCCGATGCACCAGTTTTTTTAACTTGTGAGCGTAGTAGACATATTAAATAGTATTGGGATCTATAGGAAACACGAGATGAGCTACGAAATCTGGGGTCCGACATATAGGGCCCAAAATATGGGGTTCGACATATAAGGCCCAACATATGGGGTTCGACATATAGGGCCAGACATATGGGGTTTGACATATAGGGCCCAACATATGGGGTTCGACATATAGGGCCCAACATATGGGGTTCGACATATAGGGCCAGACATATGGGGTTTGACATATAGGGCCCAACATATGGGGTTCGACATATAGGGCCCAACATATGGGGTTCGACATATAAGGCCCAACATATGGGGTTCGACATATAGGGCCAGACATATGGGGTTTGACATATAGGGCCCAACATATGGGGTTCGGCCCAACATATGGGGTTCGACATATAGGGCCCAACATATGGGGTCCACATATAGGGCCCAACATATGGGGTCCGACATATAGGGCCAGACAAATGGGGTTTGACATATAGGGCCCAACATATGGGGTTTGACATATAGGGCCCAACATATGGGGTCCGACATATAAGGCTCAACATATGGGGTTCGACATATAGGGCCCAACATATGGGGTTCGACATTTAGGGCCCAACATATGGGGTTTGACATATAGGGCCCAACATATGGGGTTTGACATATAGGGCCAAACATATGGGGTCCATATAGGGCCAGACATATCGGGTTCGACATATAGGGCCCAACATATGGGGTTAGACATAGGGCCAGACATATGGAGTTTGACATATAGGGCCCAACATATGGGGTTCGACATATAGGGCCAGACATATGGGGTTTGACGTATAGGGCCCAACATATGGGGTTTGACATATAGGGCCCGACATATGGGGTTCGACATATAGGGCCCGACATATATGGCCCGAGATATGGGGTTCAACATATGGGATCTGACCTATGGGGTTCGACATATAGGGCCCAACATATGGGGTCCGACATATAGGGTCTATTGAAGCAAGGAAGACGAATCTACATAATATAGCCTATAGACCTAGTGGCCTATTACAGGTATGTAGGACCTATAGGTCAATCTATGTCTAATATTTTTTGTGTGTAATTTATAGAAAGACACATTTTCGCAGAAAAATCACACCAGGTTTAAACTTTTATGTGGAACGAGAAGGATGTGTTTAGATCGCAGTGACGCAAGTAATAATTAAAATTTATCCAGCAGAGCAGTGTAGTGTAAAAGTTACAAAGCTTTGCAGGTATTTAATCTGTGGATGTTATTTTGGCGGATTGAACTTCCAGTAACACAAACAACTTTGGTATGCAGCCAAAAAAATGCAATGCTTACTTTCATATTCAATCCTAACAAATATATTCACGTCATTATTCGAGTTATCGTTCATGAAATACATGACCTGTTTTTAATTGTTGAAACTTCGTGATTTATTGGGTAAATTGTGCTAAGTCAACCTTTACGCTGGGGGGTTTTAGTGGTAGAACTACATTCAGTAAATTGAATGGATAAGTTGTGCCTTTTAGTGGTAGAACATACATTCAGTCAATTGAATGGATAAGTTGTGTTGTGTAAAACAGGATGTGTTTCTCTCTGGATCACGACACAGTATGTAAGTAAATAATTAGATGCTGTTGTGTTTAACTTGGAAGGCCTAGTTTTAGACAGCTTAATGCAAATTTAGACAAAACAATTGGGTCAATATTTAAAATATTATTTATTTTATAACAAGTAATGGATTCACATACATTAAACCTATTAAAAATAAATTCACGACTTACTAGTTACACAGAATATATTGTTATTTTTTTATGTAAGTCTTAAAAGTGTGTTGTCTCCCATGTGTGTTGATTACCGTTCTTGGGTGTTTATCTACCGAGCAGTTTCCTACACCTGATGGAGCGTTCCTCAAACTCTAACTGTATCCTCATCAACGGTATAAGTGAAAACCTCACGGACAGCGACCTGAGGAGCGTTATATCAACCCAGTGGCACGAGCTAAAGCTAAGGGACGTGTACAGGGACGGGCAGTACCCGTCTAGGGCAGTGGCCGTGTTTCATGATGTCATAGGTCAGGCATATAAAAACAACTATCATTGTATTTAGGTGACTGCAATGTTGGGGTGGGAAGAATAGTCCATGAAATTACTGAAATGTATTTTTTTTTTTACAAAACCATTAAAACAACCTAAAATAGCGAGTAACCTTTCCTTTCCAAAAAAAAAAATGTCCTGCTGTTGTCTATGGCGGTGTGTAGCAGATGAGCTACACAAAGCTCTATCGAGATATCGTAAACCAGTTTTAAACTGTGTTGTCTAGATCTACGACTTAACACACTTGCTTAAAAAACACACTGCATATAAATAGAAGCAAGTTTACTTCCTGGTTGTGAATTCAGCTGTATCCGCGTTTTATGTGCCATTTTATAAGGAAAATTTAATTCTTTATCTTGATAAAATTCCAAACATACTTCACCAACACGGAACACAAATAGTATCAAATAAACCATTTAAATTAAAAGAAATGCGTCATTGTACCGCCCATAACTCTATGAGATTTACAAATATCATGAAAGGTTTTCAACACAAGTGCAAATAACGTTACTATTTTTAGAAATGACTTAAATGCGAAGACACAGGGTGAATTATGCATTTAATTCTTGCTGAAAGATTGCCAGCTAGCCTATTAGGTATATCTGGTTGTGAAATTTATGTTTAATGAGATTGCAAGTATTCTTGGTTCTCGACAAAAGAACATTCCCTGCTCTTTTTTATTTGTATTAAGCAAACCCGTCTTTAATATCATGTAACTTTGTCTAAAGTTAAAAGCTGAGCAGCTTAGAGAAATGTTTTAAGTTCGACCTAAACCCGTCTTATTCTGACACAGCCGCCACCCAGCCCCATTCACCCTTACTCTTTTCCATTATGTGTATTTGTTAAATTGATAACAGCAATCTCAATCTTAATTATTTATTATAGTAAAATACTCGATCATCTGTACTTATACCACAGATGCTTCGTGTGATTTAAAAGCCCAAAACCTCGGCGAGAACTGGACTGCTAGCATAATCAACCAACCTGCCGACAGCATCATTGTTGAGGCAAATCTAACAGCTGCCACCGACAAGCTGAAGATGCTCTTTTCCTGCAAGAGACAGGGTGGGAAGAAGGTGAAGTCCGTTCAACAAATCACCGCCACGATGTTCGAGGTTGTGTTTGAGGGGGGTTGGGGTAAGGTAGTTTATATATTGATTTTAATATTGTTATCAATATAATTCTAACAAGAAATATCTATGCCCAAAACTATATAAACCCTAAGAGGCACACAAAAATAAAACAAACTTCTTTCATAAAAAAAACCCAACTGCTTTAATAGCTACAATAAAGATAAACAATGCTCAAACAAATTTCTTATATTGCAATAAAAATGTTATAATAACTACGATAAAGATGATCAATTTTAGTTACCGAACACAAAAATGATAACAAGTAAACATAAAGTCTACAGCAATATTTTCGTTACAAAAACTCTTAATACTTTTATTCACTAAAGATAATTTTTAATTTAAAATCTTCTTGTTGTAGATGCAGTAATATCCGTGTGTAGTCGACAGTGGCAGGCTGAGGGCCATGTATTCACAGTTTACCCCAACTTTACATGCTTCAATGAACCAGTAAAGAAACAAAGTCCACAAGTTCTCGAACCGAAGAAAATCCCGCCTACTGTGCCGCCTAAACCCAAAATTCGACAACCGTCATTGCAAATACAGGAATCCTTGGAAGTAGATGCAAGCCAAATTGCTTTAAAAGCTGATCAAAAACCCAAATTTCGACAACCGTCATTGCAAATACAGGAATCCTTGGAAGTCGATGTAAGCCAAAGTGCTTTAAAAGCTGATCAAAAACCCAAATTTCGACCGCAGTCATTGCAAATACAGGAATCCTTGGAAGTCGATGTAAGCCAAAGTGCTTTAAAAGCTGATCAAAAACCCAAATTTCGACCACAGTCATTGCAAATACAGGAATCCTTGGAAGTAAATGTAAGCCAAAGTGCTTTAAAAGCTGATCAAAAACCCAAATTTCGACCACAGTCATTGCAAATACAGGAATCCTTGGAAGTAGATGCAAGCCAAATTGCTTTAAAGGCTGATCAAAAACCCAAAATTCGACCACCGTCATTGCAAATACAGGAATCCTTGGAAGTAGATGCAAGCCAAATTGCTTTAAAAGCTGATCCAAAACCCAAATTTCGATCACCGTCATTGCAAATACAGGAATCCTTGGAAGTAGATGTAAGCCAACTTGCTTTAAAATGTGATCCACATACAGACCACTGCAACAACGTAGATGAGCTGGCTTCAACAGAATCTAGAGACAATAGTGTTGTAACCAGATCTTTAGATACTGGTGGAAGTAGACGTTTTAAAACTATTCACAATGTGCCATCGATATTTTCACTACTTTTAAGGCAGCTGAGATTTCCACAGACCGTCCATGAAGTTTGCGTGAATATAAATATAGGTGTGCAACAAAATGAAATCAACCTGAACGGGAAGGGAAAAAATGTGAAAAAGTTTGGAGCGATGTTGGAGTGTGAAATTCAAAAAGTAAGTTCGAATTTTTTTCTTTTAATCAATTTCAATTTCTTGTTTAATTAAAAGGTTAAAACGTTGGAAGTAAAATTCTCACTTACGTAAGGGTGGTGTAAACTTTTGTATTTAAAGTTTTAAAAAAAGTTAAGTTACCTTATTTTACTAAGGAGGTGCATTGGGCAGATGAAGTAAGGTTCATATGTATCTGTGAACGACGTGCGAAGGAATAGTGCGGTCAGCATTAATCCCAACAACTTTTACTTTCATTCATTCACGTATCCATTCGAGCTGGGTGGATATGGGGAGGTCAATGGACTCGAGCCCGGGATTCAAACTCGAGACTTTCGGGTTAATAGTTGTGTGCTCTACCATCTGACTACACCGTCCCATCCTGGCATAATGGGACGTCGTTATATTGACGTCATCAATTGCGTTGCTGGGGGGTGGGTGGGGCGTCTTTTAACCAACGTTAATCGTGAGGATTTTCACCAAGTATATAACAAATACGTATTAGTATAACTATAATCGTATCAATTCACTGTAAATAGCTATACTGTTTAAAAGTGGCGAGACTAGTTTCTCATAGTTAGAAAAATTGTGCTTCTCTCAATGGGCACGTGACAGATTCAAGACTTTTACTAAATGGCTAAAATATTACACCATTGTAAGAGAACAACTCAAACATCATCGAGTCTGCAGTAGTCATCTCCCTTGATTCGGCGGAAGGGAGGAAAGTTTAGCCGACATTTTTTTAAGCATCAAAATAAATATATCACGGATATCTATTGATAAACTTGGAATAGTTATGCCCAAAGGGGATGGTGTAGCCGAAGAACAGAATCACTCAGCACAAAAAAAAACGGAATGAACTTTAGACTTAACACCCATTCCCTGAGTGTCGATAAAGGGGCCTTTAGTTAAAGCCACTATAATGACACGATGTACATCTATCTATTGTTTTACTGCTCCATTGCAAAGATAAGTTGTGTCCGCTTCTCTTCACAGCTGCACGAGTTAGGTGACGTCGTCCTCACTTTCTTAAATCACGAAGACGTCCAGGACGAGTTGAAACAGATGATCTCATCGTCCATACTCCTTGAGTTAACTGACAATGACGTCATACTGAAAGTGAAATTAAATCCTGACAACCAAACGGTACGTGGGAATATGTTAATGGCTTGTTTCTTATAATATTTTGGCGAATAGGGATGGGGTAGTTGCAGGGGCGTAGCGAGGGGGGGGGCGGGGGGGGGGGCGGATCGCACCGGGTGACACTATTTAGGGGGGTGACACCAAGGCAAAAAATAGCAAAATATATATAGAAAAACTTGAGGAGGGGGTTGCAAATCGAAAGTTTGAGGGGGGGGGGGTGCAAATCAAAAACTTGAGCGGGGGTGCAAATCGAAAGTTTGAGGGGGTGAGGGTGCAAATCGAAAACTTGAAAGTTTGTCCCCGGGAAGGGTCGCTACGCCTCAAGGGGGTGACACCATTAAGTGCCGCACCGGGTGACACTCGACCTCGCTACGCCACTTGGTAGTTGAATGGTAGAGAGTTCGATTGCTAACCCGAAATTTCGGATCCTGGACAGGCAATTCACACCCTTCTGACAGGTGATTCACATCATCCAGACTGGTGATTCACATCATCCTGACAGGTTATTCACATAATCCTTACAGTTGTTTTCCCCATCCTCTTAGTCTCACTTAAATGGCGTCGCTAGGTCGGGTGTCACCTGGTGCAGTACTTCGTGGTGTCCCCCCCCCCCAAGAAACAGTATATATATATATATATATATATATATATATATATATATATATATATATATATATATATATATATATATATATATATATACTATATGTGTGTATGTATGTGGCAGCCTACATTGGTCTATAATTTAAATATATGCCACATACGGGTACATGTATGTGCGTAAACTTTAATCACTGCTGACTTAATAATAATGATGTTTATTTATAGTCTGTACAATTAGCATTTTTTTGCCTTGGTGTCACCCCCCCCCCCCCCCTAAATGGCGTCACCCTCGCTACGCCTCTGAATCTAACAAACATTCAACATTAATAGCTTAACACACGAGCTCATAAAAAATCAACACGATGTTTAAATTCTCCACCGTTTAGTAAAGAACACTAATTAAAAAGTACACTCTATCTGCATAAAAGTAGCTAGGCAACGCAACATAAACTTGCATCAACATTCTATTTTGCAGGTTACTTTTCAAGACTTTGTAAGATCAATAGTGGAGAAGAAGAAATGTTTCACAATCCCAAACAAAGACTTCGAAAACAATCCGGAGTGGAACGACATACGGCACCGTTTTGACGCCGCCTACTCCTACCGGAAGTTGTTGATACAAGAAGAGAAAGTTGTTGTACTATCATTGGCTCAAAAAATACAAGACCTTGATTTGATTGCAAAGTTGCTTGATTTCACTTGCACAGCAATCGCTCAAAAAAAATCTTGATTTTTTTTCTCATAAAGAGGCAATGTTTACAATAGTATTTGAGTGGAGTATTTTGGTAATCTACAAATCCAAGTGGAGCTAGAGATTCAGAAAATTAGTTGAATATTGATAGGCCATACGTTTATGAACCCAGCAACACATCGGCCTATAACCAGACATGCATCTAACTCAATTTACAGGGCTAAAAAAGCGGAAGACTCAAAAAACATCTGGGTTTGAAAAATTGAAAAAGACTCCAAAAATGTTTTTGAAAGATTTGGAAAAGAAATGGGAGAAATAGCAAACTACATAAAAGCATGGTTTGGCCCGGGGGTCATCCATAAATGACGTCACGCTATTTTTGACGATTTTTACCTCCCCCCTCCCCTCTGTCACTCGTCGTCACAAAAAGCCAGATTCCCCCACCCTAAAATGACGTCATAGCTCAGTCTACAACCCCCCTCAAAATTGCTGTCGAATTTTTCTTAAAACATATTTTCCCAAAATCTTGTCAGAACTATGTCAATTGTCAACACAGAGTATTTTGATCAATTCCTATTACAGTTTATTAAAAACAGTCGAAATTGCGAAATAACGGCTAAAACTCGTTTTCTAACATTGCTTCTTTATAATGCAAAAACATGACGTCAAACCATCTGAACCCCCCCCCCTCCCCCTCATCACACACCGTCACAAAATACGGACCCCCCTCCCCCCTACGAGTGTGACGTCATTTATGGACGACCCCTTTGATGTGATGAACCCATGCCACATTGCGAGTTAAGAAAGTCGAAAAAGAAGAAGAGTTGTGGTATTTTAGAATCAGATATAAGACCAGGGTTAATGTTAAGATAACAATAGGCCTAACAACAAAAACAGCTTGGATAAAACCTGTTTGTATTGTTTTGCAATAACCTTTTTAAGTAACATGTATAGCTTACTTAATTCCTTTTATATTGTGTTAACTTTGTACAGTTGTGTTTCATTTACCATTATGTAAATATTGCTCATTGATTATTTTCAGTATGGAAATCAGTTTTCTATCAAGTGTTTCTTCAATTATTTTTTTTCTGTTATTTAAACTATATGTACATTACCCATACACATGTATGTCTTAATGGTGCTCTGAACTATAGGAAACACTTATAAGTGCGTGCTATCTTCGTTTTTATAATCATCCTCTACCGTTTGTGCCTAAGACACATGGAGCAGATAAAGTAGAGTTCATCTGTTTCAATGACCTCGACGTACAAGGAGAATGTGTGGTCAGCATTGTGCTGTCTTCCACACATTTCCAGCGGACTCGGTTTTGGGTTGCTCCCTTAATCTGTGCCCATGCAGAGGCGTAGCGAGGGGGGGGCGGGGGGGACATATGTCCCCGGGCGCCGACCTTAGGGGGGGGGGCGCCAAATTGAAAGTTTGAGGGGGGTGCAAATGAAAAGTTCGAGGGGGGGGGTGCAAATCGAAAGTTCGAGGGGGGGGGTGCAAATCGAAAGTTTGAGGGGGGGGGGTGCAAATGAAAAGTTCGAGGGGGGTGCAAATCGAAAATTTGCTCCCGAGGGGGGCGCCAAATTGAAAGTATGTCCCCGGGCGCCGGGAAGGGTCGCTACGCCTCTGTGCCCATGTGAGCCCAGCTCTTTTCGCCTCTTCTTCAACCGTTCTTTTCCATGTTTTCCTTGGCCGGCCTACCCAATTTAATCTAAATAAAAGAATTTCTAACACACTGTACTAAAAAATGTTATGCATCGTAAATAATTTCGGCAAAATTTTTCTCAGCTAAAAATAGTTTGATTGTGCCAAAGCCAATGTTATTGTATGGAACAGGTTTCTTTACCTCAGCTCTATGCAGGGATAGTGTAGTCTGCTTTAATGCCCAGGTAGGCAACTCGTCAGCGCGGGGTGGACTCAGGGACGTTTATAGAAACACGCGGAAACTCATTAACGCAGCTGATGACTTAATGATGTACAGCTTGGGCGAATGCAGTGTTTCTTCCAGACTTTTTTCTCCGGGGGGGGGGGGCGGACACTGTTAAAAGTATATATTTTCTAAATAAATTCCATTTCGTTCAAGGGGGGGGGGGCGGTAGACTTTCTTGGGGGGGGGGGGGGGGGGCGGGGCCACCTCGAAGAGATGTATGGAAGAAACTCTGGGTGAATGTATGATAACAATTAAATCGATCTGTGACTGACATATATTGTAGTAATAATGACAATATCCTGAAGGTATTGGTTAAACAACCGATGCAAAGATGCTAAAATTACTCTTTCGAAGTAAATTAACACTAATGACAAAAATCAGCCTCGTTCTTGTCTGGTTCTCGTGTAAACGCAAATAAGGCGATGACGTATGCATGCGGTGACTTATCTACATTGGACTTTAGATCTGCTATGGAACTAGAATTATTGATTTTCAGTTTATTAGACTCTCAGAGATGAGTTGTAATTTTTTTCCTAGAAGGAGCTTCTCTACCCTTATTTCCCTTCCTCTGTCTTCGCCTCTTGTTTAGCTTTTAAATAAATGGGGAAAAATTGTTTAAACAATAGAAAAGAAATAAAAAGCTCAAAAGGGGATGGATTGGACATAGAATTTCTACCTTGCGAAAACCAACCAGCAACATCGCTAGACGGGCATTAGATTGGAATTCCCAAAGAAAAAGGAAAGTAGGTAGGCCAAAATAAACTTGGAAAAGGTCAGTTGTAGCAGAAGCAGACGGAATGTCGTCGAACCAACTTGGAGAAATCGCTCAAAATCAAGTATGAGAGAGGTCTTTTGCGTCCCATCACTATCAGTGTTTCTTTCAGGCATCTCTTGGGGGGGGGGGGGGTGATTGTATAGAAAATATATAACTTTACCAGTGCTGGGGGGGGGGGGAGGGTGATTGTATAGAAAATATATAACTTTACCAGTGCTCGCCATTTTCTCTCTCCCCCCCCCCTCCCCGCTCCGAAAGTTTCAATTGCACTTTTGAAATTTACTGGATTGGGAGGGGGGGGGCGGACTTCAAAATTAGTAGACACAGGACAACAATAGGGGTAGGCTAAAGTGTGGAGTTATTTTCTTGGGGTGTGGAAGAGGACCTCAAACCTTTTTTGACGAAGTGGGACGATACGGCGGGGAGGGGTGGAGATCTAAAAACAGGCAAAAATAATTAGCCCTATAAGACAGGGGTCTCCAATCTACGGCCCGCGGGCCGGATGCGGCCATGCCGGCCCGCGAAGTCCTCTCATCCGGCCCGCGGAGATGTTTTTGTCCAACGAAAAATCGTTTGTCGGTGATTGCTGAGGAACTTTGCCCAGAGATATGAAAGACATGCCTGGAAAAAACTGGCCCCCGAACTGAAATTTGATAGTTAGTGCGGCCCTCGGACTGAAAAGTTTGGAGACCCCTGCTGTAAGATAGCGTGAAGTTTTTTTTTTCCCCCTCTGCCCCTACTGTGTTAAAAGTAAAGGCGTATGCGTAAAAACACATGAAACAATAATTTAAAAAGTATCACTTTTTAGTCTGAGTTACTGACTTATCACATTAAATGTTTTCTACTGTTTTATTTTTACAGATTGTCATTTTAAACTGTTAAATATTTTATTATTTGTCATCTACAACATTGTAATTGTTTGTTTCCTAATATTATTTTTGCTTTCAGAGCGATATTTTTTGTATCATCTAAAAGTTTAAAAACTTCAATGTATGTTTTAGTCGAAACACGATCTATTTATTGGACTGTAAACACAGTAAACGAGAAAAGGATAATCATTTTTAGATCTATGCTCTTTATCAACCAATACATATTTAGCCTAATACTTTTAATTTAAAAAATGCATTTCTTTGACAAGTTTTGTATTTTAACATTCTGGTGCTTTTTAACTTTTAGTATTTTTAAAACTATTGCAAAAGACATGCATGAACCAAGTGAGTGTAGTGTTTGTTTACTACTCTAGTGACTAGTTTTTAGTTTAAGTTTACAAAGTTTAAAAATTAATGAAATTGATCGTTTTAGGTACGTAAATTGGCCGAGACTAGTAATGTGAAAAAAGGTGACTCATTAAATTTTAGTAATTAATTAGGCATATTTCACATTTTAACGAGGATTTATGCCATGATCATGGTTTGAAAGTTACAAAAATGGGTAATCTATCGTTTTGGGTACGTAAAATTGCCCGCGATTTGTAATGTGAAAAACAGGTGACTCCTTAAATTTTAATAATTATTTCACATTTTGAGGAGGATTTATGTTTTAAAAAATTCAAAAATCTTTCCTTGATTCATTTATGTACCTGTTTTTAAACAATTGAATTAAAACTTTTCCGTAATAACTGAAGACTAGCGATGTTTCCAACAGATGCAACCATGCTTATTTACTATAGCAGCCATCTTGTCCAAGTTTTATTTTTATAAGCTTATAGCGCCAGATTCAGGGGGAAGTCACTCTATTTTACTAATGGCTGCTGTTTATATAGCAAATCTTGCTCTCAGACACTGCTGTTTAAAGTTAATTTCTGGCCCCTATCGATATATTTAGCCATTGATTTAGGTTTATTATTCATTTATCTATAATATTTGACACAAACATATGACAATAAACTTCTATTAAAGCCTTGACAATGAGGTAACGTTTTCGTGCATAAATAGCCGCGGGCGATTTTACGTACCTAAAACGATAGATTACCCAAAAATGTTTCAAAGTTTGATTAATGTACCTGTTTTTAAACAATTGTATTAAAACTTCTCAGTAATAAATAAATAAAAGCTAGTACTTTTTTCATCAGATGCATCCAAGCTCATTTACTTTAGCAGTCATCTTGTTTAAGTTATTTTTGGTAAACTTATGGTGGGAGATTCAGGGGAAGCCACTCTAATTTACAGATGGTTGCTATTTATATAGCAAATCTTGCTTGCAAACACTGCCGTTTAAAGTTAGATTCTGGCCTATATTAATATACTATATACTTCGTCATTGATTTTGGTTTATTATTCAGTTATATAAAATATTTGACACAAATATATCACAATATATTTCTATTAAAGCCTAAACAATGAGGCAACTTTTTCGAACATTACTACCCTCGGCCAATTTTACGCACCTAAAATGATAGATTACCCAAATACTTAGTTATCATTAGTTTGACCAACTGACACTTAGGCCTAACTCATTATTATTAATTAATAATTATTAACTGAGTTGACTGACAACCAGTTTATATTAACAAATTTTATATGAGCCTAATGATAAAATTACAAAGTTTGTGTTTTTTTTACTTTTGACCTTCTTTGACGTTGAGTATTTTTCTCCTAACAACTATTATTAGTACTTTAGCTTACAACTAAAACTATAGTAGTATAGATAGGTTCTAAATAAGATAGTATTAGTATTTTAAGATGTTATTATTTTGGTCCAGGGGGGGGGGGTCGTCTTTACCATATCATGTCTTTTAAAACTATTTTTAACTCCAACCCCTACTCATCATTACACACACAATGGTATCACACAATTTTTTTTTTACTTTTAAAACAGCAGTTTGCTTATAAAATATTGTTTCCTGAGCTTTTCCAACTTTGAGTAAATGAATTAATATTTTAATCTTAAAAATGCAAACAAACTGCTGAAATTCACTTTCTTCACATTTCATTACAACATTTGGAAACCCTCCCTCCCCCTTTAAGAGTGTGACTTTATTTATAGATGGGCTCCAGCGTGTAAATAGTATTAATAATTAATATTGAATATAGTATCCTACTGAATACAAATACTTATATATAATTTATATAATATTCTTACCCCCCCCCTCAAAATTAATATGTTAATTAATCCATTTTAGTAGGCCTAGTCTTTATAACATCACATGAATTGTCTAGCTTGGGGAAAGTAGATAGGTTATTTTTATAAATATTAATTTCTTTGAATTTTACTTTATTGGTTCATGAATATCTAGATTTTTGTTTAGTGTAATTAGTTTCAAAACTTTAGTTTTTCCTTGTTTTTTTTTTCACTTAGACTTTATAAATCTTTGATATTATTAAATATTTCCACACAATCTATAGTTATCTTACATTTTGAACAGATTATAAAAAAATAATGTATGGTGGTGTTTGGAAACAAGTGACCCCTCAACCCTCAATGCAATATGATGATGTAATTCAAGCAAGCAAGGTGACATTATTTATTTATTTTATATAGTTACTCTATATAAATTATCTATAATTATACTACAATATTATTTTACAAAAAAATGTTAACTCAAAAGATGAGTTTAATTTTTTCCGTAACATCGCTCATTTTTCAAAGTGCTTGTATCACAAAGGAATTTTCTGCATTAAAATTAATTGAAATGCCATTAATCCATTCCAGCCCCCAAAATACCACCCCAGATGTTTTTTTATATATTTTTTATAAATAAAAAAAGTATATTTATACATGACAAATATTGTTTAATAAGATAATATAGGATAGTGCAAAGAAATAAATTGGTTTTATTAAGAATTTAACTTGAAAATCTGCTGACTTGAGCTTAGGGAAGATGGCTGATGGAGGTGTAGGCGGAGAGTAGAAGAGATAGGCCAAAGAGCTTCACTTTTTCACTTACTCATTGTTAAGTTTTTTTTACTTTAATTCACTTACTTGTTACTCTTAACACTCCACTTTATCCCTAAACTTGTATTTCAAGGTACCACTGTATTTAAACATGCTTAGGTAGTTTACAATTTTAAGAACTAAACCATAATATGCTAAACAATTAGCACAGCTATGAAGAAATAATGTATCATTTGTTTTTCACAATTTGTTTCAGCATGCAGTACCTTATATCACAAAGAGGCATCCTGGTGAACCTTCCCAAAATTTTACCATTAGATGCCTCAGCAAGATGGTAATTACATTATTTAAATAGCTATTCATTAATTGTATCTCATTAAAACGTATCAGCATAAACATATTGGAAGTTTTAAAAAGATGATCATAGCTTACCTGCAAGTAATTAGTATTCATTAAAAAATTTAAAATATTTGTTTGAATACTTAAATTTGTCAGACTTTAATTATAATATAAGAATAATTTTAGTTAAGAAAAATCCATGCTTTTTTAACTTATTTGTTTGAAGGATCTCTGGTACTCAAAGTCTGAAAAGTCTCCACTCACTGTAACCATGATGGTCACTGACATTAATGGTAATAAACACCCAGTGTCTGTCCCTGTTACTTTTGGAAAAACTTACACTTTTCAAGTTATCTTCAGTGGCAATGAATCAACCATGTTTCATTTTATAACCCTAACAAAGACACCTGATTCTGATGTGTTTTATGTGTATTCTCACACATTTCACAATGCTGATTGGTTACACCTTAACCAAATGAGCCATGGATGCCTTAATAGTACTTCAGATAGACAGAGCAAGTTACACGTACTATCTACTCTGGCAAAGCACAGGGAGATGTGGTTTCCTTCAGCGGACGAATGTGTTTTGTTGAAAACAGATCTGAACAGTCCAACAGGTGAGATTCATTCAAGTTTGAATAAAGATGTGTCGCACGATGACAATAGCAAGGAGACATTGAATGTAAAGACAAGTATTTCTGTGATGAGTTACAATATATGGAATTTCAATACATATCATCAAAAAAGTGAAGAATATCCTCAAAGACTAAGTTCTATTATAAAGGTAATAAATGGTATTAAAATTGATTTTAGGTTTTGTGATGTTTTAATTTTAAAATTTAAAACATTCAGAATTTGTTGGCTATTTAATTTATAAAAATGTTTATCTCTTCTAGGTAACAAGCATTATTATTCTATGCACATATTCACAATTTATTTACTAAGTATAATTGATACTTCTTTTGTAAAGTTAATAGAGTTTAAATACAAAATGTATTAAATGATAGAGGTATGATATTAGTTTTAAAAAGAAAACAAAAATTAATTTTAAAATGCTGTTTATTTCACTTGATGAGATAAGTTTGTTTCTCATTGTCTGTTATGAAGCTTTAGTTTTTTTAAAACTCAATTTTGAGCAGAATTTATTGTTTTTTGTATCTGCAGTTATTACACAAGGCTAAGCCAGATATCATTGGATTTCAAGAAATTCGTTTTGAAAATCATTTGGGGGAAAGTTTAGGCCCTAGTCAGATGGATCATCTTGTATTTAAAATGCCAGAATATCAGGTAAGATTTTGATATAAGCAGATATGAAAATCTATTTCCATTCTTTTTTATTATATAAAATAGTGAATGTATAGTAGACAAATGTATGTCTAAATGAAAAAAGAATGAAAGTGAAACTTAGATTTTGAGGGAAATAAAGAAAATGTTATGTTATCAACAGGTTAATTTCATTTTTAATGTTCTACCTTTTTTTTTAGTTTGTTTTTCAACCAGCACAAATGCATGGGAACAGCTTAGAGCAGGGTAGAACAGAGGAAGGTGTGGCAATCTTCTCCAAATTTCCAATAATACACCATGAGTATTTGCTTTTGTTCAGGTATGTTCTAGCTAAGTTACCAAAAAAAGTAAATGTTAGATATTTAAATTAAATTTGTAGCACCTGATATTAAATAAAATTTGTAATATCTGCAAGAAAACTTAAAGTCTTATTTAATCTGTTTGCCAAATAACTTCAAGAAAAGACTAGGAACATGACCATCTAGGAATTACAGGTATTTTCTAAAAGCTACTTGATAAGAATCCTGCAGATTCATTGGTCAGCCAGTGTAATAACACTAACCTCAGACAAATAACCTTTCAACTCATTGATATAGATTGGATACTCTCTGTGTAATCACCTACCAAAATCACCTATCAGGCACTAATATGGTAGATGGAGTAGAGACAAGCCAAAAACTCTTGGGGATGAAAACGTAAGCCATACACCATCAGCTGGTACCAGCTGTAGAGAATTCCCTTGGACAGAGAGGTGGAGTTGGCATCCTGTCCTCGCAGAGGGGTGATGGGAAATGATGAATTCAGTCTATTGCTTAATTCTAAAGGTGTTATTTGAAATGTTTTTAAAACAGGGCTAATTTGTAATATTCAGTACAATGGCCTGTGGAAAATGAAAGAGCAAAGAGGAAACTGGTCAGATGCTTAACTGATCTGGTCTTAAATTGTTTTTTTTTTTAAATTTTGTAATTATGACAGAACTGTTGACTCATAAAACATAAAAATTTAGTGCAGTCCAATTTTAAATTATAAAAATTTTGTTTGGTCAGGAACCACAGCAACTCGGCAGACAAGAACCAGAGGGTGTGTTTACATGCTGTAATAGAAGTCCCCTATTTTGGGAAGGTAACTATAATATTACCTTATATAAAAACATTGTATTACCATTGTAAACTTGTCATTCTTAAATAGCATTAACATTCAATGGCCCAGTATAAAGTTATAATTTTTTTACTTGATTTATAAGTTTTAAAACGTGAATAATTGGTATTGGCTAGTTGTAAATTATGAATTAGCGGTTGTCACAAATGCAAATGACCTCATATATCTAATGATTAATGGATATGTCAAAATTTCCCAGCTACACATCTTTAACACTCACTTCTCCTTGAGTCATGAAGCAAGAGAGGAATCTGTAGCACAGATACTACAGTATATGAAAAGATATGAGGATGAGCCTGCTATATTTATGGGTGACCTTAACGCCACACCAGAAGAAAAAGCAATCAGGTGTAGAATTGTAAATTATAAATTTCACTATATGATGTATAATGTATCTTTTTGTTTGTTTCTTATATTTGTAAATTTGAAAAACAAATGTTTTAATGCTTGAAACAAAAAGAAATCATACCCAAAAGCAAGAGTGTCTGTATTATGTTTTCTTTAAAAATAAATTGTCTTTTAATTTCTTCTAGAATGTTGACAGACAAGACAGGACTGGTGGATGTATGGGATATATTACACCCCAGTGATGACGGGTTTACATTCAGCAGCTTAGAGAAACCTTCAAAACGAGTAGGTTTCCTATTTTTGCCTGATTGTATTAAATACGTTTATCTGATGTAAAATATCGTTTCAAAAAATGCCTACCCTTAAAATCAAAACTACCTAATAAAGCTAACATATATGTTTTTAACCATTCATGTCAAAATTTAGATAGATTACATCTTTATGAAAAAGACAAACATGTTGAAAGCTGAGGAAATTAAAATTCTTCCTGATGAAAGAGGGTATGTTTGACAATTTTTATATTGTAAATACAAATCCGAAAGTCAACTTATTAAAACCCATATATTTTTACAAATACAACCACAGTAATCATTAAAAAAAGATTCATTACTGATCTGGCTTATTTTTTAGATGTCTGTCCGTGAATCTTGTGACCATCTGGTTTCATCTTTTAAAATTTGCTTTAGCTCTGTTTAAGACTTAACGTTTTTCTGTATTTCAGGCCAAATGCTGCTTCAGACCACAGGGCACTAATGGCTTCCTTCAAGCTTGCTACAGACTAAAAATTTTGCAACAGGTTTTGAAAGCATATGTTTTTATTGTTAATTAGAAAAAAACCTTCTCTATAAGAAAAAATTTCTGTCTTAATTTATGTTGTGCATTGAATCTCATTTATGACTTAAAATGTTTCTGTTGACACTGAATATTATTTGCTCAGAATTTACTTTATATTAATCCTTATGTATTTTCCTGATGTTAAACGTAAGACAAGTGCATTTACTGAATTTTTTTTTTTTTAAATTCACCTCTTAATTATAATTTAAAAAAAAAAAAAGAAATTTGTTTTATTAATGCAGCCATGTTACAAAGCCATTTGCAAATTCAGAAGAACATTTTGAAAACCTTTTTAAATTGTAAAAATTTTAATATGGTGTAGTTTTTGCACATGTAGCCAACATTTGTTTGAAACACATAAAGAATTCTAAAAATGCATCTCTAACTGATGGACGGCTAAGGCATTTTGTGGGTTGTTGCAATTTTTTTTTCTAATTATTTTCATTTATCATTTAAAAATGAACAATAATTATTCTAGGGGGATGTTTTGCATCTTTATATAATAAAGAAATAAACTATGCTATTAAATTTCTCAAATGTAAAAAAAAATTGAGCTAATATTGTACAACTTATGTAAAAAAAATGGACAGTTGTTTAACTTCAAATTGCATTTTTTAGTGTTATATTAACTTACATAACATAATTTTTTACGCTTGTTAATTTTATTGTTAAATATCAATTTTTTTTTTTTGTTTTTAAACTGTTGGTAAACATTTAAATCACTATGAATTGTACACCATTTGAATTGTTTGATTGCTTTGTTTTTTTTTTTTAAATAAGATTATTATGCTGTTGTTTTTTGTTGTTTCTTTTGGTAATACAACTGTGATATTAAACTGAATTCTTCTTTGTCGGTTAAATAACTGAATTATTCTTTTCATAAATAACAACAACACTAGAAAGAGAAATAATCATACAGAAAAAAGGTTTTGCTGAGCAATTTTAATTTCACATAAAAATAACAGACACACCCTAATTACATACTTAAAATTAGAACAAAATAAATGAAATATCAAAATCATAAAAAAGCTTAAGATAAGAATCAATATAAAAAATCATTTACCTATTTTCTATTGCATGTATATTTTTCCATTAAATAGCATAATGCTTAACCAAAAATATTTTTCTGATTGTGATTAGACTTTACAAAATAATTTTTACACATAAAACTTTGCTTATGATTTATGGTAAATAATCTAATGCCACTTACACTGTTAACACAAAGCACTGACCCCCTTGGACTTACACTATCTTAGCTTTTCTTTTAGTAAACCAACATTTTAAAACAAAGATATTTATAATAAAGAAATCCCATCTAAAATCTTGAAAACTGATGAAAAAATATATATTTATATATTTATTCTCACCAAGCTCTTAGTATAGGCACAAATGTGGTTTTCTTATTAATTATAACTAAGAATTTATGTGGAAAATAGTTGACTGAACTATCTTAAAAAACAAACAAATAATTCCTTAACTTACAGAACTAATTTAAGAAAGTAAGAAAAAAAACAAGTATTTAAAAAAATGCTTGCTACAAAGAAGAAAAGAAAAGGTTTTAAAACATGTACTTGGATGTAAACAAAACTGGCCTTAAGTGTAAGAACAAGATTCGATTGTCAATAAAAATTTTAATAAATGTACAAAGCAAATATGTGTATGTCATGTGTTTTAAAATATCTTATTTCTAAAAAATTAAATTCATACTGAAAGAAGAAATTATAAAAGAAAAAAAAACAAACCAAATAAGAAAGATTAACTTTTTTTTCTACAATGTATTAAATCAAAATGTATATTTAAGTAGCAGAAAACATAAAAATTTGAATTTATCTTTTAAACTACCAAAAAAAAAATAACATAATGCAAACAGATAGTAATTAAAAACCTGACAAATTATATATTGTTGAGAAATGAAAAACTTAAATCTTCTACCATCAAAGTTAGGTTCAATTTACATTTGTGTATTCAAATGGATCAGTTTTTGTGATATTTTCTGATCTTACTAAAATTTAAAGTATTTTTTACAACAATCAAAACAGAAATGTCAATATATTTTTATTTTAATACAAAAACAAAACACCTGTTATCCAACCAGCCTAGTGTTACTTAATAAAAGTTATAACCAAGCAGATGAATTTGAAAATACACAAACATTGGTCATCATTACAAAACAGTTCTTTTGTTAATAATAGCCTACTTTCCATGTTTATTTCCCTGTAAAAGAGATTAGAAAATGTAAATCAATAATATATACAAAAATTTCACTTTGAACAACTTTTTTTTACTCACTGCATGAAGTAATATACATCAAAATTAGAGTCCAAAGATAATTATGAAAGCAGTTTTTCTAATTTTTGTATTTTCTTATAATGGAAAAAGGGAATAAATACAATAAAGTAAAATATTTTTAAAAATAACATACCTTCAACTTATCTAGCTCTGCTTTCATTGAGTGATTTTTTGATTTTTCCTTTTCCAATTCTGCAGTCAAAGATGTCACCTAGACAAAGGAAAAAGACTAAAAAATTAGCCACAACTGAACATTGCAAGTCACAAAAGTAGCATGCAGAACAATTCTACAAATCGCAACTACAACCAAAAGTCTTTACATTAAATAATAATTAGTAACTGAAATAACATTTTACCTGGTCAGTAAGTTCATCTTTGACTGCTGTGAGCTCATCTACTTGTAAAAGTACTTGAGCTTTATCTTTCACTAAAGTTAATTTGAAAAATATATTACCTTACAGCAACGCTGAACTCATAAATAGTTCCATTTATAAATTTTAATTGAACTAAATGCAATAAACTACTTGCAAATTTATTTTTCTTAATTTAAAATATATTTTATGAATCAAGGCAAATTTTGGCTTCCTAAATTTCAAATAATGCATTTCTTTTAAAATGCTGCTTAATAATGTGATTACAATACAAAAGTGAAACTATTTTAAACCTCTTTATTTAACACAACATTTTGAATGCTTCACACTTTAACTCACAGCTATAGACCTAAATCAACTCACTTTCTCCTTGTGCTAAAATAACACAGAGCTGTTTGTTTCTTTTCTTGACCTGCTTCAGCTCAGCCTGGAATGTCAGACAGCAAAACGTTACAATTAGTTTTTTTATAATATTACTCTGGACATTTATACTCAGCATTCTTTTAAGATAAATAATAGTAGTTTTTTAAATACTGACCTCCATATTCTCTATTTGTTTCTGTGCCTCTGTTAACTGATTTTCTTTCTTTTCTAAATCATTTTTAAGCTTTGCAACAATCACATTGTCTGAGGCATATTGCTGGTTGACAAAAACATAATATGTTAAGGGGGGACAGTCATGAAATTTATTGAAATACCATTTTTTGCACAATTTAACTATTTTACAGAAAATAACTCATTTATGGCATTAGTATATATGTTTAATACACTTTGGTGTACAAAATTTTTCATGGTAATCGTTAGCCGATTAAATTTGGCGGGAAAAATGTACATTTTTTACATACAATTTTTAAAAAACTTTTCCTCAGTAACTATCTATAATTTCAAGTCCAACTTTTGGATTTAGATAGTCCACATGCATGTGACAAAATCCATAGAAGAAAATTTACATATTTGCAGAAACTTTTTTAATTATGAATTTTCTACTAATGACTAATTAATTTTAACCTATAAGGTTTGCAAAAAATTTTGTATAAAAAAAAGTAATGAAGATAGCTCAATTATTCATCTGCTTGTTTTTTCAACAGTGTGTTATGTAGCTTCAGCAGAAATTTCATGTAAATTGAACAAGTAGTTTTTGAGGAAAATGTTTTTGAGTGTTCAAAAATGTAAAAAAATACATTATTGAGAAAACGCTAAAAACGTAACAAAAATGGAAAAAAAAGCTTTTTTCATTAAAAATACAATGTAAAGAGCTATTTTAAAAGCTTTATCAACATGTTTATGATGATAATTTCATCATTAGTAGTAAATTAAGTAAAAACTGATTTTGTAAAAAGGGTTTGAAAAAGACTACATATATTGATGGAAATAAAAAATTTAAATTAAAAAAAAAAAAAAAAAGTTTTTACACTAATAAAACTAACTTAGCTTAAAACAAATAACAATTTAGAAGGCTCCAGAACTGTATGAAGGCCCTCCCTCCAGCTTCTCAAACTCCTGTTGGGCTTTTGAGCTGGCGAGATCATTCTGGACCTTCTCCTTTTGACTTCAGCTGACGCCTTTCATTCAGCACTGTCAATCCTCCTCTTGTCATGCCTTGCTGCTTTGACTTGAGAAGAAGTGGCATAGGAACAGCCAATGGCATCCATAAAAGCAGCCAGATGTTTACTGCCACCATTAAACTCACTGACTGATCTCAACGCCATAAGATTTGCGCACCAGGTCAATAGCTGTGTCAAGACTGGCGTTGGAGAAATTTTTTGAAGAAATTGATATTTTGTTCAGGATATTGCGGTATGATGACTCTGTCATTCCTTCAATGGCCATGGCATTGCAAAACTTATCCACAGCAGCATAGCCTAATCCTATGTTGAGGAAAGCAGCGACAAATTTCTTGTTGATATCATAACACCTGTCGCTGCTACTCATATTGGAGCTTGATCCTGCTGCTATGGAGTTGCACACTGCAGCTGACTTGCAGTTGATGTGCTAGACCCTTGCGTCCAGTCAAAATAAGTTGCAAGGGCCCTTGACATGTACTGCACTGAGCTGCCGAAAAGAGGGCGTTTACTTCAGCCAGGTCTACAATGACCAGCCCTCCAACTGTAGTAGCTTGAGGTGCTTCACATTGAGAAAACATGCTAAGTTTTCTCTTGGAGGCACTGACCACTGTGGGGATGGTTGTATATCCAGTAGTAGGAGTAGTGGCAGCAGTGGGTGTAGTGGCAGCAGTGGATGCAGTGGCAGCAGTGGATGCAGTGGCAGCAGTTGATGCAGTGGCAGCAGTGGGTGAAGTGGCAGCAGATGATGCAGTGGCAGCAGTTGATGCAGTGACAGCAGTGGGTGAAGTTGCAGCAGTGGGTGAAGTGGCAGCAGTGGATGCAGTGGCAGCAGTTGATGCAGTGACAGCAGTGGGTGAAGTGGCAGCAGTGGGTGAAGTGGCAGCAGTGGATGCAGTGGCAGCAGATGATGCAGTGGCAGCAGTTGATGCAGTGGCAGCAGTGGGTGAAGTGGCAGCAGTGGGTGAAGTGGCAGCAGTGGATGCAGTGGCAGCAGATGATGCAGTGGCAGCAGTTGATGCAGTGGCAGCAGATGATGCAGTGGCAGCAGTGGGTGAAGTGGCAGCAATTGATGAAGTGGCAGCAGTGGGTGAAGTGGCAGCAGTGGGTGAAGTGGCAGAAATTGATGCAGTGGCAGCAGTTGATGTAGTGGCAGCAGTAGTTGTGCTTGAACCAGCAGCCTCTGGATCTGCAGTAGATCCTGCAAGAGCTGATTTTTGCTGCTTGGTAGCACAAGCCTTAGCCAATGTACTTCAATGCAGCCTTCTGCTTTCTGGAAGCCTGTCCCTTTTTTGCATACAACTTTTGTGCAGGCATTGTAGATCTGTAAAACAAGTCATAATAATGTATAAGCTGTTTTAAAAAAATAATCACAACGTACTAAAAGGTATGCACATTATCTGCATACATTGATTACATTCAGCCTTTGATACTGATTACTGATAGCTAGGCTAAGAGCCTAAGACTAAGATCTAGTTTACGTAATAAAGTTACTAGATCTACATCAAAATCTACGTAAAATCTGGCATCTAAGATAAAACTATAGTTTATACTTTGATAAAGGAATAGAAATAATTGAAAAATTCATAATTTACCTTCAAATAAATTCCAGAAACGAAAAATAATTCAAAAAGTAGAAAGTGAAAGTTGTTGCAAATATATCTACAGCTCGGCTAAATATAGCATCTCCTAGGAGACCGCCGAAACTTCCTGACAAAAGTTAGAAAAATTGAGCTTGGCGCACGGTATTTTTAGACAGAAGCGTCATGTGACATCTATTGACCAATAGATACATGACTCTTCCCATTTTGAAGCACACTTTCATTGCGTGTTTTGAAATACTATATTTAGAACTAGGTCAATGTTCTTAGGCTAGCTAGACTGACCTCGAAATTCCGCGCATTTTGATATATGGTAAGCTAGGCTTACTACGGTGTGTAGATCTCGCTACACATCGTTGTGATGGGCGTATATCGGGGTGAAATACATTTTTTTACACACACACACCCACTTCAAATGCAAAAACAAGTGTAAAAACTATATTTTATTGTAAATTTGATAAGTATATTATGTTTATAAGTGGTTAAAGTAATAGAAAAAAATTAAAAAAAAAAAAATGAATTTTCCGAGGTCGACCATGATTTTTCAAGCTTAGTTCATCGATGCGCCCCCTTAAGCGAAATCAAAACATTATAAACTAAATACAGAAGCTTAAATACATGAAATAACCTTTTGTAAAGAAAACTGTTATTCTGAAATTATTCATTTAAAGCAAAAATGTGATAATTACTAGATTATAAGTTAAACTTACCTTACGGTATTCCTCTTGTATTTTTTCTTGCCTAAGTATATGCTCAGCATCATCCTCGACAGAGTTGAAAAATTTGGAATCTTGCAAAGGAAGTGGAACACGTGTTTGAACAGGAGGAGTCTGCGGCCTGCCATTGACCTCATCTGTTTACAATTTTAAAAACAGTAACAGCTGACACAACTTTTAAAAGTTCTATTTTTTAAATTACTGTTTCACAAATTGGAAAAGACTTGAGTTTTTAATTTAAAATGTGTTTGAAACAGCTTATCTTGCATTCAATTTCTGCATTGTGAAATATGTAAAAATATTATGAAACACCAAAATAAGACTATTAAACATAAATGTAAAGTATATATTAATCTACCCTCTGAATCAGAGCCTATAGTTTTCTCAGGTGGCAACTGCTTAAACTGTTCTAAAGACATGGCTTGTGGTTTTTCTTTCTGTTTCTTCTTTTTCCTTCCTTCCTTTGTTGTTGGTGCCTCTAAACCAGCCTCAATTCTTTGCTTCTGCTTCAAAGCTTCCTATAAATTACATATTGCTGCTAACAAAATCTCATGATGTTTATGATAATGATTAAAGCTATATTATTCAAATTATTACCAAAAGGTAGTCACTGCTTCAGATGCAAAGGTTATATTAAAAGGATTACCTGCTGCTTTTGTTCTGCCTCAATTCTACTCTGTAATAGAGCAGCAGCAAGATCATCTTTGAATTTTTCTTCTACTAACTGAAATCATGAAAATAAAATAGGCATCAGTTTTTGCTAATTAAAAAATTATTTTCTATATTTTATGTATCAAGGTTTGTGAGATTAATTTTATGATTGTATCTCCTTTTCATAGATTATTTTGCAAAATTTCACAACTGACAAAGTCTAATAAAAGATCACCTCTTTGTCATGCTCTTTCCACTGGTCCCAAGCTTTTTTCTCATTTCCTCCATCACCAGTGCCATTTCTTGGCAGTTTTCCAGAAGTTTTCCCAAAAGCAAGACTCTTTAGCTTGAATATATACAACACATAAATTAAACCTAAACAAAATACGCCTAAATATTATTAAATATTCATACAAAAATAGTTATGCTATGTTTATTTAATAACTCTACCTTATTTAATAACTCTACTAAACAAATAACTGCAACAAGTTTTAAAATCAGATAAAGATTTCAGCATTGAAATCAGTAATAAGAATGACTTAAAAAACCTCAAAACCAGTGACAAGTGTGCAGCATACTTAACCAACACACAAAAATAAAAACCTACTTTTAAAAAATATTTTGCTCTTAGCCAGTTAGATTGGAACAGGGTTAAGATTCAACAATTCCTCTAACCCATGCTACCAGCCACTAAACAAAGTGATTACCATCTGGACCTTTTTTCTCCCTCAGTGCATCACACTTCTTGGTTTAGACATGTGTGGGTGAGAAGGAGTTTGGTAAGGGTTCAACCTCACTGGGTTCTAAACTCAGGATTTTTTTACTTAGCAAGGGTGCTGTCTACTGTTAGGCCCCTTAAGTTAACAAGCCCATCTTATCCGTGATTACAAAGTGAATATCTTAACCAAAATAGTCACAAATTTTCACATTGTTTTCAAAGGTTTTGTAAGAAGAATAACTTTCTAAAGGAAGTTTTTAAAGATAAATATATTCAAATCTTATCTTTGGCCTAAGCTATTATTTCAGAAAGGCTAATTAAGGGATAACTTATTTTTAAAAAATAGTAATGTTATGTAGAATTTTTGAAAAATAAAAAACATAAACTAGAGCTAAAGGTTTTTGACCTACAAAATCATTAATTTCCATAGTAATTTTTCAAGAAGCTGTGAATTTCTAATTATTTATTTAAATTACAGCAACACCCTTATCACTAATCATAGGATTCTGATTTTTTCTCCTGCTACGATTTGCCTTACATTTGTGTCTAATGGGACTATTACTTCCTTAGCTTAAATTTACAAAGGCTAAAAATAATTGGCAATTACACTACCAATAGCAATTTCAATGTAAATTAGTAACTTAGAAAAAGCTTATTTTAAAAAGACATGTTTTTGAATGGCTACTACTAACAAACATTAAAGCAGAGTGAATTGACATTTTAACGTGATTTAACCAATGTTTTTTAATTACTCTTTATCTCACAGAGTTCCAGAACCCACTGGAAATACCGTAAACCATATTTTATTTGGCGTCATCTTTTTTTTAATACAGAATATTTAAAAATTTTGATAGACTGATTTAATTTCATGTTAAATACTGTCGTTTGCAAATCATTTTGTATTGCTAATTATTTTTTTGCTAGTTATTGATGCTACTAAACCTTGTTTTGTTAATTTTTACTGAAGGGTAAAACAGAGCACTGTGTGGTATTAGGACGCAGTAAGCACCCCACCCCCACAAAACCCCCAATAAAACTACTAATCTACTTCTGAGATAACAATCACTGTTGTTCTTTGATAAAAGAGAAGCAGAGGATTCTTCACTTGTCATTTATGAACCACTTGGCTCAGCAGGGAGAAGATGAAACAGGAATTAATATCACTGCTCTTTCCTAAAAAGATCTCACCTCCATAAAACCATTTTGTTAACTTTTTTTTTCCAAATAGACATAACTTAGGAAACTTCACTTGGTAATAAACCACATGACTTTTTCAATGCCATTCTTTTTTTCAAATCTCCATGCATTGGTTGCTTTACATTTTAACACCATCTTTCTAACTGTAATTAGAAAAGTTTTAGAATTTTTTTCGCACAATAATTATTGATGCAGAAACAAAATGGCCAACATTTGTCCGGTTTTACCATGCTATAAAGTTTTGATCATTCTCAGAGTAAAACTTGCAAGTTAATCATTGAATTCTTCATATGGGCAATAAAATCACCCCTGCCCCACCTATTTTTAACTTATCATAAAATTTCTAAACCTTTTGTTGGTAACATAGATGACTATTCTTAGATCTCAGCCAATCAGAGATGGAATGTTATGTCATATATGACCACCATGGTCCAGCAGGGAGGATATTAAAGAGGAATCAATTAGCCTACGACAGCACTCCCCCTCAACATTCCTCACCTCCTTAAAACCATTATGCAATCACCATAAAACTTCTAATTCTTTTGCAGGTAACATGGATTGCTGCTTTTAGAGCTCAGCCTGAGAGTCCAGCAGGGAGAACAAAGGGGAATCAGTATCACTGCTCTTCCCTCAAAATTTCTCACCTCCGTGTCATGTTATGTAATGTATAGTACATGTGGCTCATCAGGGGAAAGCATCAAGGCAGATTAATTAGTACCACACTTTTTTACATCCAAGAATCTTAGCTCTGAACAGCTACATACTAGGTATACTTATGTGCCTGATGTAAACTACTACACTGTCTATGTAGACCTACAATTGTATAAATTGTGGACTGGGTCCAATGGGGCCTATTGATAGCTAGTATCATTTAAATACAGTACACAGCATTAACTATTTAGGGGTTAGAAACTAGTGATGTTTATTGTGGAGTTAGTCTATCATACCCAGCTACATTTGCCCCAAATGCTGATGGAAGGGGGGGGGGGTATGGTTATAGTTATAAATGCAAAATTAAACCAATTTAAAGTAAATTCAATAGCATTTATTATTACTTTTATATTGTGTAAGAGTGTAAGACTGTTAGAATAATTTTCATTTAGCATTATTATTTTCACTAGGCCTAGGCCTATTCTATTCATTGTTTATTATTTATTTTCAATTGGCCTATATATTAGTATTAGTAGTATTAGTTATTAATCTAGTCCAGGGGTCGGCAACCTGCGGCTCTTTTGATGTCAAGATGCGGCACTCCAGTTCCATGCACAAATATTAATAATTATTTTATATTATTTTTAAAACTCATTAAAATTATTATAGAGAAAAAAAACAACTTTAAACAGGATAAAAAACACTCATCAGAGAACAATGAGAGTAGGTGAGGTAGAGAGTATACGGACAGCTGACAGCCGCTTGGGCACCAGACCCAGATCCACAAGCGTGTTGTAGCCAGCCCCGTGGCGAAGGTTTCATTCTTGCCACTGCCGACTTTTTCGAATATCGTTAAATAAGGAATATTATTCTGATTCAGAATGCATTTCTCTATCGGTCAGTATGCATTAATTTGACATGAGATACGTGTTTTTTTAAGTTATTAGCTTCCTACGGTTGAGCTGGTGGGGTACGAGTTTACCCTGCGTTCAGTGGGTAGGAAGATAAGCCAGATGAAAACCGAAAACAGAAGCGACCGATACCCAAGCCAGTAGTTGGAGTATCTCGTGTTTAGGGCTGCCGGGCTATGGGAGACACCTCCTGAGCCGGTGGTGTCCATAAAGAAAGAAAAAAAAGTTATAAAAAGTAATTGGCTTCAAAAGCGGATTGAGATAGTTGTATAGGTATATTATTTGATTACTAATTTTATTATAGCAGAGCTAGGAATAATACTTGAATAGGGCCTATGTTTTGTGCGAAATATTAGTATGCTTTTTAAGTAGGCCTGGCCTAGGCCTATAAAATTACTATAAATATTCTTTCATTTTTAAAGCTATTTATTTCAAATCAAAATTCAAAAGTATAGGCTAGGTCTAATCCTAATCAAATGCCAAAATATTGGGATGATTATAGATACCAGTGTCCGATAATGGAATCTTCTTTAAAAAAGGGGTGTTGGGTTGTTAGTGTAGTATTGTAATCTCGACTAATTGTATGGTTAGAAATTAGGGTTAGGCGTATGGTTGGACCAGGGTTGGGGTTAGGGTTAGGGACAGGGTTAGCATTGACATTATCCAGCCATGTGTGTATTTAGTTAACTACCAGTAACCTAACACCCCTTTTTTAAAGAAGATTCCATTATCAGACACCGGTGTAAACATTCTCCCAAATATTGAAATAAAAATTTTAGTGGCTATTTAAAAACTGGCAACTTATGTAAATTGTAACTTTTGGCTCTTCTGGCTCAAAAGGTTGCCGACCCCTGGTCTAGCTAGCTAGACCTAGTCTATTAGATTACTTTTTACAGTTAGTTAGGCTAATTAAAATCTTTAAAAATGTACAGGTGCTAAAAATGTGGCTCCTGATGTCCTTCTTTCGCTGATTCTAGATCTAGTGATCTGTAAGTCAGGGTAGAAGAGGGTAGGCCAATTTTTCCGATTTTTTATAACAGTGAGTGAGTTCTCAGTTCAGTTGATGAAATTGAAATTCAGTTACTAACCTGTTCGCTTTCCTTATTGTCCCTTTTCTTTTTATTCTTTTTCTTCGCAGCGCTAGAGCTAGAAGCATTTTGGTGAGATGAGGCTTTGGTGGGTGGCTTTCTCTCATCATCTTCATCATCTTCGATTTTCAGAACTGCAAATCGTGATGTTGAAACTGAAATTCCTTGTCTATTCGCCATTTTGTAATAAATACAAAGCAAACGTGCATCTAGGGGAGGTCGCTCTAATTTTAGTTGTGATAATTATTTCTACAGTAATATCCCTTGGTCCAATGCTTTATTAAAAAACTATTTTATTTTTTTACTGCAGAAAACTAACAGAGAGCTTAGCTATTTCAAGGCTAAAAGAACTATTTATTCTGCACAAGACTCTCCCTTTCAAAAATATTAAACGACATATTAAAATACTTGTTAATCTTTCTAATACAACAAAACTATCTAGAAATATCTATTTTAAAAATTCCAAATCTATCTAGCACCATCATCCCTTAACCATCTAATATTGTGGTCGTTGGGGCACTAAAGATGACCGTATAATTCTCCGTGATCCATCTCTGTCCTCTGACATTCTGATAAGTTCTGAAACCGGCAGCCCCGTCCAAACTTTGATGTCATCCATCTAGTGTCGTCTTTGCCATCCCCTTCTCACTCTTGGTACAGTGTCTTGCAATATTGTTTTGGATTATGTTTTCTTATTTTCACTGTGCTCTCTATATGCTCCAAGGTACCAAGCGCATTAGTAATCCTTTCTCGTACTTCTTCATTTGTTTATGTGATCTCTGCACGAGATTCCCAGGAATCTCCGTAGACATATTTCCAGGGCCTGGAATCTTCTCTGGAGATCAACGTTGGGTGTCCATGCTTCGCATCCATACAGAAAGACACACACCACCACTGACCGCATGAGTTTAATTTTTGTGCCAATAGAAGTGTTGTTAACATGCCAAACGTTTCTTAGTTTACTGAATGCTGTTGCTGTTTGGGTACATCTTGCAAGTATTTCTTGCTTCGTTCTAGGTCTATTACCAAAACTTAAACTTCACCTAAGGGGTCATCCATAAATGACGTCACACTCGTAGGGGGGAGGGGGGGTCCGTAATTTTGTGACGATGTGTGATGAGGGGGAGGGGGGGGTCAGATGTTGCGACGTCACATTTTTGCATTATAAAAAAGCAATGTTAGAAAACGAATTTTAGACGTTATTTCGCGTTTTAGATAACTGTTTTAATAAATTGTAATAGTTTAGACAAGATTTTGGAAAAATATCGATGTTTTTAAAAAATTCAACTGCAATTTTGAGGGGGGTTGTAGGTTGAGGTGTGACGTCATTTTAGGGGGGGGGGGTCTGGCTTTTTGTGACGACGTGTGACGGAGGGGAGGGGGGAGGTAAAAATCGTCCAAAAAAGCGTGACGTCATTTATGGATGACCCCTAAGCTACAATGAATCATCGCAAAGTTTATCATTCATCTTATTCTATATTTTGCTATAGATAACATAAGTGTAAATGTTTATTTATTCAACATTTAAACATGGACGGAGTGGTCTAGCGGCAGAGAGCTGAACTGCTAACCCGCTATTCTCGAGTTTGAATCCGGGTTCAAGTCAGAAGACCGTCCCTGAGTCCACCCAGCTCTGATGGGTACCTAACTCACGTTAGGGAAAGTAAATGCGGCTGGTCATAGTGCTGACCACATTTATGGACGACTCCTTACCACAGACAATTTGAAGCTATTAAAAGCTAGTACAAGTAATTAAATAATTGCATATGACGATAGTCTGAGTCTTTGGGCAGTCTGTTTAGGCAAACTTACTAGAATGCCTCGGGAAGTCTAGTTCTCTAGATTACGGGTCGTCCATAAATGGGGGAGGGGGGGGGGGGGGGGTGGGTTCAGATGGTGCGACGTCACACTTTTGCTTTATAAAGAACAATGTTAGAAAACGAATTTTAGACGTTATTTTGCGATTTAGAAAACTGTTTTAATAAATTGTAATAACAATTGATTAAAATACTCTATTTTGACAGAGTTCAGACAAGATTTAGGAAAAATAGAGATGTTTTGAGAACAATTCAACTGCAATTTTGAGGGGGGGGGGGGGTTGTAGGCTGAGGTGCGACGTCATTTTAGGGGGGGGGTCTGGCTTTTTGTGACGACGTGTGACGGAGGGGGAGGGGGGAGGTAAAAATCGTCAAAAAAAGCGTGACGTCATTTGACATTTATGGATGACCCTTTACTAGATCTCGATTTCAGTTAGATCTATTGGGCTCTATTTAGTGCATTATTTTATTTTCATCTGGTCTAGACTAGCTTAGATTTAAAGATTAAGAAGGATAATAGTTAGTAGGCCTATCTGATCTTCGTTATTTCAGACCAATGTTATCAGCCACAACAGAGCTTGACATCTTTATCCTACTTCTATTGGCCAGATTCCATTGTCTCCCGAGGCAAAGGAGCTAGAGATCTAGAATCTAGATATTTATATTTTAGATCTTATATACAGAATTTGGTATAGATCTAGGCTAGGCTACATCTTTTATAGATCTAGATGAATCTAGAAAATTAATTTTATTTGATCTCTAGATCTACATTTGCTTTGTCTGACTGATACATTGGTCATTGCAGTCATTACAAAGGTCAGTGACGGCTATTTTAAATTCGTTGTCTGATGCTATTGTTAAACATTAAACTATCAATTTTGACGGCTTTAAAAATCAGAACTAGAATCTAGATCTAGCTCTAGATTATAGATCTAGATCTAGATCTAGAATCTAGATCTACATTTTGACTTGCATTCTTCTATTGTGCTCTAAGCCTATTCGCCAGTTGTTTTTTTTTTTTTTTGTTTATAAATAGAACGTAGATATTTTCGACCAATCAATAAGCTCATTGCGCAGCCTGAGTAAGTGTTGTAGTAAATTGCTTAAAATAGACATCAGCCGGAATACTAAACTTGCTCTTGTTTTTGTCTGTAGAGACGTCGTTTACCCATAACAATTTCTGGCTTTTTTGTACACTTTCAGTTTCTCACCATGACGTGAAGCTTTACAAGTACAGCCAGCAATGTCTGGTCAATCTTCAAGAGGAAGGAGGAAATATAAACTTGTTATTCTCGGTGACGGAGGCGTGGGAAAAAGTGGTATGAAAAATTAATAAATTATAATTATTTTATTCTTACGATTCTATCAGTATCTAGTCTAGCTAGGCCTACTGTAGATTCTAGATAGTAGATAGTCTATGACTCTAGGCCTGAAAGTCTAGGCCTAGATGTAGTATTTTATTAGACACCTACTTAATCTACTAAATCTAGATCTAGAAATCTAGATCTTCCAGACCTGCCTAGGTAGATCTAGATCTAGATCTACGTAAAATCGCCCGCGACTAGTAATGTGAAAAACAGGTGACTCCTTAAATTTTGATAATTATTTCACAGTTTGAGGAGGATTTATGTTTTGAAAAATACAAAAATGTTTCCTTGTTTCATTTATGTACCTGGGGCGTAACGACGCTCCCAGCGGTCGGTCTGCCGGCCTGCCATACCGTAATGATGCTCCCAGCATCCGATAAAATTTTCTCTATTTAATTCGTTGTTTTTCATAATCCAAGTTTTTAATCGTAAATCTAGGTCATGATAACGCTAGAGTGGCCATTTTTCGTTGTATTTACTTCTTGTAGCTTTCTCGTTAGATCGATTTTGTATTTTATAGAATTTTTTTTGTAAACCAACTCGCAAAACGGCATTTTTTAACACTGCGGAATGCCGTTCAGCGGCCGCGTCTAAACGTTTACGTCGCCGCATTATAAAATTAACGAAAATTAAAGTATTTATACTAAGACTAATCCGATCCATGATTTTTGTAGATAAATGGACGTACTTTCGTTTTCTATGAACAAGAACTCATGAAAAGTTATTCTTATTATTAATTTTCCCGACAGAAGCGTAATTTTTGCACGAAAAAATCAACTAATTATTTTTTCTTCTTTAAAACTAAGTAATTATCTTTCTTCAATAAATAAATAATTCCTTAAAATTTATTTCAGTGTGTAGGCTATTCAATTACGTACTGAAAAAAAATGTGGGGTAAAAAATAATTCCGGTAAAACGTGAAAATAATTACGGGCTTAAAGAGTTAAACAACTGAATTAAAACTTTTCAGTAGGCCTAATAAATGAAGACTAGCGATGTTTCCAACAGATGCAACCATGCTCATAAACTATAGCAGCAATCTTTATTTATTTTTTTATTGTTAACTTATAGCGCAAGATTCAGGGGAAGTCACTCTAACTTACAGATGGCTGCTTTTTATATAGCAAATCCTGCTCGCAAACACTGCTGTTTACTGTTAATTTCTTGCCTATTTTGATATATTTAGCCGTTGATTAAGGTTTATTATTCATTTATCTATAATATTTGTCACAAATATATCACAATATACTTCTATTAAAACCTTGACAATGAGGTAACTGTTTCGTACATTACTAGCCGCGGGCGATTTTACGTACCTAATACGATAGATTACCGAATTTTTATACGGGTGTCCGACAATGGAATATTCTTTTAAAAAGGAGTGTTAGGCTACTGGTAGTTAACTAAATAAACACATGGCTGGCTAATGTTAATGCTAACCCTGTCCCTAACCCTTACGCTGGTTCTACCATATGCCTAACGCTAATTTCTAACCATTAAATTAGTGGAGATTACAATACTACTAACAACCCAACACCTATTTTATGGCATGGACACTGGTATCTATAATCATCCAATATGAATGTTAGGACTAGATCTAGTGATGTTAATGTTCTATTCATTTGGGGCCATTCACACTCTACTTCGAATAGCCTTCAGAAGGCTATTTGTAGTGCAGTGCCAATAGCCTTCAGAAGGCTATTACTATTTGTACACAGCATTTCCCCCGCTCCTCCCTTAAACATTTGGCTAGGTCGCCTAGGTCCTAGCTGTAATTACTTAACTAGATTCTACTGTCTTTAGACAACAATTATTAAATAATTATTTACTAATTTTATTATTAGGGCCTAATTATTTATAATAATTATTGAATAATTATATTCAAATAAATTACACAGGTCTATATTATATAGAAGAAATATAGATATCAAAAGATAATTCATGATTACTATTACTATAGATAAGAATGGGGGTCTGGCATCTGTGATAATGAGGTAAAAATCGCCTTAAAATCTTAAGGCTTAAGGATGACCATTAACAGCTTTTACACTACATCCAAAGAGGGTCCAGAATGTGACAATACTTTTGTGTTTTAGAAATGCATATTTAGTTTTTGAATATTTGTAAGCTGTTAATCAGCAAGTAGTTTTGAATTATTATTTTTTTTTTGTTGCTCTCAATAAAAACATGTATCAATACAAGATCAGATACCCAGACCACTTGATTTTTTAAGGAATTTTTATATAAAGCAGCTATTATTTTACTACACGTACAAGGTAGCCATGTTGTTCCCACTGATGAGTCACTTGTCTCTTACATATGATAGATATGGTATCCTTTAATTTGTTCTGTTTACTGTTAAATTATAAAACTGTTTATTGTTCTGTTAAATAATGTTTGATTTGTTTGCTACTATTCATACATAATTAACAAGAAACATACTTAACTCAGAAATTGAGCTTTTATTATTGAATTTTAAAAAATAAAAATACAGTTCTGCAACTCCTCCAAAGCTTTAAATAGCAGCCTCCAACTAATTGTAGCTTTCAAAACAGCTGTTTAAGAATGATTCAAAATAATGGCGTCCATCTTGTAATAAACTTTCTTGTAGAGTGTGCGTCTCTAAACTTGTATCACGAGTAGAAAGGTTAAACTGGGCGGTATTTTACATTATACTTTGATTGGTCAGTGTACAGATAACTTCCTATAATCTGATTGGTCAATGTACAAATAACCTCCATCGCTATTTGTACTTCACTACAAATAGCCATCTTAAGTGAACTACGAATAAATACTCTTCTATTCTAGATCCAGATCTAGAAATCTAGTTACTATTATAGTTAAACCTAAATATAGGCTAATAAATATATATTAAGATAAAGTCTTGTGGTACTCAACTCTACAACTCTAGCTGGAGTAGGACAGCCGTAGGCCTTTTTTAAGAGTAATTAATTAGTAATATCATAATAATATGACACCTTCCAGACACATTTATACTTTATAGAAATAAAAAGGATGTTTGTCATAGCAGAGATGTATAAGATTAACTACATGTCTATATAGTTTGCATTGAGTTGTGATGCATGTGTGTTGACATCTAAGGTTCCAGGATATAGAAATATCACGCCACTATACTTATCTCATTCTGGCACACTTTATTATTACTGTGTTAAACTGTCATCAGCCACTAATTTTATCATCCGCACTTGCAAAATATGATCCCAAATCATTTGAGATTGGTTAAGAACCACTGTTATAGATCATAATTATCTCTGTATCTCACAATGATAAAATATACATAGTTCTAAAAGTATCTACCATTCAATAAAACACAAAAATCTTAACTCAAGGCCAAGTAGTTTTTTTTTACATGAATTTTCCAAGTAATGTGTATATCTTGCATATACATCTTTGTAAATCTGCATTCAAAGTTAGTTACCTGCTTAAGGCTGCAAATGCATGTCAGTAGTATTTTGTTGGCTTTGGATTAATTGCCTGTTATACTTGCTTTATAAGTCAAATCATATAAAGTGTTAAATAGACATGCCATGTTCTGTAACCATGTAAAACACCTTTATTTTACAGCTTTGGTCATCCAGTTTGTGAGTCACAGATTTATAGAATACCATGATCCAACAATTGGTAGGTTTGAAATAGGTTTAAAAATATAGCAACTCTCTGTTCTTTGGAAGTGCTTATTTTGTCTTACTGTAATAATAATAATCACAGCCTTAAGACGGAATAAGCAACACATTTATTTCCTGTTTCATAAGATAAAATTAGCACTACCCTGTTCTCTGGCAGTGTGACATGTTGTTTATAGCACATCATTTTGACCCTAATCCCCAGAATAAATTTAAAACTCAATGCAATTCTGTATTGCCCTGCCAATGAAATTCTTATTTTAATGTATCAGTGCAATATTATTGTGTCCAAGTTACAGTTCTCCTTAATTCATTCAATTGATTAACATTTTTAAGTTACTTGACAATATATGTTTATAACAAGTGTTGGTTTTCAATACAGAATCAGATTTCAATCATTGATAAAGATTTAAAATTTTGAAAAGATAAACAATATCTAAAAAATTTAAATCAAATCAGCTATAGTTTTTAATAGTTACTTCTGCAAGTTGTTCTTAAAATTAGTTTCTTATGTACATTTTTAGTTTTAGAGAAATTTTATTGAAATCACTTGTGTAGTATCTGTTTTCAACAAACTCAAGTGCCTATATATGATAACGTTTCAGAGGATTCTTTTGAACAGCAGTGTCGCATTGATGATGAACCAGCTCATCTTGACATTTTGGATACTGCTGGCCAGGTCTGTGGTGCTTACATCTTAATGTGGTGTGTGGATGTGAAACCAGGCTTATTATTTTTGTTCATGTATTGTTTGCTAATAATAATTCAAGTTTAAATGTATAAAATAACAGTGTAGAAAACTCTAAAAGAATCTTTAGTATGTGTAACACAAATTCACTCTATAACATTCTATGTAAGGTCACTACATTTTAAAAACATAGTTGAAGCTGTGTTTTTGAAGTAGGAAAAATTAAACATGTTGCTGGTAGAGTTTTTATTTACTAAAAAATATTTTTTTTTATCATAGACGGAGTTTACAGCAATGCGGGAACAATACATGAGAAACGGTGAAGGTTTTGTTCTTTGTTTCTCTATAACTGACCGACGTAGCTTTGATGAGTTAATCACTTACAAAAATCTAATCAACCGCGTACGGTCAGGTGAGGATATACCTGTCATCATTGCTGGTAATAAATGTGATTTGGAACAGAAGAGAAAGGTTAGTTGATCACAGACATAATGTTTTGTTTATTGACAGTTGGTTAGGCCTGGAGTTTTAATATATATTTAAACTAATTTTCTCTATACATTTTTTTTTAATGTAATAATATTACAAATAATTGTATGGTCAAAATTTTCCATGGTTTGTGTGGCAGTGGTTGGGAATTTATTATCTTAAAGCTTCATTGAAAGTTATTTACATTTTATAAACATCTGAAATAGAATTAAAGAAAAAATTGACTTTTTAGCTTAAAATCATATGTAGTATTTATATTGGAAAAATGAACTCTTTTATTATATTCTGTGTAGGTAAAATATGAAGAAGGTGTTGCCCTGGCACAGCAGTTGGGTTGTCGCTACTATGAAACTTCTGCATATTTAAGGAAATGTATTGACGATGTTTTTCATGGTATTGTGCGAGCAATAAGGGATAAGGAGAAGGAAAAATTTGAACAGGGACCACACTCTAAAAAGAAGCAAGGAAAAGTGAAAAAACTTTTATCTTCTCTACAACCAAACCATCTATTCAGAAAAGGGTCTACCTCTAAGCACAGCAAAGATTCTTAACAGAATAACAGGAAAATTACTGTTTTATTGTAGGTATGTATTGATTCTATGCAGTTGCATAATTAATTACGATAGTTTTTAAAGTAACCATTCAAAATAGACACAGTTACTTTGACAATTTTTTTATTTTAAAAGTATTTTTAGACTAAAATAAAAATTCTTTTGTGTTTTTATTTTATTCATGGGAATAGTTGGATGGATAGAGCCCTTACAAATTTAATCCACTGCCCTCTATCCATAATAATTCTGCTTTTTTACATCAGTTCAATATATTATTGAGAGCTACCTGGATTGTAATACTAATGATTCTATAATACATTATTTCTAATGAGTTGTTTGGAAATCTACAGCATAGTAGTTTAATGTATTAAAATCAGGATTACAACATTGGAATATGTGTTTTACCCATGTAAAGAATATAACTTTCCATACTTTTTCAGCTAATTTTGAATTCTAGTTTTCTTAACTAAACAAGGCAAAAAAAATTTATCAGAATATCTCCAAATTTTGACGTTTAGTTGATTTTCAATTTGTTTTTGTAAATTGGACCATTCATTTTATGTAATGATCTCTCATCAATTATTAAAATGCTGGCAACAATTGATATACTGTATACAGTGTAAAAGTGAATACCCTCATGCACTCTGTTGAGTTTCATTTCAGCCGTATTTTTTTTTTTAAATTAGCATCTTATCATGCTAACATTCCTTTTTTTTCTAAGAACAATTAATATTATAAAATTTCTTTTAAATTAATATTCTGAACATTAAAGAAAATCTATAAAAGTTGTTATTTAGCTGTATACAATATTTAAAAATGTATCGCACTGCTGATGTATATTGGTAAAAAAAATTTTTGGCTCAGGGCACAGCACAACATAAATATAAATATTTAATGTAAGATTTTAAAATCTTGGTATGATTGCATTTTTACCATAAATAATCCAGCATTGCTTAATTCAGATTTCGCTAATGTTTAAAGGTATTTTACTTGCTGCCTTTAGCAGTCATATGATTTGTGCTTGAGATGTTAAAAAATATTTATTCTCTAGAATGTTTATTCTTATACTTAATGTATATTTGTATTTATATATCAAATAATTTATTAATAATGTTGCTGCTTTGATACATATCTTGAAATGCTGATGTTTTTATATTCTTTTTTAGGAGAAACTAAATTATTAATTCAAAATTATTTTAATTTTTAAAGTATTTTTTAATTATCAAAAAACTGAACAGTTGCATATCTTTTTCTATATGGAGCTAGCACCTTTCTGCAATGAATAAATTATCTTTAAAAAGAATATTGTTTATAAATGTCAATTCCATTTTTATTTTGGAAAACACCATATTTGTCAAAAATTAGCATATAGTTTCTTTCATACAAATCTTTCTTATAAAGAAATATGAAGTATTTGATATTTTGAGTTTCAAAAAAATATAATATTTTACAAATAACTATCAAATTTAATTGTTGTATAGATTTGAGCTGCTGATTTTATAGTTGATTTTTTTCATTATCCAGCAATTTGAAGAAGAAAAAATTAGCATTATTCATTTACTACTGAAATCATTGTTCAATAAATATTTAACTAGCTTTAGGTGCTCTGTAAATGTTGCACAGATTTAATAATGATGAATAAAAGAAATTTTAAAAATTCAGTTCTTTTAACATAAGTGAAGTACTTATGTTTGCTTGTCTTTAGAGTGTTGATGTAAGATTACTTTTAGTCAAAAGACAATCTTAATTATTGTGAATTAATATGCTGAAGCTTTTCAATTTATTTTAGAATACTAATTACATTAAGTTAGTAGTATTTCAGTTGGGAATATAACATTTTGATAGCAGTAACATTCACATACATTTCAAGAGATGAAAGTAAAAAAAAAAAATAAACGTGCTGTGATGTTATTTGTATATCTACTAATTTATATCAAAATCTGAAAAATTAAAATAATACTTTTAGCTTTAATATGTAAACATAACTATGATTTTTTTTTGTATAAAAATTAGATGTGCTGTGAATGACGTTTTTTACAATGTTATTTTCTTAAAATTGTAACTATGTTCCATTTACTTGTTAATTTGCAATAATGACTATGGTGAGATAATCTGGAATAAATAGTGAATTGTAGTAGATTTTAAGAGTTATCTCCCATATGTTCATACTTGATAACACCAAGGTTTTATTATTTTGCACATCACGATTAGTATTTGTAAATTACGTCACACTACTTAGTGTACTAGATAAGAAGTCTTGGTCTGATGGTGTGACCATGCATACATGATATATCTACTGTAATAATATAATATAAATTAAAACAATATCAACTGTTAGTTATTATACCACATTAACAACAAAGAATTTTGATATAATTTATACACAAGGCTTATCATCGAGTTTACACAATAGCCTGTCTGAAAACTAAAAGTGTGGAGTATGAGAATTTTAGTTAATTGTAGAATCAATGTACAGACAAAACATTTTGAGTCCTTGTCTGTGTTTTTTTTATTTAGCTTGTTTGCATTCATTTTAGCTGTTAAATAAATGTTAAAATTGTTGGAAGCTGTTGAGTGTATAAATTGTTAGATGCTGTTTAATCATTGACCGTTACGGTTGTTGGTGAATGTTCTCTGGTTATCCCAAGAAAAAGCTATAGTGTGCAGGGTGTCATCATCATCACTGCCTGTACCCCCTGCTGGGGTATGAGCCGCCAACCACTGTCTTGTACCATTTGATCAACCTGACTCCATGTGAAGCCCATCTCTGTAGTTTCAGCCTAAATATCCCGTCTGCAGGTTTTCTTGGTCGACACCTTTATCTTTCCTCGTTGATTTCCCCTAAATTGTACCTGGTGATATGGGTTGGCGGTCTGTCTTCTGCCTATTCTAATTTCTTTATCAGCAAAAAAGTTGTCCTGTTGTTCATAGGTAGTTTACAGGGTATATGATAGCTTTATATTTTGCAGCGCATTTAGAAATTAAACATACACGCTATATTTATAATTATTATTCTATACAAATGTTATATTGCTTTTCGTTAAAAAAGTATATTTGTTTTTAATTGGAAAAGGGATTTTTTATGTGTGACATTTTAAATACAGGGGATTTCCAAATTATTTATTTACACTACAATAATTCTTTAGCTACTTTATAATCCAATTAAAAAGACAGTTTTTAAAAAATGAAAGCAACTATATCATGTCTCAAAAAAAATCTATTTAAATTTTCAAATAAATTATGAATAAAATAATCGTAGTTCAGAATTATTTTGTTATTCATAGCAATCATCTAATCCTTGTGTATATTTTTTAAAAATTTTACGCTTCACTTATAACAGTCATTAAAGATAACTTCTTGAAATTAATTTTTATATTCTAATGTAGTCAGATAAGTTGTTTGTCCTCTTTATCAAAATATTATTTATCACATAATCTACCATCACAGATATAAATAAACTGATAAAGAGCATTCTATTATTTTTTATCAGAAGAGAGTAACTCAGTAATTTGTACTTTTTCTTTTTTTTATATGTTGCATGAATGTAGTTTTTGTTTTGACCAGCATAGTTAAATGTATTGCTCTTTTTTAAAGAATCACACAATTTATTTGTTAAACTTATTATTTATAATCTTTCACTTTGTATAGAAATATGTAAAGAAACCTTTGTATACTGTGATTATTTATGCATTGTTTCATTAATTTTGGGTTTTTACTTAATCTTTCTGTTAGTTTTTTTTTTTTTAAATTTTAGATTAAAAATTTTAAGTAACATTTTATTGATTAGCATTTTGCACATACAAAATAGCTATACTTTACTCTAGAATGTTTTATACAATGCAGGTGCTATACCTATCATGGTTTTTATTAGGGTTTCTCTCCCCTCCCTCCTTTCTCTCCCCCCCCCCCCCCCCCCCCCCCCCCCATACTATTAAAAGATTTCACATTAATTTATTCATTTCAGTATCATTTTAAAAAGTACAAAACACTGCAAGTTAAGTAATATTTATTTTAAAACAGACATATCCTCTTAATAGCTAACAAGTATCATTTCTACCAGTTTTTTTTTTTTAAATAATTTTGTTAACCTTATTCAGAACATTTTTCTTACTTTACTATGCATTTTTACAAATATTTGCTTAATATTTATGGCATTTTTCTGATTTTCTCTTTGCTTGTAATAATCTACTGCTGTTGTGTCTGTGATAAAAAAAATTCATCAAAAAAAGTTATTGTAGATTTGCCATGTGTGTTGATTAGACTGTTTGGTACCTTTTTAAAATTAACTAGTAGTTTGATAGCAAGGTTTCTACCTTAACCCTGACATGTTAAGTTAGTTGTAAGTTTTTATTGTTAGGGATATGTCTAACGGCGAAGTACTCCCTATTATTATGAAAAAATTTGGTAGTCATTTTTTTTAAAATTTGGAAATCAAATTTTGATCATGTTTATTTTTTTTTCACATAACTCATTGAGAAATAAAACGGTATGCTTGTGATAATCACCTTTATTTGAAAGGATAAAAAACGAATAGTGTCATTTTACTTGTTTCCATTTGTCCATGTTTGTGTATGCTTCAACTGCGATACTTAATATATTTGTTGACTCATGATGGATCTTACACAGAGAAAAGGAACAGTGTTAAAATGTGAATGTTAATCACACTTGTTATAAATAGCCCAAGACAAGTGGTTTAAATAAATGTATCCTGGAGTGCTGACTTTGTTACGTTGCATATCATTTTTATACTGTTGTTTTATTTTAGTTTTAAATGAAGGGACAAAGCAATCATAACTCAATGAAGGCACATTTGTTGCGCAACATTGTAACAAACTGTTATCATGACTGTTTGAGGGCACATTTGTGTTGCGACAATTCAACAAACTGACCTTTTGCTGATAATAACGAGGACAGCTGTGTTTTTCTCAAGAGCACGTCCACACCCCCACCCCAGACGAAAGAAAACAATCTCTGAAGTTTCAAGCCCCCCCCCCCCCCTCCCCACTTCACTACGTGCAACAGACTGAACTAGGTAGTTAGAATCATATTCAGTAGTTGGTCGGTAGGTCACCCATCCGTAACCCCGGTAGCCCATAACACGGGAACCAGTTAACCATATCACCCATTAGGGTTGTGTGCTTGGTATGTTGCCGATCTACACTCTCTGTGACAGAATTAACCATACATACTTTCACTCGTGATGCAAGCCAAGATAATTATAGAAATTTAAATCCTGTTGGGTTTTTTTTTTATGATTAACATGAGACATTAAATTATACCAATACCAAAATATAGGCCATTAACTTAGTTATAGTCTACACATTTATTCTTTATAACAGACAGTACACGGTGTATTAAGTAAAACTATGTTTAATATTCATTTCAAATCAGCATACATCATACCCAGTGGGTGTGTATAATACAAGCGATTTGATTGGCTTCCGAAAACGTCGCGTCACTGTCGCTTCAGTAGACACATGTGTAGAAATGACCTGACAAGATAACCTTTATCTATCGGAATGCTCGTATCAATGGGTTGACACCGCACCTGCTGATAAGGCACAACATACGATGTCAGATACATATTCACTAAATGATTCTATTTCTGTGCAGAGAACGGGTCCCTGGTTTTGCGTGCAGTGTTTCTTTCTTACTTTTTTTTTCTCCGGGGGGGGGGGGGGGGAGGGAGACACTGGTAACAGTATATATATATATTTTTCTAAATTCCATTTCGTTCGTTGGGGGGGCAGAAGTAACTCTGATTGCGGGGACTTATGCTCAGAATTTCTTTGAGGCATCTTTTCGTGGGGGGGGGGGGGGGGGGGGGGGGGGGAGGCGCGAACCTGGAGCTTGTCTATCTCTCTCCCCAGTGGACGAAATGAAAAATTATATAATTTATTTAGAAAATATGTACTTTAACCTGCGTTCATTCAGCTCCCCACCGTCCGGAAATTGTAAGTACATGAGGTACCGCACCGATTGTCACCCGGCCTAGTGACGCCACTGATCATACATAGCTTTAATGTAACATATAACTCCCTCAGCTCCACGCATGTTAAGACTGTTACTAGACACATAATAACTCCTGTTAAAAATCCTGTTCTATAGCTTATTTTTTAGCGCAATTTCCATTCTGGAGAATTGCGTTTATTAACTACTCGTCATTTCTGGGAATGGATGAATGAATGTATGGATGAATGGATGAATGTGTGTCCGGGCCTTTAAGTCGTATCTCCTCCTCAACGAAGCAATATCGATGACTAGTTCCAAAAGCAATATGTTAAGCAAGTTACGAGGATGAACATAGGCCATAAAAATTACGGGTTTCTTTCATGGATTTCCCGGAAAAGCCAAAATACCTCGAAAAAATGCAGTTTTTGGCCCATATCTCGGCAACCAGACACTTAGCGACTTGAAACATGTACCAATCGATTCCCTGCCATAATTTAGAACAATATTGCCGAAGAAAGTTTTCAAAAATATCCTTTCGTTCGGTCACAAAAATTTTTTTTGAATTAATTAAAATTTGGACCGAATTAGTAGGCATTTTTTCCAACCACACCACACGCGTCATCACGTTCAATAGCTGCGCCATCGCGTTCCATGGCTGCGCCATCACGTTCAGTAGGCGCGCAATGGTTTATAGTCATGTAACTCTATTGTAAATAAAACATGTAAAATACTGAAAAAAATTAATAAAAAACGTTTTAATAACTAACCAATGGTTTTACTAACCCTGCTCTTGATTTACGCCTACGACAGAGCTATTTTTAGATAACATAAGGAAATTGCGCTAAATTGTCACTAGACTTTTTAATTACCTTGTTTTCACTGTCATTCATCAATCATTGTGTGCCCAAGATAATAAAGCTCTTTCAGTTTTACCGGTCTCTGGCAATTTTCAAAGATAGTTCTCTCTTTGTCAGTTGTTATCTACTGTCTCCCTCGGCCTTCTTGTGTTCCTCTTCCCTTAGGCGTCCAGGTAATTGCCATTCACTGTCAGCTTGCTGTCATTCCCATCAACATCTAAGATATGACAACTAGTACCCACAGCAGCTTACTGTTGCATTAAAAAAAACACGGTAAAATAGATTTGGCAAAAGTTCAATACAAGAAACACCAAATGCTTCAAGCTCTATCGAATAGATTAGAGTTCATCACTTCGTGTGTGTTGTGTAAATATCTAGCCGGTAACAGATTTCACAGCACACAATGGTTACTCTATCACACTGTCTCACTCCGCTAATCCTTAATCGAACTTTTTTTTTACCGCGCAGGGAGGTGAAACGCAGAAGGGGGGGGGGGGTTACGAGCTGATTTTTTAAAGTGACTAGATTAGGCATTTTTCCGCCGACAACCCCCCCCCCCCCCTCTCTCTCTCTCTCTCCCGGAAGTTTCAAGTGCCGGAGAATATCCGAATTGACTCGGTAATAGGTTTAGACAATTAGGGTAAAATATCTGCCTGTCAAAATTAGGGCCGAAGAGAATATTGGCAGGACTTAATGCTGATCTGAGATTCTTGCCCTTGGATTGCTGTTCTCTGTTCCGAGGCCCTTCTAAAGATGGTTCATACAAATAATTCTGTTGGCATGATTTCATTGATCTGAGATTATTGCCCTTGAATTGCTTTTCTATGTTACGAGGCCCATCTGAAGACTATCCAACTGATTTTATTGTTATCATTAAGACTAAATAGTAAAATAAAACAGCCACTATCTGCTGTTATGTGTAAACGTAAACGCACTTTAATATACTTGAATAAAATACATCAAACTTCGACACAAACACATATTCAATATATCGTGATCGATATTTCCTTCGCTATTCTTCCATATTGTATAATGGGGCGCGCCAAATTGAAAGTTTGAGGGGGGGGGGGGGTGCAAATGAAAAGTTCGAGGGGGGGGGGGTGCAAATGAAAAGTTCGAGGGGGGGGGGAGTGCAAATCGAAAGTTTGTCCCAGGGCGCTGGGAGGGGTCGCCACGCCTCTGTACTGACTTGAACCCGGATTCGAACCCGAGACTTAAGGGTCCAGCACTGTAGGAGTTTTGTTTCGTGAAACTGTTTTTTCCGAACACCCGTAACTATCAATTTTTACAACAGTACCGTAAAACTTTTGTTCCGTGATTGTTATAATTTTCTTAACTCACGGAATCACCAATTTATGGCACTACCGTACTACTTTTGGTCCTTGATTGTTAATATTATCTTTCTGAGCACACGGTGTAAGTATCTTTCGTAACTAGTAACGTAGTATTTTTTATGCCTGGATTGTAATAATCGTTTTTCTAAGCACAAAAAAATATCATTTTATGGCACTAGTACCGTAGTACTTGTGATGTCACCAGGGACTCCTATCTATGTCAGGTAAACCCCAACTTGTCAAATGTAGGTCTAATTTTCTTTTTCAAGATAACGTTTGGTCCGTATTGTGTCAACTTGTGATATGTAGCATAAACTAATTGTTGTAGCGAAGGTCAAGGTTGTAGATAAGCTAGAGGTTGCATGATGTAACCTTATTTGTTAGCGATTTCATGTACACCTACCGACCTGACTGCACACCCTCCGAAGTTCTTTGTTTACCCGCCTACCTGTTTACCTACTGCCTACCTACCAAATAAACCTAACAACCTTTCTAACCAGTTGCAAGAGTTTCTAAAGGCATCTCTTCGAAGCAAGTCCACCGCCCCTACCTCTCCCCCCGAACGAAATTTATATATATATATATATATATATATATATATATATATATATATATATATATATATATATATTATCGTCTCACACTCAAGTTTCAAGTCCCCCCCCCCCCAAAGCCCCTCCATCTCTGGAGAAAACTGAAAGCAAGTCTGCTAGTTGCACAAATTCTTAGTTTCATACATAAGCACTTAGCAACTTCCGTAAAATGGCTTGCATTGTTTCAACTTTACAATTAACATAGCATGCATGTCAGCATTTCTAGTGAGCTCGAATAGTACGTCCTCGCCCATAGGCTTACGTCCGTCATATTGTCTGCTTTCTCACAGCACCCAGAACCTGACGCCCAGTGGTGTAGACACGGGGGTGGCGTTAGTGAGGTTTTAATTACCCCCCCCCCCCCTTCATGGACCCAAAAAAATGGACACACCGCTAAGCATACAAACACATATATAAACATAGCTTATATAATATAGCTTACATAAGGGGAAGGTTTTGACATCCCCCCCCTCGACAAAATCCTGCCTTTGCTACTAATATTAGTTTTATCCAGATAGTCTTGTGGCTGGCATTGCTCGACAGCAAAGTGTATTGTGATTCTAGCCTGACATATACAAAATACAAAGCGGCAGTGTTGCCACTAGGTTGAACATCGCTCGGTGCGGTAACTTTCGGGGAGGGGGGGGGGGGCGGACTAAATTTTCCAGGGAGGCGGATACGGGTAAAGTATATATCTTCTATATAACTTCTATTTCGTTCTGGGGTGGGGATTAGAAGTGCTTTGGAGGGGGGGGGGGCGTGCTCCCCGAAAAGAGATGCCCTAAAGAAACATTGTAAGCGAAATGTTTCATTTAAAATAAAATAGTGTATGTGCGTGGTTCATACAAATAGCTTGTGTAACCTTGGTCAACAGCTAGCGAGGAAACTTGTAGAAAATCTAAACAAACCAGTCAGTGATATAACGAGCCATTATGTTTCACCGATATTTGTTGTTATTCACTGTATTCAAACTGGTTCTAAACTCACTAGAGCATTCATTCATTTGCTTTGCATAAAAAATACCGCCATTTAATGTTATAGTATTGATTCGGTTGACATGTTCATGAATGTTGTCACGTTTACCTGACCGTGTTTATAAATAGACAGGTTACAAATGTCATTTGGGGCTACTCTACTTTATTTGTTTCTGATGTCAAAATTGTTCTCTGATGCATACATTGTTTACGATTACAGCAGCCTTAATCTAAGAATAGACGTTTTACTTTATGCAAATACTTTTAATGTCATTCCATTAGTCTGAATTGTATACATATAAATACACAAACATACACACACAGGCCTTATATATACATGTTTTGGTCGATAGAAATATATTTACATACAATATATATATATATGCTATTTTATAAACCCTAGCCTTTATAAGTTTATAGGCCTTACATATATATACAATTATACATACATAAAATATATGTTGCTATATACATACCTATGAAAATATATAGGCTATATATATATATATATATATATATATATATATATATATATATATATATATATATATATATATATATATATATATATGCTTATATATATGCTTATATAATAAATCGGTAAGTAAAGGTTGCGGCAACCCAACGTTCAAGCTCTAGTTCAGATTTTAGTCATGCATTACATCACGCCCCATCCATGGAGGTGAATATGCAGTCAAAAGACGTCCTGCATAAAGGACTTGTAATGTGCAGGCCATTACACTTGCGTTGTAAAAAGGGTTACCAAAGTATTCTCTATATGTTATTATACCGGCCGGACTCAGGACTACAAAGCAGCTGAAATTGTGAAGGTGCAGCTTATCTATACAGTCACCAACGAGAATAGTAGTAGCATTATCTTAAAGCTGATTATCTGACTACTTTAGTAGAGGGTGATAGATGTGTAGTTCAGTGTACTGTGTACTGTGTACATATCATTCAGTGGGTACTGTGTACATAAAATTGAGTGGGTACTGTATACACATCACTGTGTGGGTACTGTGTACATATCATTATAGGTACTATGTAGTTGTTACTGTACTGTGTGGGTACTGTGTAGTTGATACTGTGTGGGTACTGTGTACATATCGCTGTGTGGGTACTGTGTACATATCATTATGGGCACTATGTAGTTGCTACTGTGTGGCTACTGTGTACTTGTCATTGTGTACATGCCATCCCGTAGGTACTGTGTACATGTTGCCGTATTGGTAATGTTTGCTGGCCATAGTGTATGTACTGCTGTACAACGTTCTATGTATCTGTCACCGTGTAACGGCCATGTGTATTTTCAAAGTGTGGGTACTGTGTACTTGTCTTTATGTGAGCATTGTATAGTTTGGTACTAGATCTATATACTTGTCACTTTGTGAGCATTGTGAACTTTTCACTATATGCACTTGTGACAGACCAGTGGCAGTATGGGTATAACGTGTACATGTCACTACGTGTGTAGTAATTGCTTGTCCACGTGTGTAGGCCTACTGTGTACCGGTATGTGAAGAGTAGTTGAATGTGATTTAAAAAAAAAACCAGCAACTGATTGACGGCTCTAGTAAGGTTTATATAGCTGACATTTACATTCCACCAGTCACAAATAATATACTCCCTTAAATATAATACCATAAACTTAGGTTGTTTCACGTCGCAAGACCCGAGGACATGGAGCTAGTGTAAACAAAATTTCCATTTCTGGCCTGGTAGTCAGTATGAAGTAGAGTTAATCTGTTTCTGTGATCATGTGACCGCCTTTGTATTCTATCACGTGAGTCATGAACCCGTCAGAGCTTGTGGTAGACAATAGAGTAGATGAAGTAGAGTTAATCTGTTTCTGTGATTATGTATGTGATCGCCTTTGTTTACCATAACGTGAGTCCAGAGGCATGGCGACCCATTCTTGCGCCCGAGGCGAAATATATCAATTTTGTGCCACCCCCTTCTCTTTTATATATAGGTTCATTACCAGTATATACCAGCCTCAGCGTTGGTCATGTACCTATCAGAGCTGGGTGGACTCAGAGGGGACAATGGCCAGTCCGAGATCCGAACACGTTTCTAGTAGGGTCTAGGCTATGTGAGCTGACCTCAACATCTTTCATATGGGCAGATACATCATGTCATTCAGTTATTCTTTCAATCATCTCTCTTAAGGTGTTGGGGGTGGGGGATGTAGAGCACACCCTCCATCCCCGCCTCCCGGATAAAATAGAAAAGTAAATATATAGAGATATATAGAGACAAAAATAAATTAGCTAGTTCACCCATTGAAGTTTTAAGTGACCCCCCCCCCCCACACACACGTGACACACCCTCCCTCTCTCTCTCGCTCTCATCAATGCTTCACAAAACCTTTTGGTGCACACCATTGTTTCTAACCTAGACAAAAGAACAAGCCGTAATTGAAAAAACGTATTTGACTATTTAGTAGCCTAGAACTATCACTGTGCTCAGCTGTGCTATAGTTGCGGTAAAATACCTAATTAGAATTTATAATTATTATCGTCAAGGCCTCGGTTATTTCATTGCTCATTTATTATGAATCATTTTTCTTTTTTTTTTAAATTTTATTTCGGCTAAATTGAACAGGCACACGAATGGGTAAAAGACACACAATACAATCAATACAAGAGGGGCTACTGGATTCCGGGAGAATTACTAAGAGACGGAGAAAGGGGTGGGGGGGGGGAGACGTGTCAAACCTCGGCTGGTCAACCTGTCAAAGATATTGAGCAGATTGTGAGCATCTGGCCGCTAGAAAATAATATTTTCGTCATCTGCATAAGAAAATAAATCCTGGGCAAGCCAGACAACATAGACAATTTTTAAAAACCTTTGGTGAAATCGACACTTGCTGTGTGTATTATTACTTTCATTGATGAGTTATGTATTTAAATACATAAGACTCCCATATAGCCATTAAAACAGAAAGCTTCACCACTCCAGTGCAGGTTTATTCGCCATTCTGATCGATAAAAACAAACTATTTAAAAAGAAAATTATGGACCCACTGATGCATTTTGTTGGAACATAGATTGAGGTCTTGATAAAACAAAGTGTGTAGGTGTGTATGTGTGTGTTGTGTATATGAGTCGTATATTAATTTAATAAAATTGCTAACATGGACCTATAACATACAATTACTAAAATAGGCCTGCTGTAGGCCTATAACATACAATTACAAACATGGGCCTACTGTAGGCCTATAACATACAATTACAAATATGGGCCTACTGTAGGCCTATAACATACAATTACAAACATGGATCTACTGTAGGCTTATAACATAAAATGAAGCAAGTCTACGATTCAGTCTGTCAACATTCTGCAACAACGTGCAAAGAAAAGTCGAGGAATTGATGCAAACATTACGTCTGAGACATCATCCTCAGCATTGTGGAGTTAACTAATTGTACAACTCTAGGTAAAAAAAAAGTCCCTATCATTGTACATGTGTGCGTGCGCCTGGGCGTGTGTAGTGAACACTATTTGCACACGCAGTTTCATTTTTTCTTCTTACTGCATTAGACACAACGTTATTTCCTGTCGGCCTTTTGTCTATGTCGGCCTTTTGTCTATGTCGGCCTTTTATCAAGATCCCCCACAGTTGAATGTAGAAGGACGTCGGCTGTACACCGTCTTACCTAACTAGTTTTCCTTAGCAAGATAAAGCAAATCAATACTGTTATTGATTTTCAGGAAACTTACAACAAGAATTTGTGGTAAGGAAGGACATTATATGTAGACATGATCTGTTCGGAGCCAAACTGATGTTTGTTTTGTTGTTACATGAAAGATTGTCGGTGTATTTTTTAAATAACCTAGCTTGTTTATATACACGACCTTGACTTTTTGCATACCGGTATCCAGTGACAGATTGCATGCGGCATTTATAAGCGCCCAAAGGTGGGGGATGTGTAGTAATGGAGGCGGTCTCACAGACACGCTTCACTGGACCCCTCATAAATTATATACGTTTTGTGTAGAGCCATAATGGTTACATCATTCACGTACCAGCCCTACAGAGAAAATACTGCAATTTGGCATCACAGATAAAATATCCTTAGAACAGCAGATAAAAAGACAAGTCAACCCTATATAAGATGGTGTAAAGACATGTAGAAAATAAACCTTATGTGGGCCCTAATGTCTCTCATAATTAGTATAAGATATATATATATATATATATATATATATATATATATATATATATATATATATATATATATATATATATATATATATATATATATATGGGGGGGGGGGGGGGGGTAATTGACGGGAGTAATGTTTTACACCCGGTGACGGTAAATAAAATGACTCCAGGATGTAAACCCAATTCGAAGCTATTTTTGCTAGTAGGCAATTCCTACTCTTTTACAACTATCTTAGTCCTAACCGTCGATAACGCTGTCGACCCTTTCCTGACTCTAAGCCAGAGTTTTTCTTCCAGGCATCTCTTAGAAAGTCTACCCCCCCCCCCAGCTGTTTTCGCCTCTTCTTCAACCGTTCTTCTCCATGTCTTCCTTAGCCGGCCCACCCTCCTTTTTCCGTGGGGATTCCAGTCCAAAGCATGCCTTGCGATGTTTTCTTTTCCTTTTCTTAATATGTGTCCGATCCCTCCCCATTTTCGGGCCTTGATATCTGTCTCTATTGGCTGTTGCTTTAAAGTTCGCCACAGGTCTTTGTTTGATATTTTGTCTGGCCATCTTATTTTAAGTATATGCCGTATGCATTTGTTTAGGAATGCCTGTAGCTTATCAGTATTTGTCTTCGTGACCCTCCGAGTGTCCGAGCCATAGAGCAGCACTGCCTTGACATTTGAGTTGAAAATCCCAATTTTTCTCCGGAGTGACAGGGCCGTGGACCTCCACATCGGGCGCAGTGATTTGAAGGCCTGTCTAGCCTTGTTGATACGACATGTTATGTCCTCGTCTGCTCCCCCGTCCTTATTGATCACGCTTCCCAGATATGTGAATGTGTTAGTTTCTCGTAAATCTTCTCCATTTAGCTGTATTGGCAGGTCCTGGCTGTTATTGATTCTGATAACCTCTGTTTTATTTTTATTGATTTTTAGTCCAGCTTTGGAGGCTTCTTCAGATAGCCGATTTAGTTTGGCTTGCGTGTGTTGATGCTTGTGAGATAGTAGGCAGATGTCATCGGCAAAATCAAGATCTTCCAGCCTTTTGGTGAAACTCTACTGGATTCCTGTGTCGTTTTTTTTTTGTGGTTTTCAGCATGATCCAGTCGATTACCATCAAGAATATCATTGGCGATAGCATACATCCCTGTCTTACTCCCGTCGTCACCGTGAATGGTTTAGTTAGTTTTCGCTTGTGTATTACCTGACTGGTGGAGTCTTCATATAGTTTCTGTGTGATAGATATAAATTTTTTGGGTATTCCATAGTGGCTAATTAACTTCCAGATAACATCTCTATTCACACTGTCAAACGCCTTTTCGAAGTCGACAAAAGTCATGTATAAGGGGGATGGCCACTCAAGAGACTGTTCAATAATGATGCGCAGCGTAGCAATGTGGTCAGTACACGACCTGTCTTGACGAAAACCAGCTTGTTCTTGCCTCAGCTTTTTATCCAAGGCATCTCTAAGTCAGTGGCGTTGCGAGGTAGGGTGTCACCCGGTGCGGCACTTAATGGTGTCACCCCCCCCCCCCCCCCAGAGGCGTTGCGACCCTTCCCGGGGATAAACTCTCAAGTTTTCGATTTGCACCCCCCCCCCCTCAAGTTTTTCTCTATATATTTTGCTATTTTTCGCCTTGGTGTCACCCCCCTAAATGGTGTCACCTGGTGCGGTCCGCACCCCCCCCTCGCTACGCCCCTGCTCTAAGTCTCTCTAGGATGATTCTTGTCAGAACCTTACTTGGGACTGAAAGAAGCATTATCCCTCTCCAGTTGTTGCATTGTGTCAGGTCTCCCTTCTTTGGCAGTTTTATGAGGTATCCCAGTTTCCAGTCAGATGGAACTATCTCTTCTTCCCAAATCTGCTTAAGTAGAGGATGTAGTATGTATGCTGATATGGCTGGGTCTGCTTTTATAGTGCCTCTGGTGGGATGCCGTCCGGGCCAGCTGCTTTGCCATTTTTTCATATTCTTTATTGCTCTTATTATATCTAACTTTGTGGGTGGATCTGTACACAAGTTTAGTAGGTGGTTTGCAGTTGGTATATCAGGGATGTTGGATGAGAAAGGATGGTTTAAAATCTCATCAAAGTGCTGTACCCATCTGTCTCTCTGTTCTGTGTCACTTGTTAAGATATTTCCTACTTTATCCTTTACTGGTTTGTTGGGGTTGATATTCTTGCATGATAGAGCCTCTTCATTTTTCCTTTCCTTGTTGTGCTGCAGTTTCTGCCTCCGCTGTCATCTCTTGTATGAACTGTCTTTTGTCTTCTTTTGCACTTTTCTTGACCATGCGATTTACTTCACAATAATGTGTTCTGAGGTTTATTTTATATTTTTCATCCTTAGTAAGACAAAGCAAGCTTCAATTCATTTAAAAATACAATTGAGAAGTGTTTTATAAGATTTAGGTTATCACCCACTGATGATTTAGCTAAGAACCCCCTCCCCCCCCCCCACATAAAAATATATACATATAGAAATGACAGCTATTTTCTAAGCCAATGTCCCCTCAAACTTCACTTACTGTCTTTATAGGTAGAAATATATATAGATCTAAATAGGCCTAATAATTAGTAACAGTCATGTGTCCTATGACTTGGCTTTTCGTATCAATAGTTTATATAATAGAGTACTTTTCTAGAGATATGACAGAGATATGCCTTTGCCTTTGGGCCTAGGACTACCGCTGCTATTATTTCTAATAAAAACTCCGGTACAGATTTTGGAGTGCACCACGTGATATTATAAACCCCGGAAGTGTTTCCGTGACGTTGTCAGCACTCGTCCTAACCCCTGCACATTTGTGGAGGTCGAGGTTTCTTGGTATTTTTTTCATATTCAGGCTAGTTAAAAAATAATTTTCAAGATGTCTAGGACGGCACTCTCTTTTCGTAAAATTTCAACTTGTCTGTTAAAACTTAACCAGGTAAATATTTTAATTTACTTAGATCTAGATCTAGGTAAAACTCCATTTTAGCGTATTTTTTTTAATTCCCTGCTTCACGTTCACCTCCAGTCTCAGGTGAGCGTATTTTATTATAAACAACCGAAACATACAAAAACTTTAGAAAAAGTCTAAGCCTATTTCTCAATGAATTTTAGTTTTAGATATTTTACTTTTGTCAAAACTTCAGAAAAATCCAAATTTGGAATTATTGAATGTGCACTTTTTAGTTTTTTTTTTTTTTTACTCTTGAAAATATGTTGTGTCAGTTAAGATTTCCATGGCAATGGGTAGGCTAAAGATTTCATTTAGGGTAATCTATCGTTTTGGGTACGTAAAATCGCCCGCGATTTGTAATGTGAAAAACAGGTGACTCCTTAAATTTTAATAATTATTTCACATTTTGAGGAGGATTTATGTTTTAAAAAATTTAAAAATGTTTCCTTGATTCATTTATGTACCTGTTTTTAAACAATTGAAGGTAAAATCTTAGTTTAGCGTCGTAAATTCGGCCAAAACTAGTAATGTAGGAGAGAGTGAATTAATGAATATGTCATTAAATATGAGTATATTTTCGTATATTTTGATAAAATATTACAAATAATTGAATAATAGATCACCATTTATGGTTAAATCAATTTAAATATCCTGAAATTAATTTTTATCAACCCTGTTCGAGTTAGTAAATTTGCTATTAAAAACAGCAGCCATCTTAAGAAAATGTTATTTAGAGTAGCTTCCCTTTCATTTCTATTCGTATGAAACTGTAGTTAAATATGATTGTCTTGTTGTATAGTCCGTATTACAAAGCATTTTTTTTTTTAATTCTGCTCTTTAAAAACTTAATTTCCTAACAACTTTATTAATTCTAGAAGCATTGTGAGATGCAACTTGTATCCATAAATCAGGTTTTTTTTAAAAACTAATGTTTATTTGATCTTACTATTACTATTTAGTTTGAGTTTTTTCTTATTGTTTGAATGTTCACTATTTTCATTTCAGGTTTTTCTTTTCATCAATTAGTGATTCTATCGTAACTTATGACATTTTTTTACTTCTCTTTACCTTAATTAAACCCCAACCTCCGTCATATTTTTGTTGTCAATGTCACAATAAGTCATAATGTAAAAAATTACGCTTCACTCTGCCTTATCTAAGATCTCTAACCATAATTTTGACAACATTAAATGTTTGTCATCATCTATATATACAGAGAGACAAAATGTATTATCCACCAGCTTCCCTCGTAAAACATCATCTAAAACAATGAGCCAGTCCATCCCTTAAGTGCGTGTTGTCATTATGGTCGATCGCAAGTCTCCACCTGCCAGACACATTTTGGTTATCCTTTGTTGTCAAATTGTCAATATCAAGTACACAAGTGAGTGATATGGGGTTGTCCATAAATGATGTCACATATGATTTGCTACGGGAGTGAGTGAAGATTTGTGACGTCAACTCACGCGGCACCGCAATTTATGACGTGTCGGTCTCATGAAAGGAGGTGAACGGGGAAAAATACCTAGGTGGTTGATGGAGAACCTCTATAATGCTTTGTTCAATCAAAATAACGATAAATAAGCATTAGTATACGTATACCTTGCTTAAAACGAATCATCACAAATGTTGCAAGCCTGCTAGTTTAAGACATTAGGAAAAACGGCCTCAACACATTATCCCCGTCAAAAAGGCTTGCCACCAAATGCCTGCCGACGAATAAGCCGCGTCTAATGCGGGGCGTTAGGAATACGGCAATTAGCATGGGCCGCGTTAGAGCACCAGTAGGCTATCGCGCTTTGTAAGATGACGTAAATACTTAAATTCAATTCGCTAAACTGCGCGAAAATTTAGTAATGTTCCATCGTTTGAGGAAATTTATTTTCTTGGACTTAAATTGAAATATCATGTTGACTGTCTGGCTCTAAATTTCCGAATATCACTTTTAATGTATCAAGATTCAGAACTATAATTTACTTTAATATAAGTGTCATCTTATCGTTTATTGTGCTTTTTATAAAGCGCAGAGCAGCTTCAAAATCGGACGGCCATCCTGTTTTCACCAAGCTTCTTTTGGAGCTTAATATGGGTAGTCTAGTTCTATACGGTGAGAGCTTAATACATTTTTATACGGCCGAAAGTCTCAAGACAGCAAGCTTGCAGAAATAACCACGCACGTTTAAATGGACGAGTGATAGATGTGTTAGGGGCTGTTTGATGAACACCAACTTATGTAATCAAATTAAACGTCGCATAAGCGTCAAAACGGCAGTGCTTGTTTTTTTTTTATATAAAATTAGCCTAACGGTCGGCGGTACCGGTACATGACGTCACGTACGAGCGTTAACTCGGTGACGATGTGCTAAGTGGGGAATGAAAAAGGTGGGGTTCAAGAAATGCGACTCAGCAAGCTTTTTACATTTTTTGACCCTTCTTAATAGTTCTAACGTCCCCACTGAGAAAATGGATCACCGATGAATGACGCGTCATACGTCTACAGCTCGTCTTTCTCCCACAACCATCCCCTGTTTTCACGAGAAAAAAAAACCTGACCCGTCTCCAAAATCACATCGCTGAGTTCTACTAAACCTCTCCCCACCACAAATCACAATTTCTATCTGAAACAATATGTTTGTTCTGTAATAATGCACGCTGTCATTACTATCTTATGAGCGACGTCATTTATGAGCGATCTAATATTGATTTGCTTACTGCAAATAAAGTGTTCAAAAGTTCGACCTCCCAACAATTGTTGTGGTCTTGGATGCACACTATTAAGTCTGAAAAGGTCTATTAGTCATTCATGTCAACTATATTGAAAAAAAAAAAAAAGAAAAATTACTATACAGTGGTCATCCATAAATGACGTCACGCTTTTTTGGACGATTTTTACCTCCCCCCCTCCCCTCCGTCACACGTCGTCACAAAAAGCCAGACCCCCCCCCCAAAAAAAAAAAAATGACGTCACACCTCAGCCTACAACCCCCCCCCCCCCCCCCCCTCAAAATTGCAGTTGAATTTTTTTAAACAGCTATATTTTTCTAAAATCGTGTCTGAACTCTGTTAAAAGAGAGTATTTTAATCAATTGTTATTACAATGTATTAAAACAGTTTTCTAAAACGCAAAATAACGTCTAAAATTCGTTTTCTAACATTGCTTTTTTATAATGCAAAAGTGTGACGTCGCATCATCTGAACCGCCCCCCCCTCTCCCCCTCATCACACACCGTCACAAAATTGCGGACCCCCCTCCCCCCTACGAGTGTGACGTCATTTATGGACGACCCCCAGGCATATATTAAAACAATACAAAACAATCATATTAAACCACAAAATCAACACAAAAGACATGCGAATAGACAATTTTTCAAGGGAAACTACTCTATTGTTGTTTTTGAAACATGGCCGCTGCTTGTATTTACTCATTGTTGTCACGAACGGGGTAGTTTAAAGTTTATTCCAGGATATTTATGACTGGTTTTGTCTTGGATTGTGATTTGTTATTTAATTAACTGTTATATTATGTAAAATATGACATAAATATGTCCAAATGAAAGAAATATTCATTAGTTACCTTCATCGCACATTACTAGCTACGTGGGAATTTACGACGCTAAACTAAGATTTTACCCAATTGAATTAAAACTTTTCCGTAATAAATGAAGACTAGCGATGTTTCCAACAGATGCAACCATGCTCATTTACTATAGCAGCCATCTTGTCTAAGTTTTATTTTTATAAGCTTTTAGCGCCAGATTCAGGGGGAAGCCACTCTATTTTACAAATGGCTGCTGTTTATATAGCAAATCTTGCTCTCAGAAACTGCTGTTTAAAGTTAATTTCTGGCCTATATCGATATATTTAGCCATTGATTTAGGTTTATTATTCATTTATCTATAATATTTGACACAAAAGTATGACAATATACTTCTATTAAAGCCTTGACAATGAGGTAACGTTTTCGTACATAAATAGCCGCGGGCGATTTTACGTACCCAAAACGATAGATTACCAGATTTAGGATGCATCTATTCGGACCCGGGTCCCAATAGCCACGGCCGCTATTGGGACCCGGCTCCTAATAGCCTCGGCCGCTATTGGGACCCGGGTCCTAATAGCCTCGGCCGCTATTGGGACCAGCCAATAGAATTGTTTAGATTTAGTTATACAAAAATTCTTTTAAGATGCATAATATATCTTTTCTGTTGTGATTTTTTTTCCTTGTAATTCTAAATGATATACTGAGATCTTGCTTTAAATACCCGATATCATTACTGACAAATGTTATGATGAGCGGGTGTCGTTAGGTCTATAATAGAATTATGGCCTATGCCCTGTGGTATGAACTTCTATGGCCGAGCGAATGTTGAGCGCGCATGTAAAAATGTGTTTTATTTCTTTTTCTTCTGTTAAACGTAATTTGATTTCATACACACACACACACACACATATATATATATATATATATATATATATATATATATATATATATATATATATATATATTGTATAAGATAGCTCATATAGGCTGCGGACTACAGCTACCAGGGCCGTTTTCTTGAACACGAATATCTCGCATGCGGGGTTGTAGTACACTATAATAGAAGCAATACGTAACATTTGAACTCACAATGATCCCAAATCCGGTTTTCCCTCTTGCTGGGAGGGGAGGGGGGGGGCTATACGGCGACGACAAATCTCGACAAGCTCATAGCAATGGTCTTGCTATGACGTATGCTATACGCCTACACTGTGAACTCAATGACCCTGGCTAGACCGTGTCGGTATTGTTCTTGCGCTGACCAGAAAACGCGAGCTGGCGATCAATGGAGCAACGATGTTTTTATAATTGGCGTGTTTGAAAACCTAAATCTAGAAAAAAAATAATCTGTTTTAAAAAAAAATTTAAAAAAAACCCAACACTTAAGCTTCAACTCAACGGAATATTAAACTTAGATAAATACACTTAACTTCACGCAAAAACTAGAGCTTTGATAGGTTCCGATCCCGTAACTGATCGAGATGCGGGAGGTACTGCGTTCTCCTCTCGACCACGACGTTTTACGATAAACACATGTATTTAATGATTTTGTATATACAGCTAAATATAGGGTATTTAGAAATAGCAACACAAGAACTAACGCTAGATAATCCGCATAACTAATTACAATAAAAGACAACAAAATACGAGCAAATCCACAAGAAAAATCAAATAAACATAAAAGGTATAATTTTAATACAGGTTGAACTTAATGCCGGGTCCCAATAGCGGCCAAGGCTATTAGGACCCGGGTCCCAATAGCGGCCGAGGCTATTAGGACCCGGGTCCCAATAGCCACTTCCAAAGATTTAAGAAGAGTACCAAACTCATAACTGCAAGGTGGTTATGTAATGTTTGTATTGTTAAAAGTATCTTGTACGCATGATACTATAAAAAAACATATCTACATGAACTCACAATGACCCCAACACTGAGGCCACCACAATTTCAAGAATCAAATAGATCTAGACGTCTAGATCTAGCAATTGCCCAAGCTATGACGTTTGCAAGTAGGCCTAAATAAAATTAAAGTCAGTGTGAACTCTCTGTGAACTCTCGACCATGTAGGGATTTTTCTCACGCTATTTTATTGGAACTGTAATGCTTATTTATGTTTTTTTACCGTTTCTAATTAGGCTAAATCACACATTCATAAAAAAATAAGTAGGCCTAGATCTAGAACTAATCCTAGTGTTTTCTAAATGTTTTTGTGATGTGTGTTTCGGTTGTGTTTATAATAAAATAGGCTCAACCGGAGGTGTACACGAAGTGGCAAATAAAATATGCTAAAATGGAGTTTTACCTAGATCTAGATTAAAGAATCAATACATCTAGGCCGAATTCTAGAGAGAAATTGACTAGTTTTTTTATTAGTCCTCTATTTTAGGCCTAATTTTTAGCAAATTAAACATGTGTTAGGACTAGTGCCACTATATCTAAATCTCTAGATCTAGTGGTGGTTTTAATCTGCCTGCTTTGTGTTTCTTCCCTGTTAAATCAGGTGTTCTATAAAAAATATTACATGGTGTTTAGTAGGTGAGCATTTTCATGAGCATTGATATTGATTCCTATCACTTTAGGTAGATCTATGTAAAATCGGCTGAGGCTAGTAATGTGAAAAGAAGGTGCCTCATTAAATTTGAAAGTTACAAAAATGTTTCAAAGTTTCATTAATGCAGATCTACCTGTTTTTAAACAATTGTATTAAAATTTTTCAGTAGGCCTAATAAATAAAGACTAGCGGTGTTTTCTTCAGATGCATCAAAGCACGTTTACTTCAGCAGCCATCTTGTTAATTTTTTTTTTGTAAACTTATTGCGTGAGATTCAGGGGAAGCCACTCTATTTTACAAATGGCTGCTGTTTATATAGCAAATGTTGCTCGCAAACACTGCTATTTAAAGTTAATTTCTGGCCTATGTTGATATATTTAGCTATTGATTTTGGTTTATAAGTCAATTATCTATAATAGTTTACACAAATATGTCAAAAATACTTCGATTACAGCCTTAATAATGAGGCAACTTTGTCGCACATTATAGCCTCGGTCGATTTTTTGTGCCTAAAATGATAGATTACCCCTTTTTGATCCTCCAGCAGGATCATGTGTGTCACAAATCACATCATTTGCTATCTCTTCTTGGCTGAAATCTATGAACAGAATCTATATTACCTGGAAAGGGATTTGATGTAGATCTACACCCTTTTGCAATTATCTGTCCGAAACTTCCTATCATAGTCCTATTCAGTTGTCAAATCTATGACAAATATGCACTTCAGACATTAAGAGCTTTGTAACAATTTGATATCACTGTGCTAGACATTTAAGCTAGATTGGTGTAGATTTAGTTGTCTTATTAATAAAAAAAAAACTGTTGATGTGAGAATGATAAAAATTTGATAACATGATACATTTGTACTGCTCTATTTAGCTCTCAATATAAATGCTAGGCTACAAAACAGATAAAAATCACTATCTAAAAGTTTAATAAAATGGCTAGGCCCAAATGGTACAACCATTTACTTTTTAAATTTTGTGTTAAATTCAAATTTGGTCAAATTGTTTACTTAGAGAAAAAAAATTGATACAATTTTTATTTGCAGAATGCTGTGTTGCCATCTGTCACAGTGGGTAGTCGTCAGGCTAGTACTAGCACAGTAAGTTAATGTTATTTTTTATGGTTATGGTTTATACTATAACTGTTTTATATTTTCATATTTTGGAATTTATTTACTATGATTAGTTTAAATTAACTATTGACGTTCACACATGTATTTTTTTTCTCCCTTCTTCAAAATGTTTAGGGACATTATGCTTTGAACTTGTAATACATACACTTTTTATTTAACCATAAATGTTTTTTCAATGTCATATCCTTCTTTTAATATTAAATTAAATCAGTTTTAAATAAAAATGCCATTTACAAAAATATCTCAGATTTAACAAAGTTGTAATGTTCTACTTTATTTTGCAACCTGATATTTTTAACATAAATGCTTTTGTGAACCTGCAGAACTTGAAAGAAGTACTTGAAAAAATTGTTCCTGAAAAGCAAAAGGAAGTTGCAGAATTCAGAAAACAATTTGGTACCACCAAAGTTGGTGAGGTTACAGTTGACATGGTTAGTTCTAAGATTTCTTACTTTATACTATACTTTGTTTAGCGGTATTGATAGTTGTTTCAAGTTTTTAAATTATCATATATTTGTTACATGCTTATTTGTAGATGTATGGAGGAATGAGAGGCATCCGTGGATTGGTTACAGAGACCTCTGTCCTTGACCCTGAAGAAGGTATTAGATTTAGAGGCTATAGTATTCCAGAATGCCAGAAACTTCTACCCAAGGTTCCTGGTGGTGAAGAGCCACTTCCTGAGGGCTTATTTTGGTTACTGGTGACTGGAGAGATTCCTACACCTGAGCAAGTCAATTCAATTACCAAGGTATTAAGTCCTTAACATGGTTAATCATTTAGTCAAACTTAAAATCTTTCCCCCACTATAAATTATTTGCATACATGTAATTATTTCTAACATTTTAAACATTTTAAACTAATGTTGTTTTAAAATGTGATGAAAGCAATTGCAGTACTTTTACAAAATGTGTAATGAATAAAAGTTGGCAGTCATGGCCACATTATAAATGACTACACACAAGCAGCAGTCTAATCTCACCACATGGATGTAGTACCATAATAATTACACAATCCTCTTTCAGCATTTATAAAATAAAAAATTCTTTCACTCTTACCTGTTTTCAAATAGGCTAGAATGTGGAAATGAACATAATATGCATAAACAGCCAGTGAGTTGTCTAAATAGCTTTGTTATGTTGACCCCCTCACACGCAGTGTCCCTTTACACACAATGAAATTTTCTTCTTTCAGGAATGGAATGACAGAGCAGATATTCCCAACCATGTGATTACTATGCTGAACAATTTTCCTAGTTCACTCCACCCCATGTCTCAATTTAGTTGTGCTGTGACTGCCATGAATACTGAGAGTAAATTTGCCAAAGCTTATGCTGAAGGTGTGCACAAATCAAAGTATTGGGAGGTAAGCATAATGTTAAGTCTGTAGTCAGGCACCAACTTATTCATAGAATGACCAAAATACTGTTTAGCCTACATGAGTGTGCATCATGAGTCTTTGGCAAGCAAATTAAAATGTAACTTTTGTTTTTCAGCTGTGCTATGAAGATTCTATGGATCTTATTGCAAAACTTCCAACTATTGCTGCTATTATTTATCGCAATCTCTACCGTGAAGGTAACCCCCCAGACCCCATTGACAAAAAGAAGGATTGGAGCTGGAATTATACCAGTATGCTGGGTTTTGATAACCCTGATTTCGTTGAGCTGATGCGTCTTTATCTTACCATTCATACGTAAGTTATTACCGTAGGATAGTGTTATGCTAAACTACATTTTCTAATGTATAATTGCTACAGTTTATCACAATTAAAAAAATTCATTTTCATTTGGAGCAGTAAAAATGTTTTTTTTTTCTAATTAAAATATTTTATTCCCTAGTGACCATGAAGGTGGCAACGTCAGTGCACACACCTGTCATTTAGTGGGCAGTGCACTCTCTGACCCATATTTATCTTTTGCTGCTGCCATGAATGGACTGGCAGGACCACTGCATGGACTAGCCAATCAGGTACTTGAAGCTTTGTCCCAAGTCAACACTTGAATTACAATTTACTCATAGATTTACTGTATTTTACTAATTCCATTTTGTTAATGTTTTATGTTGCTCTTTGTGCCAATTGTTTATTTTACTAATTTTATTGAATTAGAACCTTCTTTTCATGAATCTTTATAGGAAGTACTTGTTTGGATTACAAAGATTAGAGAAAACTTTGGTGGTGATGCAACAGATGCTCAGTTGACTGAATTTATTAAAAACACACTCAAATCAGGACAGGCAAGACCCTTTTAATTTAGATATATTTTAATGCCAATACTAAGTTTAAAATAATGTAAAATAATTCATTATCCGTTTGTTCAAAAATAATTCTTTATCTACAGGTTGTTCCTGGTTATGGACATGCTGTGCTGCGTAAAACTGATCCTCGTTATACTTGCCAAAGAGAATTTGCTCTTAAACATTTACCCAATGATCCACTGTTTAAATTAGTATCTCAAATCTACAAGATAGTACCCGATATCCTTATTGAGCAAGGAAAGGTAAAGAATCCATGGCCCAATGTGGATGCTCACAGTGGAGTGCTCTTACAGGTAAATTAGAAACTTATCTTAATATGAATATTATGTACCCAACAATAACAAGAGAAAGTCTGTTAATAATTTTTTTTTACTCTGAATTCTTCTCTCTCTTCCCCCCCCCCCCCCCCCCCCCCCCCCCTCCTTGTGGATTATTTATTGCATTAATTGGAGATGACTTTCTATGCCATTTAGTGCTAGGGATAGTAAGACCATAGCAATGTCCCACACTGCTTCAAGGATTCTCTTATTGCTTTTAAATACTATCTAAATTTACTTTGTTGTTTTTCTGGTTAAAATTTTTGGAGTAGGAAAATAAACCTTTTTTTTTTTGTAAATTGATTTAATTTTCCCCATCAGAAAATCTTTTTTTGCAAATTAATAAGTTATTCATTATTCTTTCTCATTCAAAACAATTCTTGTGCTCCATTTTGTAAGTGTGAATAGTGCTTTTTTTTTTTGTGCAGGATCATAATTAAATGCAAAATACTATGTATATTGGCTGTTGCATCATGTTGATTTATTGGTGATGGGTTTGTCCCATTCTGTGATTCTGGAATAGTTAACCTGATTTGTTGTTACTTTTTTTTTCAGTACTTTGGCTTGAAAGAAATGAATTACTACACAGTTATGTTTGGTGTATCAAGAGCTTTGGGAGTCCTAGCTTCATTGATATGGGATCGTGCTCTTGGCCTCCCGATTGAGCGCCCCAAATCCTTCGACACTCCACACCTCAAGAAAATTGCTGCCAATGCTCAAAAGAAATAACTCTACTTACAGCTATAAATTTAATTTCAAAGTCTTGCAGCAGTGAAATCTGGAATTGACTCCTAAAAGAAATAGAACCCAGCTTTTAGAAATCTATTTTCAGAAGGTACCAACCATGTCAGAGTGTCTTAGTTAATCTAGCATATTCAAGGCAACTCCACACTAACTTAAATTGTATTTTCTTTTTTTTTTATTTTATATTTTTAAACAAAGCCTGAAACAATTGAACATTGTTATTGTTCTACATTTGAATGCAACAAATGTGATAGTTTTAATTCTAAAATGGGTTGGGATGACATATGAAAATATAAGTTCTCCATACAATTCTTTGACACTTAATCAAATTTTTTTCTTTTGGTATGTGTAACATAATACTTTGTGAGATTTTATTCAACGATTATTTATTAGTTTTTTTTTTTTTTTTGCTTTGTGATGTGTGATAGTATTGAATGGACTAGCTCTTGCTTATCTTGATAAACTACCTGGATTGTCCATTAATAGTTAATCAGTTCCAAATAGATATTTTTAAACATTGAATTTATGGCAATATGAAAGATTTTATTGTCATTTTCTGTTAGCATAGTTTATAGGTTAGATTAACATTGAAATGTTGTAACTTTGTTTTAAAATGCTTAATATTTTATAGGTTTTTATTGCACTTACATTTTGGTAAAATGTTTTGTTTGCACCTTGAGAGATTTGCAAATAAGTTGTTGTGTAAGGGGTTCATCTGTTGTGCAAGGGGTGTGTAATTGGTATGCTGTCAACTGTATGATATTAAAAAAAAACCCACATGAGCCCATACGAGAATTTTTTTTTTTCATCCTCTAATCAGATACTTGAACATGATTTAATTTTTCTTGAACCAGTAGTTCTTAAACTATTTTATTTGCTACTCCATTAATCAAACTAGATGTAGAAAACAGGTGACTGTACACTACTACAGTTGACCATACAGAATGTGAATAATTAAACTTGTAATCTCGATCACGTGACTTTCATTGTTTCATGAAACAATCTCCACATTCATAAGTCTCATGGTGGTTGGTGGGATAGATTTTAATTTTCTCATTACTGACTTGTTCCATGTGATATCATTTTAATCCTCCCCATTTAGCCGTAGAGTGGAGCAATAACAGTGTTAGCCAAGAGTGTATTGTAAAGTTAGACAAATACATTTCAGATGTACATGTTGCTGGTTGTTTCTGTTTTTAAATAAAATTAAATATACATAATACAGTTGTGTTCTCTACCATTTGTTGTTAGGTTATGACTATGCTAACCTGACTGAATTCCCCAAGCCTAGGGTATTACCCATTCTACCTTTTTCTAATGGTTACCTCTCAAGGATATGGAACAATCCTTTAGTTTGAGCTTAACGTGAGCAAAGCCAGAGCTCATGCTTTGCTAACCTGACTTAAATTCCTGGGCTTGTGCCCCTATGGTATTACTCAGTCTACCTTTTTCTAAAGGTTACCTCTCAAGTATGGTAAAGTCTACCACAGAAAATCTAATGCTGAATTTGAAGAAACTAACAAATCTACAAGTTCCAAGGGTCATTTACTGACTGATGTAATATCAGGTTCAGACGGCTGTTGCTCTTTGTCTAGCTGCTTTCGCTCAGGGTACTCAACATCTCTTATTGATTCAATAGCTGTTTAACTATTCCTGGTCTACAAAAGATGTTTACCTGACAACACTTGCAAAGTATATTGATTACTCAATGATTTTATTGACTCATCTTAGTCTGAAGATAGTAAATAAAAAACAAACAAATGAACATCGACATTAGAAAAAGATGACTATTTCGCAAGAGCTTTAGTTTTCGGATACATACGATAAATGAGTTGAGTGAAATTAACTAGCTTTGTTAATATTTATTTTTTATTGAATAAAGGTAGATAACTTCCAAGTTAATTTTACGCATGGTCATACATGGGTTGTCTTCTTATTTCAAGTCGGGTACCGACTTCATTTATACACTTACTTTTAATACATTAATTGCTTCTGCAGTTTAAAAGTGTTTTTTCTTTTTTTTTTAAATATCCTCATTTGCCACTTTTTTCAATCAACTAAAAAACGCAAAGAAAAAAACAACCAACAACTACACCGACTACAAGTTATGGCAGGTTACGGAAGGTTTTGTGTTTTTTAACCTTAGGAGAGAGGGCTCTTAATGTAATGAATTATAACGTAACACAAGATTAATGTTTAGAACATTTTCAGCACAATTTAGATTACAATGTATTACACTAACACAATTGGATCAGTATCTGTGTGATATCTTAGAAATTGTTTTTCAAATCAATCTAATACTATAATGGGCTACGTTCGCACATCTCTCTCTCTCTCTCTCTCTCTCTGTCCGCAAAAAATTTTCGCCGGACATCACGTCAGAAACGGCAGCGATATATGGAGAACTTTATACGGACTTTTGTTGAAAATAATATGTTAGATGTTTTAAATGTATAACCACAGTTTTATTTAAAGAAGAAAAATAAAAAATCAAGGCGTATTCGAATGTAGAGAAACAGTATTATTTATGCAACCGGAAAAGCATTAATAGATGTGTAAAAGAACGCATAAAACTGTGACGACACTATTGCTTACTAATGACGTCATCTGCCGTGTTTAAAATAAAAAAGAAATGAACTATTTCATTCAAATTTGATTTAGATCTACGTACACTATGAAATGTATACAATACAATTTTTCCGGCCTAAGCTCATAACATTTATTTATACAAAATCTTTGATTGGAACTGGTTAATTTGGGATAAAAAAATTAATTTGAAAGAATAGGCATATACGCGTAAGTTAAGATTTTAAAATACGTCTTTCATTCTCTGTATTTTATAAGGTGCCTAAATAGCGGAGATGTTAGTGTACTATAAACCACGCAGGTGTTGCGGGTTCGAGACCCACCAAGTCAACTTGGGTAATGTATTTTTTATTTTATTTTGCTCGGACTAAACTTAAAAAAAAAAATTCAATTAGTATTCTAGATCTAGATCTAGATTGTCGGGTGTCCGATAAGGCACTTCCCGGCGCCGCAGGCGCTTCAAATTTGGCAGGATCTTGCCTTGGGGCGACAGAGCACGGGGGCCGGTTGGCCGAAAAGTCTACGATGAGGGGGTCAAAACTGACCTCGACTGACCGGTACCTTATATGAGCTATAAATCGAAAAAAAAATGTCCACGGAGGAACCTCTTCATAACTCTTGAGGTCGTAGACCGACCCTATGACGAATTAATTAAGCATTCACATTCTCAATGTTTTCGAAAGCCTAAGCGAAGCTGGGCAGCATGCCTAGTGTGCTACTAAACGTAAAGAAGAGCTGTATGTTTTTAGGGGGGATTGAGGGGGGGGGGGGGAGGAGTTTCTTGTGGACAGTGTTTCTTCCAGATTTTTTCTCCGGGGGGGGGGGGGGGGGGGGGCGACGCTGGTAAAAGTATATGTTTTCTATATAAATTCCATTTCCCCCGAAGAGATGCCCGGAAGAAACTCTGCTTGTGGTGATGGGTACAGAATGATGGCAAAAATGCGGTTAAAACTACATGACGTTATTTTTCATCGACCTCTCAGACATATTCATAGAAAAAAAAACACACACACAACTATTACTAAGTTACCCCAGAGAACTTAACCGCAGTCTCTATAGTCGTAAAAGGTTTCATGAACATCTGCTGACAACCCATCTTATCGTTTATCCCCATCACCCCATAAATTACTGTAATCGATCTCGATACACATTCACATCACATCACAGAACAATTAAGCAGATAGAAGGTCAATCGACCATCGATACCTAAAATAGTAATATAGAGTTACTGATGAGAGTAATTATACTCTATAATTAATTATGATCACGTTTTTTATATGTATGGATACACTTAGCAACAGTGACGGCTATTGAGTGAATATATTGATTTTCGCAAGATTATATATCTACGTGCAATACCTACGTAGTTGAATGAAACAACGAAGGCGGACGGCAATGAAAAGAACACTATAACTCAGGGCGTTTCCACTCGTGGACGTAGGATAGGCTTTGTCCACCACACAAGGAAGGGGGTGGTGGTGGTGGGGGGTTGCCGCGCCCACACACTAGACGGTGGAGCCAACGTCAAATTAAAATATGGACATGGCTGAGGTGGGGGGGGGGGGGGGGGGTATCACTTTCTCATCTTTTATAATATATTGGCATAGTAGGCTGTTAAGATCATCACTATCTAAGATAGTATCTTTCATGTGGGCTTCTTGTGGAGCATAGGGCGATGGGGTGGGGGGGGGGGGGTTCGGGTCGAATTACTTACATTTTAAAACAAACATCTTGCATTTAAAAGTAAAATTCAGACGGCGTTGCTCATTTAAAATTTTAAAAAATAAATAAATCGAGATCATACTGTAAACAGATTACGGGGTCAAGCAGTTTTACGATTTTTACCTCCTCCTCCTCCCCCCTCCCAACGTTACACGTCGTTACCAAAAGCCAGAATGACGTTACACCTCAGTTTACAATCTTTCTCAAAATTGCACTTTAAAAAAAAGAAACATCAATAGATGCAAAATACATTCTACTGAAAAAATAAATTAGAACTAAGCTTTGAGAGGTCTTCAAAATTTTTGTGGACGTCCACATCGGTCGAAGGTGTGTTTGTGTGTGTGTGTGTGTGTGGGGGGGGGGGTGTTGAAAGTGAAGACGTGTGGACAGGGTCCAGTTTTGTGTACGTTATAAACAGATGACCCTAAATACACCAGAGTTCCGCCCCTGAGCTGTAGGGTGAGATACGTCAAAGATCGCAGTTTGGGTAATGAACCGCTTCTTAGACAAACAACCCTTGCCACAGAGCCAGTTAAACAAAGACTCCTAATCCTTGATTTAATGACCTTGTGGCTGTATAAGGCCAGGTATTATGGGGGGTAAGTGTCACAAGAGCTTCAGCTGACCTGATACCGTGCGTCGCTTGCTGTGAACGTGAGTAGGTTTTGCTGTAATATATCTTCTGTCTAGCTACCGAGTAGATATTTCATTGTATACTAACTCCAGGCTACCTCTAAGTAGATTTTTCGTTTTAAAAATATATGTGTTAAACGTAAGTATATATAATTTAGAAATAAATTTCAACTGAAATAAAAATCGACATTACTTATAAATATAACATAGATACTTCTGTTACTCATCCGTCTCTCTTCTTCGTTCTTAATTGTAATGTCGAACAGTATCTCCTCCACAACATTTAAGTATTACGTGTCAACATGTTATGTCCTACATAGGCCGTAAACTCCGATTTCAGCTTGCTTTTCTTTTTATTTGCTTCAATAACATTTGACCATAAGAACAAACTGCAAGGCAACAGTTATTGATTTTAGAGTTTTTTCCCCTTCTTGATTTGTTTCTGTCCCCTGCTGTTAGCCCAGTCTGCCTGGAACCCGGGACTTTTCGGTTAAGCAACACTCAGCTCTACCTACCCGACCAGGCCGATCCCCCCTCCCCCCCCTCCTTCATTATTTCATCATCATATTTTCCCCTTTGTGCCCAAGACACATGGTGCAGATGAAGTAAATGTCATCTGTTTCAATGACCGCAGCATACAAGGGGATAATGTGGCATGCCCTGCCGCCTTTGCTATTTAAACACATCGAATTACCTATGCAATAAAAATCGACCTTGCAGTGTAGCTTTATTTCATTTTATTCACACCAGACGTGCTTCTATCGTGGTGCTAAAATATACGAGGTGCCAATGTATTCATGGAGCTAATGTATTACTAGAGCTAATGTATTACTGGAGCCAGGGGCGGAACTACAGTACCGCCAGACCCCGCAATGCGGGGGGCCCCACGACGTTTAGGGGCCCAATTCCGACCAAAAAAACAATGAATTTTCTATTCATAAATAATGTTTTTGTGCACCTTGATAGTGGTTTTGTAAAAAACAAACAGGTCTACTGTAGCAGTGATTGTTCTACAGTAACTAACACACACTTTTGCGTAGAAAAATAAAAAATCTACAAGAGGTGTACTTTGAAAGATAGGCAAACTTTCAAACTACTTCCATGACTTACTGCCCTTAATTAAAACACGGGTGCCCATAAATCTCATTTAAATAGTTTTGTACAATGTAAATTAAAAAGCAATTTATTCTCTTAATTATTATCTAAATAAGGCATACTAAAGAGTCCTATATCTATAAAAATGAATTTATTCAAAACCATTGCACAAATCAAGCTTACGTGTTTATATAATTTTGACCAGTTAGCTTGTTATTATCTTCCACAATTTTCGGTAAACATGAAAATGTAATACAAACATTGTATCCCCCCCCCCCCCGCCCCCATCACAAAACCGACACTGGTAGTGGTATGATTTTACGAAAATATTGTTTAGAGAAAAGAACAGTGTACTTTGAAATTTTGTAAAATAAAGGCCGGTGTCTAGGACCTTTAAAAAGTTTAATGCATCTAGTTCAGAACCTAGCAATTGATTTATTAATTCATCAGAATTATTTTCAATTCTTTAATTTAAAATATTCAAGAAAGACAACTCATAACTACAATCCAAAATATCGTTAAGTAAGCTAATACATTCATAAATAATTAAATAAAAGGCAAACTAGTGTTTTTTTTTTGTTTTGTTAAAAATATTAAAATTTATTTATACAACGATGTCAGTGTTAAAATTTTTTTTAATTTAAACTTTTATTTGGACAATAACTTTAAATTAAAACAGCTAGCTGATTTTAAAAATTGATTTCTATAAAAGTAAAGGTTCTTGTTTATAAATGAAGGGCTCAGTGGAAAAAGTACTTAAGTTACATTTTTTCAAAAATGAGTTAAGACCGGTATATTATTTGACTACCTCCCCTTAACCATCCCTGTAAATTTGGGCCTTGGAAAAAGTACCGAAGTAGCTTAATTTGAATACTCTGCATCAGCTGTTTTGGTATTTCAATAACAATTTAAAAACTTTGCACTCATTTTTCTCAAAACTCTCAAAATACACTTAAGTACTTTTTCCACTGAGCCCTTCAAATATAGAATCATAATGATTTTGATTCATTTTATTTTATCGTATACAACAGGGGTCGGCAACCTTTTGAAGCGGAAGAGCCAAAAGTTACAATTTTCAAAATTTCCCTGGTTTTAAAGAGCCACTAACATTTTTTTAGTTCAAATATTTTATTTTTTATTAAGATTATTAGTATTTGTGCAAGGAGCTGGAGAGCCGCATCTTGATATCAAAAGAGCCGCATGCGGCTCGCGAGCCGCAGGTTGCCGACCCCTGGTATACAAGGCGTAGATTAGCTCAGTCAGACGATGCTTTGTTGTTACTGAGTATGGTGTTTTTATAATATTATAACTACCGATATCAAGAGAGGACTTTGCTGTTGTCCTAGAAACACTGATAAGACGAAAAATGACTTCTCCAAAAAAGATTGTGGACAAAAAAGAAGCACCGAAAAAAGAAGCAACTAGACGGACTATTGGTCAGAAAGCAGCCTGCTCTTTCAACATTGTTGAGCAGAAACTTAGAAATAGCCCAGTTTTTATCTGCCTCATTATATTTACAGCCCTCCTACTATTTGCAGTGCTATTTCTGAATCTCCTCGCTGGTAATCCAGAGATTAGTCATGGCTTGTTTGTTCGTGGAATTTCAACAGTTTCCTACCAGTACCCCCTCGACATCACTCCAGCCGGTTGGGCTTTTTCTATTTGGGGAGTTATCTACCTTCATCAGTTTGCTTGGGTGATTTATAATCTTGCTTTGAGCTGCCGCACAACAAACAACGGACCTGCATACCTCAACCCCGTCATTCTCTCACCAGCATTTCTTATTTTTTTTTAACTTGAGTTCAGCGTTTAACATTGGTTGGCTGTTTTTATGGGATCGTATCCTGTTTATGGCTTCTTTAGTTTTTCTTGCTTGCATTACCCTTTCTTTGTTTTTGACATTTGCTATTATTTGCATACGGGTGGCCATGTTCAAGGATGTTTTGGTTGACCAAGGAAGAAATGTTGATCTTAACTTTCTGAATATTGCAGTAGTAAATGGTATTGGTATGTACGCAACATGGTCCACAGTGGCAACCGTAATTAATCTTGGTGTTGTTTTGACATATAAATGGAGGCACCCAATCTACAGTGAGAATTCTTCAATTATATGCATGGGGGTCTTGTCATTTTTGTTTGCTATTTACATAATATTAGATCTGACTGCTTTTGAGAAATACACCCGTTATGCTCTTGCACCATATGCTGTTATGATTTGGGCATTGGCAGCCATCATTTCCAAAAACTACAACCCATCAAATGTTTCATTTGTTATGGCCACTGTCTTGCTTGGTGTTGCATCTTTGGCTTTCCTTTTGAAACTGGGATTGACAGCATATCGTTCAAAGAGCTTAAAATACCAGTATAGACAGATGAGAAGAGGCAGGCCTCTTGTAGATGAACAGTGATGATTCAATGATAACTTTTTTTTTTTCAAATTAAAACTTTGTTTTGTATTGAAGAATTATAATTTAGTGTACTAGTTTTGTTCATTTACTTAAACATTCCCTGCACTTGCTTTTTAAAGAAATTTAAAATCAAAGAGTTGATTTAGTTATAAATATCATTTTATGTTTCACCTATTTAAAATTAATATAAATATCTTTTCTTTATACTTCGGTTGTGTTAATATTTGTAAAATGTTCTTAAGTTTTTTCAATTATGGGAACTATTGAGCATGGTGCTATAACTTAGTTTTCAGTTCCTACGTCTTTTTAATAGTAGGACACCTCAAATTGAAAAGGTTAAATCTGCTAAAAATTAATTATCTGCTAAACATGCCTCGCTAAACAATTTAAACATACAAGAAAATTGTACATAAACCTCCCTAAATGTTAAAACTTTTGTATATAATATCAGTTATCTTCAGTCATCATTTTAACAAATTGCAGCAAACACACAGCTTTACATAATACATATTATTATTCAAACAAACTTGTATTTATGTACCATAATTAAATATTAGTAATAATTTTTTATGTGTTTGTGAGGTTTAGGGCTGGCTTTCATTTGGTAGTAACTTAATGAAAGTTTAGTTCTTTGGTGTTTTACAACTTAACTTTGCTTAACTGGCAATGTTGTGTATTAGTTTCTGTTCAAATATTTTGTTATTTAAACATGACAAAATTAAAATTTAATGAAAAAATTATCACTTTGGTTTGTAAAAATGTGTCAATGGCCACACAATCTTTATCCTTTTTAACAATCTAATCAGTATCTTTCTAAACTAAAATGATTAGTTAATTATTTTGCATTGATGTATTCACACCTCATAAAACCAAAGATATTTTGTATTATGTTGACCTGCAAAAAATGTAAATTTTAAAAAAGCTATAATAAGCTGCTAGATCCATTTGTAATTCAATAGTAAGATTCAGCTATTATGTTTTGGTTGTATTTTTTCTTACTTTCAACAGTTTATGGATACTGGTCATTTTGTAAGCCTTATGACTTTGCTCAAAATAGAGCACCCTAGTGGTTTCACTTTTCTTACAATTTAAACAGAAATTTGCCAGTTTTTGTTAAGCTTTAAAAATGCTAATAAATAATGAACTCAACTAAAAAAAAAAAAAAAAAAAAAAAAAAAAATCGTATATACTAGTATATACTATACGAAGTAAAGCTGCGCCGTCGTCCTATGTCAGGGGTCGGCAACCTGCGGCTCGCGAGCCGCATGCGGCTCTTTTGATATCAAGATGCGGCTCTCCAGCTCCTTGAACAATTACTAATAATCTTAATAAAAAAATAAAATATTTGAAATTAAAATAATGTTAGTGGCTCTTTAAAACCAGGGAAATTTTGAAAATTGTAACTTTTGGCTCTTCCGCCTCAAAAGGTTGCCGACCCCTGTCCTATGTCCTCGATGCTGCTTGTGCGGTTTCACCGCCTGGCAGGACTCGGCTCGAAAAAAAAAAAATACGAAGTAAAGAGAAAGTCTTGTAATCGTGCAAAAAAAAATAAAAATAATAAATCGAGATTTTCACAGATATCGATGTTTTACACCTACCTGAGTCGGAGAAACATAATTTTGCAAATTTGTCCGTACGTCTGTGTGTGTGTGTGTGGCTGTAAACACGATAACTTGAGTACCGTTACAGCTAGGTTGATGATATTTATATTTAATATTTACTGTTTGTAGAAAACCACACTACAAATCAGGGGAGGGTAAAGCTTGAGCAAGGTTTCGGTTTGTGCCTTGTCGTCTCTCCCCCCCCCCCCCATCACCAAACTGACAGTGGTATTGGCATGTTTTTACCTTTAAAAATGTTTCCTAATACAGTACTATAAATACAGTAATTTAAATGTGACACTATATATAATATAATAAAGTGTCGTAAATACAGTATTATAGATAATTTTGCCCTGATATTCATAGATACATTTGTATATGGAAAATGTAGGCTTTTATCTTGCTCATTTTAATTTCATGTGAATTAATTTAATTAAATCCGAACAAAGAACTTTTTAAAATTAATTCGCTTACGCTTATTTCCACTTATAAATTTAAATTAACCAAGAAAAATAACCTACAAGTTTGCTCCCAAAAATGGCTAAATGTACAAAGAAATTCATAAATAATTTTGAGGAATATAAAACATTGATTGCAGTGTAAATCAAAACTAGAATAATTTTTAAAATCTTATAAAAAGGATCGCTTAGCTTTTGTTTTGTAATTTTAAATTATTATCAGGCTCAAGTTTTAATTGCAAACAGCTAGCTGAATTAAATAATTGAATTATAGAGATGATGAGAAAGTTCAGATTAAACAATGGCATAGCTGCATCTGTTTGCTACTCTTCGTGTACCTCTGTTGTTTTAATTTACTTAATTAAAAAGAAAATAATTAAAAATAGTACGTACTCTAAGTCCTAGGCTTTAGAGTCGCCAGGTAAGGTGTACCCCAACTCCGAAATTAAAAAAAAAAAAAAAAAGGAAATATATATATATATATATATATATATATATATATATATATATATATATATATATATATATATATATATATATAGATAGATATAGTATAGATATAGATATAGATATAGATATAGATATAGATATAGATATAGATATAGATATAGATATAGATATAGATATAGATATAGATATAGATATAGATATAGATATAGATATAGATATAGATATAGATATAGATATAGATATAGATATAGATATAGATATAGATATAGATATAGATATAGATATAGATATAGATATAGATATAGATATAGATATAGATATAGATATAGATATAGATATATATAGGGGGGGGGGCAAAAACTTTTTTTTTGCGGGGGAGCCTTTTTTTTCTAGTTCCGCCACTGACTGGAGCTAATGTATTCCTGGAGCTAATGAATTCCTACACACATTATCTTACCTACTGACTTTCTCCTTTTTAATTCTGAAATGGTGATCAATTTTCCACAAAAATACAAATTAATACATTCTATTAAATAATATTGTTAAGGAATGTCTTTTACATTTTTGTTTCTTAAATGGTTTATGTTTACGTTTTTTAAAGTACTGTTTTGTTCTGAATCCAGATTTTATCTGAAAGAACAACCAGGTACCTTTGGCTTAAGGCACTAAGGGTTTGTCACATAGAGCGCCATCTCTAAGATATTAGAAACTTATCTCTAAATATGGGACGGCCTGGTCAGTGCTCTATTGCTAATCCGAAAGTCTCACTTTCGAATCCGGGTTCAAGTCAGACGACGTCACTGAGCCCACCCAGCTCTGATGGGTACCTAACTCACGTTAGGGAAAATAAAGTGGCTGGGCATAGTGCTGACCAGGGGCGTAGCGAGGGGGGGGGGGGGGCGGGGGGTGCGGATCGCACCGGGTGACACCATTTAGGGGGGGGGGGTGACACCAAGGCAAAAAATAGCAAAATATATACAAAAAACTTGAGGGGGGGGGGGCTGCAAATCGAAAGTTTGAGGGGGGAGGTGCAAATCGAAAACTTGAGGGGCGGGTGCAAATCGAAAATTTGAAAGTTTGTCCCCAGGAAGGGTCGCTACGCCTCTGGGGGGGGGGGGGGTGACACCATTAAGTGCCGCACCGGGTGACACCTGACCTTGCTACGCCACTGGTGCTGACTACACTATCCCTTCTTATGCCGAGGGCACAGAAATAGGTGAACTCTACTTCACTTGCCCTATGGCCGAAATTTGGAACTATTCCTAAATTCTGAGGCGTTGTCGTCAGAGCACTACAGCCCAAGTTCTCATCATTGAGAGTAAAGTATTTATTTGTCTATTCTTATAGAGACACCATGGACGCAAAACGGATGATTGGAATTTTGGTTGGAACAGCGGCGTACGTTGTGGTGTTTTATGGTGAGTTTTGGGTTTTAGACCACACCCAAGTGCTTAAAATATTTAACACAAAGCTACATCTCTCGATGTTTTAGAGTAATTGATATTCAACACCAGTGTTTATTTCCGACTTTTTCTCCGGTGGTTGGGGTGTAGGGGGGGGGGGGAGGACAATAGTTAAGTATATATTTTCTATATAAATTCTATTTTGTTCGGAGAGGTGGGGGGGGGGGGGGTAGACGTACTTCGGGGTGCCCCTTCTTGAAGAGGTGCCTGAAAGAAACACTGATCAAGACTCTGTTCTGGAAACCTTGAAAATCTAAATTAATTATAATAAAGAATTTAAAGTAACTACAACACTTCAACCCCTAACACCTTCGGATACTAGATTTGACAAAATTGTTGTTAATTTATCACTGCTCTTTAAATTGTGAACGGTGATTAAAACATTAAAAAGTAAAGGTCTTAAAAGATTACGAGCTTTTCAAAATATACTAAAATTTAATTCTTTTATGAAATCGTTTAAAAAACAATGTCAGTGCTTTGTAAGTGTGACCAGAAAAATGCGCAACTGCGCAACTAAAAAATGCGCAAGGGAACTTTTAAGAAAACATTTTTCCATGAAATATGACGGAAATGAAAGTGTTAATATCATGCTTTTGTCTTTGCGCATTTATCTGTTTGCGAAGATTTCCGTTGCTCGTTGTTTATTTGGCAACTCCTTGTATTATGGTCGATAGTTTAGATAGATAGCTCATTTCAATATACAGGGGTTTGGAGTATTTACTCTTCTAATTTACTTGAATTGAGAAACATACGATCTTGCATAGTTAAGCAGTTTTCAACAAATGCTAAACTTAAAACTCCTTTTGTTCCTGTATTGACAGTGAGCGCTGTGGATGGAGCATGTCAGACGCCTTGTTGTTTGGGTTGCCATGTCAACACCACGTGCTGAATGACCCACACCTTCAATGGACCACGCCTTCAGTAGACCACGGACAGAGACCGGACAACGGCATTATGAAAGATGATGACCTTGATTTATTTTTATTTGTTTTAAAATTAAATTTACAACTTAAAAAAAAAAATTAACCAGTCATCAGATAGGTCTGGAGTCACTGGATGGAAGAAAGTAACGATGTAGCCATTGTGTAATGAGTCAATTGTGTGTTCCAATGTACATACTGTATAATATATACCTATATATGTTTGCTTGCCTATGTAAGATATAACATTTTGACTGTGAAGGAGCAGCATCAATAAATATCAATAACAAATAATTATTATTTAATTAGTTTTCATTCTTTCATTATATGTATATGTATATATATATATATATTTTCGTAACAATAATTTATTCTTGATGATTTCCGTACAGTGTGCTTATAGAGTACCATCTTTCCTTTTTTATTTCATCCTCTAAAATATGTCTTCAAAACCAGAATCTTCTTATGCCACATATACTAAGCCAACCTCCCCCAAGCAAGTATTGGTTGTTAACCTTCCCCCTCCCCCCCCCACACACACAACAACACACTCTCTTTTTTCCGTTGCGTATTTTTTTTTTTGCGCTTTTTTCCGTTGCGCTTTTTTCCATTGCGCTTCTTTCCGGTCACCGATTTGCATACCTAACTATAGAAAGAGGGATGAGGGAGGGAAAGCGAGGGGGTATAATAAGAATGCATGTAGCTTGAAGGGTCTTATGCAAGGGTGGCCGGAAAGAACCGCAACGGAAAAAAACGCAACGGAAAAAAGCGCAAAACAAAAAGCGCAACGGAAAAAAGCGCACACGGAAAAAAGCGCAAAGAGAAAAAAGCGCACACAGAAAAAAGCGCAAAGAGAAAAAAGCGCAAACGGAAAAAAGCGCAAAGAGAAAAAAGCGCACACAGAAAAAAGCGCAAACAGAAAAAAGCGCAAACGGAAAAAAGCGCAAAGAGAAAAAAGCGCACACGGAAAAAAGCGCAAAGAGAAAAAAGCGCAAACAGAAAAAAGCGCAAAGAGAAAAAAGCGCACACAGAAAAAAGCGCAAACAGAAAAAAGCGCAAACGGAAAAAAGCGCAAAGAGAAAAAAGCGCAAACGGAAAAAAGCGCAAACAGAAAAAAGCGCACACGGAAAAAAGCGCAAACGGAAAAAAGCGCAAACGGAAAAAAGCACAAACAGAAAAAAGCGCAAACGGAAAAAAGCGCAAACAGAAAAAAGCGCACACAGAAAAAAGCGCAAACGGAAAAAAGCGCAAACAGAAACAGAAAAATGCGCAACCAGAAAAAACACAACGAAAAATGTGCAGAAGAGAAATTTAGCACAAAGACCATATGGACTAGATGACACATTTATACATGACTGTTAGGGCTGCTGTGAGAGTGTCGTGTTTGATCACGTGATCTACTACCATTTAAAGCGTACCACTACCATCTGCATTCCCATCACCACGATACAGGCGATAATCACTTTACACAATGCCTATTATTTTCTTGGTCAATAATTATTCAACTACTATTCTCGTATAAACATAAAACTATCGACATTACACGAAGTATCTTTCACATTCTCCCTAGTCCGAACTACCTAGCTTGCATACTATAACAACCCGTTCCTATGGCAAAACTTCACTCTCTTTCATCCGCGTCATCAAACATGCATTCGTCATATCTCTCGTAACAACATTCATTCGCACCAAAATAACAATTTTGTATTTAATATTTTTTCACCGTGTCGGCTTTCTGTTTTGATCCTATGCTTTGTTATGTAATGAGCGTGATAAATGTGGGCAGTAAAGGTGGTTGAACTAAGTATAACTATTGTTGAGGGCAGCAAGTCAGATGAACTTGGTAATTTAATGTTAATATTTAAAAAAAAACACGATGAAAACCGAGGACTTTAGAACATTCTATTAAATGCTATTAATACTATGTTTTACATAATTACAATCTACATACTTAAAACTAGTAATAAAACAGATAGTATTAGTTACCTCACAAGTTAAAGACAGTTACAAGTACTATGGACGTTTCGACCCAAGGTCTTCGTCAGCACACAACAGTGTGATTACAGATTAGACAAATAAAGACAAACAGTAACACATTTTTTGACTTAGCTCGACAGTGAAAACACGTCTTGTCTTCTAGCCACAATATCCAAAAGAAAAGACGCGTGAGAAGGACGCTTGGACACCGTATAGGGGTGGGGTTGGGGGCGTGGTGTATGCGTGAGGGGGGGGGGGGTTGTTAGGTGAAAGATATCTGTTCATTCAAGCCATCGGGTGCCCGTGTACCAAATTTAAGTATTAGTCTCGTTTCAGTACTAAGGCGTTTTTTAAAATTGTGGCAAAACCGAACGGCGGTTACACAAAAGTCCTTTTTGAATCACTCCAGCTGCCGAAGGGAACCCTCAAAATTAAAAATCACTTCAACTGTGAGTCCCGCAACGTAGTTTACGTCATCAAGTGCAGGCGATGCAACATCTTTTATATTGGATAAACGGGGAAACGATTGTCTGACAGGGTTAGTCAACACCTGCGATCAATCAACAATGAAGACGGTCTTCCTGTGGCCAAACACTTCAACAAGAGTGGGCATGACTTAAAAAAGTCTCTATTTTCTATTATATTCTATCCTTACCGCGTTAGCATTAACGTTAGCGCAGAGGCGTAGCGAGGGGGGGGGGCGGGGGGGGGGGGACATATGTCCCCGGGCGCGAACCTTAGGGGGGCGCCAAATTGAAAGTTTGAAGGGGGGGGGGTGCAAATGAAAAGTTCGAGGGGTGGGGGGGGGGGGGGTGCAAAAAGAAAGTTTGAGTTGAGAGAGGGGGGGGGGGGTGCAAATGAAAAGTTCGAGGGGGGGGGGGTGTGCAAAAATCGAAAGTTTGTCCCCGGGCGCCGGGAAGGGCCGCTACGCCTCTGATTTAGCGTTACCGTTACCGTCACCGTTACTGAGGAGAATGACAATGGTGACATGACCTGGGGTAATTAACGGGAGGGCATTAACATATTTCTCCCGTATAAACCACCCCCATAGCCCATTATGTAACGTTACGTAGGATATCCGTAGGCAACAGCAACTCTATATAACTGTTAGACACACTGACAACCTGACAACCCTGAACCACCATCTGTTTGGACACACAACCTGACAACCCTGAACCAACATATGTCTGGACACTCAACCTGACAACCCTGAACCACCATCTGTCTAGACACACTACCTGACAAGCCCGAACCACCATCTGTCTGGACAAACTAACAACCTGACAACCCTGAACCACCATCTGTCTGGACACACCTACAACCTGACAACCCTGAACCACCATCTGTCTGGACAAACAACATGACAACCCTGAACCACCATCTGTCTGGACACACAAAAACCTGAAAACCCTGAACCACCATCTGTCTTGACACACTAACAACCTGACAACCCTGAACCACCATCTGTCTGGACACACCTACAACCTGACAACCCTGAACCACCATCTGTTTGGACACACAACCTGACAACCCTGAACCACCATCTGTCTTTACACACTAACAACCTGACAACCCTGAACCACCATCTGTCTTGACACACAACCTGACAACCCTGAACCACCATCTGTCTGGACACACTAACAACCTGACAACCCTGAACCACCATCTGTCTGGACACACTAACAACCTGACAACCCTGAACCACCATCTGTCTTGACACACAACCTGACAACCCTGAACCACCATCTGTCTGGACACACTAACAACCTGACAACCCTGAACCACCATCTGTCTGGACACACTAACAACCTGACAACCCTTAACCGCCATCTGTCTGGACACACTAACAACCTGACAACCCTGAACCACCATCTGTCTGGAAACACTAACAACCTGACAACCCTGAACCACCATCTGTCTGGACACACTAACAACCTGACAACCCTAAACCACCATCTGTCTTGACACACTAACAACCTGGTAACCCTAAACCACCATTTGTCTGGACACACTAACAACCTGACAACCCTGAACCACCATTTGTCTGGACACACAACCTGACAACCCTGAACCACCATCTGTCTGGACACACTAACAACCTGACAACCCTAAACCACCATCTGTCTTGACACACTAACAACCTGGCAACCCTAAACCACCATTTGTCTGGACACACTAACAACCTGACAACCCTGAATCACCATCTGTCTGGACACACTAACAACCTGACAACCCTGAACCACTATCTGTCTGGACACACTAACAACCTGACAACCCTGAATCAACATCTGTTTGTGCACACAACCTGACAACCCTGAACCAACATCTGTCTGGACACACTTACAACCTGACAACCCTGAACCACCATCTGTCTTGACACACTAACAACCTGACAACCCTAAACCACCATCTGTCTTGACACACTAACAACCTGGCACTCCTAAACCACCATTTGTCTGGACACACTAACAACCTGACAACCCTGAATCACCATCTGTCTGGACACACTAACAACCTGACAACCCTGAACCACCATCTGTCTGGACACACTAACAACCTGACAACCCTGAATTAACATCTGTTTGTGCACACAACCTGTCAACATTGAACCAACATCTGTCTGGACACACTAACAACCTGACAACCCTGAACCACCATCTGTCTTGACACACTAACAACCTGACAACCCTGAACCACCATCTGTCTGGACACACTAACAACTGACAACCCTGAACCACCATCTGTCTGGACACACTAACAACCTGACAACCCTAAACCACCATCTGTCTTGACACACTAACAACCTGGTAACCCTAAACCACAATTTGTCTGGACACACTAACAACCTGACAACCCTAAACCACCATCTGTCTTGACACACTAACAACCTGACAACCCTGAACCACCATCTGTCTTGACACACAACCTGACAGCCCTGAACCACCATCTGTCTGGACAAACTAACAACCTGACAACCCTGAACCACCATCTTTCTTGACACACTAACAACCTTACAACCCTGAACCACCATCTGTCTTGACACACTAACAACCTGACAACCCTGAACCACCATCTGTCTTGACACACAACCTGACAACCCTGAACCACCATGTGTCTGGACACACTACCAACCTGACAACCCTAAACCACCATCTGTCTTGACACACTCACAACCTGGTAACCCTAAACCACAATTTGTCTGGACACACTAACAACCTGACAACCCTAAACCACCATCTGTCTTGACACACTAACAACCTGACAACCCTGAACCACCATCTGTCTGGACACACTAACAACCTGACAACCCTGAACCACCATCTGTCTTGACACACTAACAACCTGACAACCCTGAATCACCATCTGTCTGGACACTAACAACCTGACAACCCAGAACCACCATCTGTCTGGACACACTAACAACCTGACAACCCTGAACCAGCATCTGTCTGGACACACAAACAACCTGACAACCCTGAACCACCATCTGTCTTGACACACTTAAAACCTGACAACCCTGAACCAACATCTGTCTGAACACACTAACAATCTGACAACCCTGAATCACCATCTGTCTGGACACACTAACAACCTGACAACCCTGAACCACCATCTGTCTGGATACACCTACAACCTGACAACCCTGAACCACCATCTGTCTTGACACACAACCTGACAACCCTAAACCACCATCTGTCTGGACACACTAACAACCTGACAACCCTGAACCACCATCTGTCTTGACACACAACCTGACAACCCTGAACCACCATCTGTCTTGACACACTAACAACCTGACAACCCTGAACCACCATCTGTCTTGACACACAACCTGACAGCCCTGAACCACCATCTGTCTGGACAAACTAACAAACTAACAACCTGACAACCCTGAACCACCATCTGTCTTGACACACTAACAACCTGACAACCCTGAACCACCATCTGTCTTGACACACTAACAACCTGACAACCCTGAACCACCATCTGTCTAGACACACTAACAACCTGACAACCCTGAACCACTCTGACAACCTCACACAATATCTCATTAACTCTTTGATTCTACTAGACACCGATTCGTTACATAAAAGAAATGTAACAAAAATTAACAATCTATAAAGTCACTTGGCGCTCGTCATTTTCCCTTTGTTAGCTGGTTAGAAGTTGCAGAGAAAAATGAATGACTTTAATTTCCTGGCACTGGGGAAGGACACAGAGACAACTCCTGCTTTATGTCACCTTCTGACAATACACCTCTATCAGTCTGCATGATTTATTAGGTGCTTTCACATAAATTACTGGAGAGCAAACTCAGTGAAATTTTATTGAGACGTCATTAATTTACCATTTCAGATAGAAGAAAAACAACAGCGAGGTTTATGTTTGTTGTGGAGGTTGTTGTCTAGCCTACTTGTTATTTACACCTGCTCTATAAACAGATCTTTAAAATTTAGAAGGGAGGGGAGAGAGGTGGAGACTCCCATGAAGGTTTGAGGTTAAGGGTCGAAGGAGTTACGGACGGGTTGGGATAGTGGATGTTTCTCTGCCAATGTATTTTAAAATATTTCTTGCAGTAGATCAGGTTTGGTTTTGTGTCTTTGTCTCTGTTCCTCTCTATTATATATATATATATATATATATATATATATATATATATATATATATATATATATATAGCACATCAATAAAACTTTGACAATCCTTGTGTAGGTTGACGTTGGTAACATTTTAAAATTCATAATTTGTTGTTAGATGTTTGTATTTCGAATTAATTCCTGTTTTGGTGTATTGCTTGGTTGAATAGAAACATATAACTATAATTATTGGAGCTTTAATTGTTGACATTTTTTTTACAGATCTGTCTAGTGAAATATCAAGCATTTTGCAAAAAAAAAAAATGACCAAGATGACCACATTCTCCCGTTAATGTTAGTCAACGCTTGAGATTATTGTAGTGCGTGCCGTGCGCTTTGGCATGCCCGAGGTACGTTACAGATCTCAACAACAACTGTACTGCATGTAGCCTGAGAACAATAACTATCCTGAGAGTAGCCTGCCAATAAGAACTATACTGCGTGTAACCTGTCAAGAAGAACTATCCTTAGTGTAGCATGTCAACAAAAACTATCCTGATGTCATCAAGAACTGTCATAAGAGTAATTTTTCACTAAAGACTATCCAGAGTGTAGCTACTCACTGAGACTTTTGGACAGTTTCAAGTCGTTTTGGTAAGTACCAGCGTTAATAACTATCATCACATTCCTGGGGCGGGGGAGGGGGGCGGAGGGCGGACCCGTGAGATTGTTTGAAGAGTAGATCGCACAATGCTTTATTTTTAAGAGTGATTTTTCAGCTAAATTTTAGCAGCTATATCGCATTTACAATTCCTTTTAAAAAATTCCCACTAAAATTGGAAATTATTAGGGACCGGGAGATGGAGCGGGAGGGGGTGGGAGGGAGGAAATCAGTCAATGTTATATGTTCACTCGTGTCTGATGGATATTGTGAAACAAAATTATTAATTATTATAACTACATTCCTAAATCTCTAAGTTAACTCATTAGCACAGAACCAATGGATTCAATTCAACATCGAACATAGACATAAGCTTCACATGATTTTTTGTAGTTGTTTCCCTTCTTTTATTCAACTCAACATCAAACAAAGACGCAAATCTCACGTTGATGTCAGAGTTTCTTCCAAGCATCTCTTCTTTGAGTCATTTCCGTTGAATGGAAGTAGTAATTTACGCTACTTCCGATTTCTCAAAAAACTAATGTAATTTTTTAAAGTACTAATAATATTGCGCACTATTATGCACTTTTTTATTTAGCGTTCACTTGGTGTGCAATTCTTTTGTCTACGAGATTTTATTCTATTTTCAAAACTTTACGTATTTAAAATGGATTAAAAATCATGTCTATAGCCCGAGTTCCCATCCCCTGTTATTTTATATAAAAATATTCGAGAAAGTTTAGGGGAGATCACTCCCGGTTTATTTACATTGGTCTCATTTTACAAAGGCTCTCATGAATTTGTTTAAAAATCCATTTGGGCTGCTGAAAAATTTGAGTTTGTCTCCTGCTACCCTAAATCTTAAGAATGTGTCCTTTAACGTCGCTTAGTTTCGGCCAGAGAATAAAATGCACTTAATTCTGACAAATTCTTACCAAAATTGTTTTAGGGTACATGTAACTAATGAAATATGACACACAGTCTTATGAAACCCACATGTCTCTATTCCTAGTATAGAAGTTTAGACTTTCTTTGAAGAAATAAAAAGATGAGCCTAAAATGTTATAGAGTTTACTATAATCTGACACTTGAAATTAAGACCACCAAATTGTTGTTTTTTATAACACTCAGCTATAGTTGTCAGGGGTTTTCGCCTCGTAGATCCACTTGAATACAGATGAATCTAGTAATCATGAATGTGACTACTCTACTGAATTCGCCTCACTCATTAACTGTTCTAATTCATTTTTGGCCTAAGGAACCAACAAACTAGGAAAGTCCTTAACAAGCTAATAGTCTTTCTTAAAGTTTCTTACTACTTTTACTAAGCATCTAACCTAGGTCTATCGATCAATATCTAGATTCTTCTTGTACTTTATAGATTAGATATAGTGTTAAAGTACTGTTTAACAAGTTAAAAACGACTAGAGAAAAATTCGTTACTGAAGTCATTTCTTTTTATTAAATTTAACGATAAGAAACAATTATAACAAACCAGGTCTAGTTTTCCTTGAATGTAGTAATGCGATGAAATATAATGCAGATGATAATGTCTTAGAATAGATTTCCTTAGATAAACATTATAATATTAAAAATGTTGTGTATTAAGACCAGAGAATGACACCAGAAAAAAATAATTTGTCAGCAAATATTCATTTGACTGTGTAAGTTGGCTTAGTAATTTCGCATTATGGCGATTCGTATTTGTTACAATTTATTTTATTATTACACGATTTTATTCAACTTGCTTCTTCTGTCTCTCTTTTGTCTTTTGTCGTCATCGATAAAAACTGGCGAGCGACATTTCGACCACTTCTGACATACCAGTTTCTCTTAAACCTGGCACGTGGGTCAAGACCAGATAACATTGCAATCCGACATCAAATTTGACTTAATTGGATACTTAATTATTAATTTTAGAATTAATAAAAATTACCTATGTAAAGCATTATTTACCGCGCTATTATGCGCACATTTTTCGTGTTCACTTTCTCCTATTCGGAGAATAATGGATGCATTTTGAGAAATATCGACGTTTTACACCTCTCTAGGTCGTAAAAACTTAATTTTGCAATCGTGTCCGTATGTCCGTGTGTCTGTCAGTCAGTCTCTCTGACTTTAACATAATAACTTTAGCACCGTTTCAGCGAAGTTGACGAAATTACATATAAAAGTATTACATCAAATTAGTAGTTTTTTTCAACTTTACCGCGATTTTCGGTAATAAGAAGCGTCAGTTATTCTACATAAATGACATTTTACTCGTAGTGGGAGGGGGTTCCGTAACTTTGTGACTATGTGTAATGAGGGGTGGAAGGGAGTTGATATGGTGTGACGTCAGAAAACGAATTTTAGACGTCATTTCGCATTTTAGAAAACTGTTTTAATAAGTTATAATAGAAATTGATTAAAATACTCTATCTTGACAGAGTTCAGACTAAATTTTGGAAAAAAAAATAATCGATGTTTTCAGAAAAATTCAAATGAAATTTTGAGGGGGCGGGGATGTTTGTACGATGAGGTGTGACGTAATTTTAGGGGGAAGCAACATGTCACATTCTGTTAGTGCCAGTAACGACCGAGTGAAGAAGTCTAGAGCGTCATGTCACATTCTGTTAGTGCCAGTAACGTCAAGTCTAGAGCGTCATGTCACATTTTGTTAGTGCCAGTAACGTCAAGTCTAGAGCGTCATGTCACATTTTGTTAGTGCCAGTAACGTCAAGCCTAGAGCGTCATGTCACATTCTGTTAGTGCCAGTAAGGACCGACTGAACAAGCCCAACAGGCTCTTCTGGTTCTGGCTTCCCTGGGTACGTATTAAATGGCATCGATTTTCTGGGATTTTTTTGTTTTTATTTTCTCTAATAATTTAAAAATTAATTTAAAAACAAATTTTCAATATAATTCTGAAAAAAAAAAGGTTTTTTTTTGCGAAAGATAAGAATCCGAAGAAGAATGTGTGCATTAAACTAACGTTCAGAGATCAAATGTCTTTTATTTAAACTTTTCCCAACAAATGTAAATTCCCTATCACCAGGTAAATAATCTGTAGGATCCCAACGTGTATAAAACTGCATGACTATTTAATATGTTTATTGGTCTACATAATTAGGCTGAAGGCCGTATAATGTGTGTCTGTAAGAACTAAGACGGTTTGCACTAGTCTCCAAACGAAGCCAGTATGACTTGTGTCTCTTTCGGGTTTTGGAAACAAAAACCGGAGCTATTTTCTACAAAAACAATTTGTTTGGTCTGAATTTTGTTGACATTGTTTCAAATTAAAAAGCTTACTATATATATATAGACATTGTTTCAAATTAAAAAGCTTACTATATATATATATATATAGAGAGAGAGACCTATATATAGGCCATTATATATATAATATGTATACATGTATATTTGATATATGCATCTCTCCGTCTGTCTGTAGAATTTGTTGTCAAAAATATTTGCAGGAATTACAGAACTAAACATTGACACAGACAGTAGAATATCATTAACACTTAGATTCTTTGGTGTGTAGGTTACTTGTACACACTCCCTCCCAATGAAAGGAAATCATTAAAAATTTATTTATATAGAAGTTGTAACTAAACTTTTGTTCTCCCCACTCCCTTAAGAAAGTTTCTATAGCCTGTCTCTGACCTGGAGAAAAAAAAATAACTGAAAGAAACCCTGCTTGTAGTAATCACTTGGTTATCTTTAAAAAGATGTGACATCCATTCTTCGGCAGGTTACACTGAACCATTGCTAATCACGATATGCGAGACATTTTTTTATTTTGAGAGATTAGTGGTAGTGTGAGACAATTGTGTTACCCTCCCACAACACATTTATTTTAACTACTAGATAGACAGGTGAATAATATCTGTCTGTAATACCAAATTTAGACCTAGTTAACATCAGATATGGTGCACAATCTATCTTCCATGATGACTGTAGTAAATTGTGAGCATGAAATAAACTTACCCACCCAACATGGATCATAATAAACACAAGTAAATGACAGTTTTTGAAACATACTTTAATGTAAGAATTTTAAAAGAATCAAAGTCAACAAAATGCTAACAAAATAAATATTATCTTTGTCAGTCTAACAACGACCTATGGGAAAGACAGCAATCTGCTAACAAGACACCAGCCTGTTAAAAAGACATCAATTTGCTGACAAGACACCACCAATCTGCTAACAAGACACCATTCTGCTAACAAGACACCAACATGCTAACATGACACCAACATGCTAACAAGACACCAATCATCTAACAAGACACCAATCATCTAACAAAACACCAATATGCTTACAAGACACCAATCTGCTAACAAGACACCATTCTGCTGACAAGACACCAATTTTCTGACAAGACACCAAAATGCTAACAAGACACCATTATCTGACAAGACACCAATCATCTGACAAGACACCAATCTGCTGACAAGACACCATTCATCTGACAAGACACTAATCTGTTAACAAGACATCAATTTGCTGACAACACCAATCATCTGACAAGACACCAATCATCTGATAAGACACCAATCATCTGACAAGACACCAATCATCTGACAAGACACCAGCCTGCTAACATGACACCAATCTGCTAACAAGACAAATCTGCACGCATACTCATATTTTTTGTGGAGACAACAGTATGGAGTCTCCAATCAATGTAAGCCTATTTACACGGCATCACATCTCCATAGATGATCATGTTCCCAGTCAGCCAACAGTTACATGAATGATCTACTATAGTAAACACGTCGCATTATCTAACATAAGGCAAAGCATAATCTTTACATAGATAAACTTCTAACGGGTACAATTCTAATATTCTGTATTCAAGTACCAATTTACAGCAACAGCCTTGTAACAAAAAGTTAACCACAACATAAACAAGTTGTGACTAAATGAATAGGCTACACGAAACTAAAATCAATATAAACAAAAACCAAATACAGACAAAATTATGATGTGAGTTGACATCCTGTTCCATTGCGGACGTAATGGGAAATATTGATGAGAAACCAACAAACTAGTCGGGTGTTTTAAAACGTTGACGCTACTCAGAGACAGAAAGTTTAAATAGACTCGGGTGTTTTAAAATGTATTCTGGATGCATTTTAATCTCCGACATCAAAGAAATCTAGAACAGATTTTATCTTGCTGATACTGGTGCCATTTAGCTTAGTAGACGAGAGAAATTTATCAGCTGTTTCTTTAGAAATTTTTAGTCTCTTTTGTAAATATTCACTTTCTGTTTTGCAGCCTCCTAAAGCAACAAGATCTGCATTCAATCTCTTGTAAGTTTCATTTTTCTCACAAAGCTTTAAGTAGTTATCGACCGGTATACCTGCAGCCTGCATTAATTCCAATCTCTGTTTTAATTTACACACAGAATATTTATCCAATGGCTTTACATTTTTTGTGATCAGAGACAAAGACAACAGCTGTACTATTTTCTCTAGCAGTGGTACAGATATGCTTCTCAAATCTGGATGTTGAGTAATAAGTGAATCAACATCCTTTTGATTGCAATGAAATATTTCAGCAATACGTTCAGATTTATTGGCACATCCTTCTAATGCATCAAGCTCATCACACATGTTCTTGTATCCTACATCAAATTGCTTGCCACCACATCCCAAATAATTAAAAACTTTGTCCTGACTTCTGACAGGATTGTCAGTCAACAAGGATCTAGCCTGTAACAGCTCCAACCTCCTGCTAAGTTCCTCGTGTGAAATGTACAGAGGTCTCGGATTTTTAGTGATCAGAGACAAAGGTAAATTGTAAGACAACAGCAATTTTACTTTTTGCTCAAGAAGTGGTATAGACATGGTTTCCAAACTTGGATGTTGAGTAATAAGTGAATCAACATCCTTTTGATTGCAATGAAATATTTCAGCAATACGTTCAGATTTATTGGCACATCCTTCTAATGCATCAAGCTCATCACACATGTTCTTGTATCCAATATCAAATTTCTTGCCATCACATCCCAAATAATTAAAAACTTGGTCCTGACTTATGACAGGATTGTCAGTCAACAAGGACCTAGCCTGTAACAGCTTTAACCTCCTGCTGAGTTCCTCGTGTGAAGTATGGAGCAATGGCCTAACATTTTTTGTAATTTTTTTTGTATTGGCACATCCTTCTAATGCATCAAGCTCATCACACATGTTTCTGTATGCAATATCAAATTCCTTGCCATCAAATGCCAAATAATTAAAAACTTTGTCCTGACTTCTGACAAGATTGTCAGTCAACAAGGACCTAGCATGTAACAGCTTCAACCTCCTGTTAAGTTCCTCGTGTGAAATGTACAGAGGTCTCGGATTTTTAGTGATCAGAGACAAAGGTAAATTGTAAGACAACAGCAAGTTTACTTTTTGCTCTAGCAGTGGTATAGACATGGCTCCCAAATATGGATGTTGAGTAATAAGTGAATCAACATCCTTTTGATTGCAACGAAATATTTCAGCAATACGTTCAAATTTATTGGCACATTCTTCTAATGCATCAAGCTCATCACACATGTTCTTGTGAACAATATCAAAGTTTTCGATACGCCATTCTAAAGAATCAAAAACTCTGTCCTGACTTCTAACAGGATTGTCAGTCAACAAGGATCTAGCCTGTAACAGCTCCAACCTCCTGCTAAGTTCATCGTGTGAAGTGTTTAGCAATGGCCTAACATTTTTTGTAATCAGAGACAAAGGTAAATTGTAAGACAACAGCAAGTTTACTTGTTCCTCTAACAGTTGGAGAAACATTGTTTCCAAACGTGGATGTTTTCTTGTAAGTGATTCAACTTCATCTTGGCTGCACTTGAGTATTTTACTAAGTAAAAAATAAATTTCTCTTGACACTTGGTCTCTTTGATGCATGTTGAAACTTTTTACTTCATGTTGTTTTATTGTTTGTGAGTAAAAAAACTTTTTAATTTGTTTTTTAGGAGAAAAATTCTCATAGGACAATATGGAAGTTTCACACTTCGTCAACAATAGCATAGGGCGCGTTTTAAACACTCCCCTTATAAGTAATGAAGCCATTACGCTTGAATATTGTTCACAATCAGGCAAGTTTAGTTTGTGAATTACAACAATTCAGAAGATCCTATGTGTATCTGCAAACAAAGTTATAAACGTTAAATAATGACCGTATGTTGTTTAATAGATAAAACAAGAATTGTCAAAATTTACCTGATATTTGTCTGAATAGTCAAACGAAAATGTGACCGTAATAACGTTTTATTTATATGGATAACTTTTAACATTAAATTTGTGTAACAAACGATAACTATCGCAAAAATTCTAAATTTAATAATAATGGAGAAGATCTTGTAAAAAGTTATTTCATAATAATGGGCTGAGAGCTTTTTTTTTTTTTAAAATCAACAGTCAAGTCAATGGTCAATATTATTGTTTGTTATTTCCAATAAAACAACATTGCAATAATGTAAAAAAACTAGAAGGACATTCAGGCTAGATTGTCCGTAATACAATATGGGACTATGGTAACAAAATTTTCCCAAAAATGTCCCAAATTTAAAAAAAAAAAATATTTAATGAAGTACAACATGCAATGGTAACGTATTTGTAATTTTAATAATTGCATTACATTTACGCATACAAAAACAGAAGTTTGTAAATATTAACAAAATATACTTTAATTAATTTTTACTTTTAAAGAAGCATTTTTTTAAAATGTACACACTAAATGTGGGCTTTAATATTTCTTCAGGCAATTATCCATTAAGAAAGTTAACTTTTGGAGACGTATCCCACACGCACAATATATGCGATACAAGATATTTTCTTATAAAAATAAATCAAACGAGCCGACCCGCTGCGTATCATACGCCGCTATTTAGTTGTTTCTAATTTTCAATAATTCATAATTTGTGAATTCGACAGTACCAACGCTGACACTGAAAATATTTCTTTAAAACACTATAAGTAGCTCGTTAAGGACCATACCCCCCCCCCTACCTTTAAAATTGTTGGCTCTGCTTGTAAACATTTAGAGTGAACACAGCTCACTAAAACCATGTAGGGGTGGGGAGGTAGGGAGAGCGTTTGCAGCTTGTTTTCTAACGGCTCGAAGAAGAGAATTATATATATAGATTGTATACAAAAAGATTGTGTGGGTACATGCAGTTAGGTTTAAAAAGCCTTGGCATCTTTATATTAAACTAGTGGCGCTTTTTTTCGGACTTCAACGGGTGACACCACATACGACAATACACAAACGTGAAGCAGTGCATATTTATCTGATAAATCTACTGATTACTGTTTCATAAATCGAAAAGTCACATTGATATTATCTAGCTGGGTGTAAGAAGGGAGACAGTTGTTAACCTTAAAGGGAAGATTATTAAATGTATCATCCATCAAGGCATGACACTATCAACCAGAGTTGTAGTCACACACTAAAAATGACTGCACCGAGTGCCATCCGATCTCATGACGTCACTGCTAGCAATCATAATTTTTTTTCTTATTTTGATCAGTTATTTTTCTTAGGGAAAATATCCATCAGATATTTGGCTTTCGGGAGAGTGTCACATTTGACTAGATGGACTGCAGGAAGTATATTTCAAACGAAAGTCAGGCCCACAGTTTCAGTGTATCAGGCATTTGATCGGTTGTGTTAGAAGTTATTGCCAACATATCAGTCTATCGGTCTACATACTTCTTTACTAATATAGAGAAATAAATTAACAGCCACAGTGCAATCAAATGATTATTTATTTTTAAAAACTCAACATTGGGGTCACCTATAAACAACGTCACACTGTTAGGTGTGTGACAAGGTGGGGGTTGGGGAGGAGATCAGAACGTCACACTGCTAGATGTATGACAAGGTTGGGGTGGGGGAGGGGGGATCAGAACGTCACACTGCTAGGTGTGTGACAAGGTTGGGGATCAGAACGTCACACTGTTAGATGTGTGACGAGGTGGGGTGGGGGAGGGGATCAGAACGTCACTCTGCTAGGTGTATGACAAGGTGGGGTGGGGGAGGGGATCAGAACGTCACACCGCTAGGTGTATGACAAGGTTTTGGAGGGGATCAGAACGTCACACTGCTAGGTGTGTGACAAGGTTGGGGGAGGGGATCAGAACGTCACACTGCTAGGTGTATGACAAGGTTTTGGAGGGGATCAGAACGTCACACTGCTAGGTGTGTGACAAGGTGGAGTGAGGGAGGGGATCAGAACGTCACACTGCTAGGTGTGTGACAAGGTGGAGTGAGGGAGGGGATCAGAACGTCACACTGCTAGGTGTGTGACAATGTTGGGGGAGGGGATCAGAACGTCAAACTGCTAGGTGTGTGACAAGGTGGGGGAGGGGATAAGAACGTCACACTGCTAGGTGTGTGACAAGGTGGGGTGAGGGAGGGGATCAGAACGTCACTCTGCTAGGTGTATGACAAGGTGGGGTGGGGGAGGGGATCAGAACGTCACACTGCTAGGTGTATGACAAGGTTTTGGAGGGGATCAGAACGTCACACTGCTAGGTGTGTGACAAGGTTGGGGGAGGGGATCAGAACGTCACACTGCTAGGTGTGTGACAAGGTTGGGGGAGGGGATTAGAACGTCACACTGCTAGGTGTGTGACAAGGTGGGGGTGGGGGATGGGATCAGAACGTCACACTGCTAGGTGTGTGACAAGGTGGGGGTGGGGGATGGGATCAGAACGTCACACTGCTAGGTGTGTGACAAGGTTGGGGGAGGGGATCAGAACGTCACACTGCTAGGTGTGTGACAAGGTGGGTTGGGGGAGGGGATCAGAACGTCAGACTGCTAGGTGTGTGACAAGGTTGGGGGAGGGGATCAGAACGTCACACTGCTAGGTGTGTGACAAGGTGGGGGTGATGGAGGGGATCAGAACGTCACACTGCTAGGTGTATGACAAGGTGGGGGTGGGGGAGGGGATTAGAACGTCACACTGCTAGGTGTGTGACAAGGTGGGGGTGGGGGAGGGGATTAGAACGTCACACTGCTAGGTGTGTGACAAGGTGGAGGTGGGGGAGGGGATTAGAACGTCACACTGCTAATCGGCAAATTTTAACAAATGAAAACAAAAACTTTTATTTTAATCATCAGTTAACATTATGATTTCGTACCTTCTGATGATAGTTTGAAAATGAACTCATAACTTTTAAAAAAAATTCTTATCAAGTACCAACATATAAGAATGATTAGCATAACAAGATCTGGTCGGAGAAGACGAAACTGAAAGAAATTTTGCATTGAAGAGAAATTCACACATTTTTGGCTACATACAATTTTCAGCTACCTAAAGTTTAGCTACGTTCAGTTGAGGCCAACTAAAATTACCATTCTTGCTACCTCCAGTTGGGGCAATCTACAATTACTATTCTTGCTACCTACAGTTGAGGCCAACTACAATTACTATTCTTGCTACCTACAGTTGAGGCCATATACAGTTACTATTCTTGCTACCTACAGTTGAGGCCAACTAAAACTGTGGCTACCTACAGTTAAGGCCATCTACAATTACTATTCTTGCTACCCACAGTTGAGGCCATCTACAATTACTATTCTTGCTACCTACAGTTAAGGCCATCTACAATTACTATTCTTGCTACCTACAGTTGAGGCCATCTACAATTACTATTCTTGCTACCTACAGTTAAGGCCATCTACAATTACTATTCTTGCTACCTACAGTTGAGGCCAACTACAATTACTATTCTTGCTACCTTCAGTTGAGGCCATCTATTATCTACAATTACTATTCTTGCTACCTTCAGTTGAGGCCATCTATTATCTACAATTACTATTCTTGCTACCTACAGTTTAGGCCATCTACAAATACTATTCTTGCTACCTACAGTTGAGGCCATCTACAAATACTATTCTTGCTACCTACAGTTGAGGCCATCTACAACTGTGGCTACCTACAGTTGAGGCCATCTACAACTGTGGCTACCTACAGTTGAGGCCATCTACAACTGTGGCTACCTACAGTTGAGGCCATCTACAACTGTGGCTACCTACAGTTGAGGCCAACTACAATTACTATTCTTGCTACCTACAGTTGAGGCCATCTACAATTACTATTCTTGCTACCTACAGTTGAGGCCAACTACAATTACTATTCTTGCTACCTACAGTTGAGGCCATCTACAATTACTATTCTTGCTACCCCCAGTTGTGGCCATCTACAATTACTATTCTTGCTACCTACAGTTGAGGCCATCTACAACTGTGGCTACCTACAGTTGAGGCCAACTAAAATTACTATTCTTGTTACCTACAGTTGAGGCCATCTACAATTACTATTCTTGCTACCTACAGTTGGGGACATCTACAACTGTGGCTACCTACAGTTGAGGCCAACTACAATTACTATTCTTGCTACCTACAGTTGAGGCCATCTACAACTGTGGCTACCTACAGTTGAGGCCATCTACAACTGTGGCTACCTAAAGTTGAGGCCAACTACAATTACTATTCTTGCTACCTACAGTTGAGGCCATCTACAGTTACTATTCTTGCTACCTACAGTTGAGGCCATCTACAACTGTGGCTACCTACAGTTGAGGCCATCTACAATTACTATTCTTGTTACCTACAGTTGAGGCCATCTACAATTACTATTCTTGCTACCTACAGTTGAGGCCATCTACAATTACTATTCTTCTACCTACTGTTGATGCCAACTACAATTACTATTCTTGCTACCTACAGCTGAGGCCATCTACAATTACTATTCTTGCTACCTACAGTTGAGGCCATCTACAATTACTATTCTTGCTACCTACAGCTGAGGCCATCTACAGTTACTATTCTTGCTACCTCCAGTTGAGGCCATCTACAATTACTATTCTTGCTATCTACAGACTACAGTTTAGGCCATCTACAATTACTATTCTTGCTACCTACAGTTTAGGCCATCTACAGCTGTGGCTACCTACAGTTGAGGCCATCTACAAATACTATTCTTGCTACCTCCAGTTGAGGCCATCTACAATTACTATTCTTGCTACCTACAGTTCAGGCCATCTACAATTACTATTCTTGCTACCTACAGTTAAGGCCATCTACAATTACTATTCTTGCTACCTACAGTTGAGGCCAACTACAATTACTATTCTTGCTACCTACAGTTGAGGCCATCTACAGTTACTATTCTTGCTACCTACAGTTGAGGCCAACTACAACTGTGGCTACCTACAGTTGAGGCCATCTACAACTGTGGCTACCTACAGTTGAGGCAACTACAATTACTATTCTTGCTACCTACAGTTGAGGCCAACTACAATTACTATTCTTGCTACCTACAGTTGAGGCCATATACAGTTACTATTCTTGCTACCTACAGCTGAGGCCATCTACAGCTGTGGCTACCCACAGTTGAGGCCATCTACAATTACTATTCTTGCTACCTACAGTTGAGGCCATCTACAATTACTATTCTTGCTACCTACAGTTGAGGCCATCTACAATTACTATTCTTGCTACCTACAGTTGAGGCCATCTACAATTACTATTCTTGCTACCTACAGTTGAGGCCATCTACAAATACTATTCTTGCTACCTACAGTTGAGGCCATCTACAAATACTATTCTTGCTACCTACAGTTGAGGCCATCTACAACTGTGGCTACCTACAGTTGAGGCCATTTACAACTGTGGCTAACTACATATATGGCTGACTAGAGTTGTGACAACCTTTAGATATCTTCTGTTTTGGCTACCAAGAGTTGTAGCTACCTACAGTTGAGGCCATCTACAATTACTATTCTTGCTACCTACAGCTGAGGCCATCTACAATTACTATTCTTGCTACCTACAGCTGAGGCCATCTACAATTACTATTCTTGCTACCTACAGTTGAAGCCATCTACAGTTACTATTCTTGCTACCCACAGTTGAGGCCATCTACAGCTGTGGCTACCTACAGTTGAGGCCATCTACAATTACTATTCTTGCTACCTACAGTTGAGGCCATCTACAATTACTTTTCTTGCTACCTACAGTTGAGGCCATCTAGTATCTACAATTACTATTCTTGCTACCTACAGTTGAGGCCATCTACAATTACTATTCTTGCTACCTACAGTTGAGGCCATCTACAATTACTATTCTTGCTACCTACAGCTGAGGCCATCTACAATTACTATTCTTGCTACCTACAGTTGAGGCCATCTACAATTACTATTCTTGCTACCTACAGCTGAGGCCATCTACAATTACTATTCTTGCTACCTACAGTTGAGGCCATCTACAGTTACTATTCTTGCTACCTCCAGTTGAGGCCATCTACAATTACTATTCTTGCTATCTACAGACTACAGTTTAGGCCATCTACAATTACTATTCTTGCTACCTACAGTTTAGGCCATCTACAACTGTGGCTACCTACAGTTGAGGCCATCTACAAATACTATTCTTGCTACCTCCAGTTGAGGCCATCTACAATTACTATTCTTGCTACCTACAGTTGAGGCCATCTACAACTGTGGCTACCTCCAGTTGAGGCCATCTACAATTACTATTCTTGCTACCTACAGTTGAGGCCATCTACAATTACTATTCTTGCTACCTTCAGTTGAGGCCATCTATTATCTACAATTACTATTCTTGCTACCTACAGTTGAGGCCATCTACAATTACTATTCTTGCTACCTTCAGTTGAGGCCATCTATTATCTACAATTACTATTCTTGCTACCTCCAGTTGAGGCCATCTACAATTACTATTCTTGCTACCTACAGTTGAGGCCATCTACAACTGTGGCTACCTACAGTTGAGGCCATCTACAATTACTATTCTTGCTACCTACAGTTGAGGCCATCTACAACTGTGGCTACCTCCAGTTGAGGCCATCTACAATTACTATTCTTGCTACCTACAGTTGAGGCCATCTACAATTACTATTCTTGCTACCTTCAGTTGAGGCCATCTATTATCTACAATTACTATTCTTGCTACCCACAGTTGAGGCCATCTACAATTACTATTCTTGCTACCTACAGTTGAGGCCATCTACAATTACTATTCTTGCTACCTACAGTTGAGGCCATCTATTATCTACAATTACTATTCTTGCTACCCACAGTTGAGGCCATCTACAATTACTATTCTTGCTACCTACAGTTGAGGCCATCTACAATTACTATTCTTGCTACCTACAGTTGAGGCCATCTACAATTACTATTCTTGCTACCTTCAGTTGAGGCCATCTATTATCTACAATTACTATTCTTGCTACCCACAGTTGAGGCCATCTACAATTACTATTCTTGCTACCTACAGTTGAGGCCATCTACAATTACTATTCTTGCTACCTACAGTTGAGGCCATCTATTATCTACAATTACTATTCTTGCTACCCACAGTTGAGGCCATCTACAATTACTATTCTTGCTACCTACAGTTGAGGCCATCTACAATTACTATTCTTGCTACCTACAGTTGAGGCCATCTATTATCTACAATTACTATTCTTGCTACCCACAGTTGAGGCCATCTACAATTACTATTCTTGCTACCTACAGTTGAGGCCATCTATTATCTACAATTACTATTCTTGCTACCCACAGTTGAGGCCATCTACAATTACTATTCTTGCTACCTACAGTTGAGGCCATCTACAATTACCATTCTTGCTACCTACAGTTGAGGCCATCTACAATTACTATTCTTGCTACCTCCAGTTGAGGCCATCTACAATTACTATTCTTGCTACCTACAGTTGAGGCCATCTACAACTGTGGCTACCTCCAGTTGAGGCCATCTACAATTACTATTCTTGCTACCTACAGTTGAGGCCATCTACAATTACTATTCTTGCTACCTTCAGTTGAGGCCATCTATTATCTACAATTACTATTCTTGCTACCCACAGTTGAGGCCATCTACAATTACTATTCTTGCTACCTACAGTTGAGGCCATCTACAATTACTATTCTTGCTACCTTCAGTTGAGGCCATCTATTATCTACAATTACTATTCTTGCTACCCACAGTTGAGGCCATCTACAATTACTATTCTTGCTACCTACAGTTGAGGCCAACTACAATTACTATTCTTGCTACCTCCAGTTGAGGCCATCTACAATTACTATTCTTGCTACCTACAGTTCAGGCCATCTACAATTACTATTCTTGCTACCTACAGTTCAGGCCATCTACAATTACTATTCTTGCTACCTCCAGTTGAGGCCATCTACAATTACTATTCTTGCTACCTACAGTTGAGGCCATCTACAATTACTATTCTTGCTACCTACAGCTGAGGCCAACTACAACTGTGGCTACCTACATGTATGGCTGACTAGAGTTGTGACAACCTTTAGATATCTTCTGTTTTGGCTACCAAGAGTTGTAGCAGAAGCGTAGCGGGGGGGGGGGGGGGGGAGTGGGGCGGGGATGCGGACCGCACCGGGTGACACCATTAAGTGCCTCTTGGGGGTGACACCATTAAATGCCGCACCGTGTGACACCCAACCTCGCTACGCCACTGGCTACCAGCAGTTTTGGCTACCCACAATTTTCGCTACTTACAGTTTGGCTATCTACAGTTGAGGCTGCATATAATTGTGGCTACATAAGTAGATACCATCTAAACATGACGATGAGTTATACTATAAACTTTTTTATATTGCTATTTTAATGCATTTAAAAAAACATTTCTCTTCCTAGATCTAGATTTCTAGATCTATATCATATATGCCATGAACATCGATCTAGCTAGATCAATGTTTGAGTCAGTACATTGATAGCGGGTCAACAGATCAGGCTCAGATCTCTCACTCTTAGTCTTAATGTTAAAAAAAATTACATTCCACAATTATAAAAAATATAATTGATACTAAAAATTACTGTTGTTAAATATTTAATATAGATCGGTAATCTATCGTTTTAGGTACGTAAAATCGTCCGTAAAAACGATAGGGGGATAGATTACCATAAATTAAATTTATTATAGATTCTAGAATCTAGATCTAGATCTAGAAATCTAGACTATACCTCAGCCATGACGATCACAAAAATACGCTGGTAGTTTTGTTGTGAATTAAAACTAAATCGAGATCTTGATTCTAGATTTACTAAACTAATATAATAAGCAATACACAGATATTTTAATTAATGTTAAATGTACAAACCCTATCCTTTCAGTAGCGTGCAGATAGCTGTCTCGATAAGTGGTAACTGCTTCTGTAGTATGGGTAGATCTGCTTCTTGATCAAGACTTTTTAACCGCCAATATTTAATTCTCAACACACATTTCATCTGATGCAATTCTAAGGATTGTTGCATGCTTCTATATCAGCATAGCGTTGACCTTGATGTCGATGGTCGGTCATGAGACTTCCTGTTCAAAAATAAATTCGGAATAAGGGGGAGGGGGGGAATGTAGGCTGAGGTGTGACGTCATTTTAGGTGTGGGTGGGGGTCTGGCTTTTTGTGCCGATGTGTTACGAAGGGTGGTGGAAGGGGGTAAAATCGTCAAAAAAGGCGCGAAGTTGATTATTTAAGATTCCTATAGTGATACTTAGTGCGTCCATGTCCTTAATAATTTATTAATATCCCCTTAGAGGCAGTGGCGGAATCTAGAAAAAATGGGCCACCCCGCAAAAATTTTTTTTGGGCCCCCATATATGTATATATATATATATATATATATATATATATATATATATATATATATATATATATATATATATATATATATATATATATATATATATATATATATATATATATATATATATATATATATATATATATATATATATATATATATATATATATATATATATATATATATATATATATATATATATATAAAACAAGGTTCGCTCTCAATTTAAAAAAAATTCCATCTGGTACACGAATAAATCAGAGGTTTTCCAACACACGAGCTGGCCCCTTTCTAAATCTAGTCCAACACACCAAACTGAGGCTTTCATCAAAACGTTACTAACCGTGTGCCCTGTTTTCCAGAAGTTGAATTAAATGTTAACAATGTCGGCAGTTCATTTCTTGGATCTTAGGGCGCGGGTTTGTCCACACTACCAACTAGACACGCCAAGGCATGCTGTAAATCCCTCTGCGACGGCCCAGGTGTCAGGGGAGTCACGGGGCTCTTGGAGCTACCGGTTACATTACTGCACGGGTGATGGGTGTGACACATTGTTTCTTCCGGCAGAGCTGTTAGGCCTATGACAGAAACCTTTGCGGGGCTGTACTCAACAGCTTCCCAAGTTTTCATGGCGATTGGGTGAATGATGCAGTAATGCATAATAATATTAGAGAGAAAAATGTTTTTCACATGTACAACTGTATGTGGCCAGGTCACGCGTTGGATAACCTTCTGATTTAGGGGAGGGGGGATTAACAAAAAGCCAGACCCTCACACACCCCCACCTCAATGACTATTAATAATGTTCAATTAATTCTAAACGTTCTAATTAATTTCTAAATAAAAATATAAAAAACAGTTACGTGTCCTCTATTTAGCTATCAAAGGGAGGGGGGGCAACGAGTCAAAGAAGTCATTCGAAATTTGAAGAGTTGCCTATATTTTACACTGTAGTTTGTGTAATGGATTTTATCTTTTGCGGAAGAGCGTGGTATAGTGACTGTAAAATAAAGATAATCGTACCGCAGCTACAGTGTTTTTCTTTTACAAACCAAATATTAAGGCAAAAATTAAATTCAAAATTTAAAAAAAAAAAAAATTTGGTCAGCCGTGGGCCCCTAAACGGCCTCCCCCCCCCCGCGCATTGCGGGGTCTGGCGGGACTGTAGTTCCGCCCCTGTTCATCAGGTAAATGAACAACTACTGACTAGTGTCTTTAACAAAATGTGCAGAAGTGGTCAGTTTACAGTTCATAGACGGTTCGTTAATCTATGCATTACATCTTATTGTAAGAGTAAGGGTGTGGTGAGGGGTAGAAGTGAGGGGTAGGGGGAGGGGGGGGGGGAAGAGAGTTGGGAAGGGAAGGGGACAAGAAAGCGCCGATAAACATCTACATCAATAGTGCCGACTTTTTCCGATAGTCTAAAAGACCAGGATAGTCGCCTCGCCGCAACATTTCCCCAGCCCGATTTCAAAGCGTTCCGGCACAGTCAAAATTTCAGATGCTTCGTCTTTGAAGTTGTCGATATGTCTGGCGGTCTCTCGAGCTATAGTCAGTGCATTTTTCTCAAAGACGTTTGCCGACTATCGTGTTTGTTTGTAACTGTAGAAGAAAGATAACTCGACCTCCACCTTTTTTTTTTTAATTTTTTTTTTAAAATAATTTAGCCAGGATTTTTGGGCCCCCAATTGGTCTGGGCCCCCCCGCATTGCGGGGTCTGGCGGCACTGTAGTTCCGCCCCTGCTTAGAGGACGTCAATAATTGACGTCACACTCATAGAAAGAAGGGCGGAGTTTCGGGACTTTGTAGCCATGTGTGAGGAGAGGCGGCTGAAGAAAGCTTGATGGCTCTCTTGTGCGTCGTATTTGAAAAGTAATGTTAGAAACTGAAAAGTAATGTTAGAAACTGACGTTTAGGGGTTATTTCGTGTCTTTAAAGTTTGATGGCTATTGTGCGTCGTATTTGAAAAGTAATGTTAGAAACTGACGTTTAGGGGTTATTTCCTGTCTTTAAAAGGCTGAGTTCGTACATTGCAAAAGAAATCGACTTTTATACTCAGTGTTGATCGAGGTAGAAATTATTCTAGAAACAATTGTAAAAAAAATAATAATCTGTGTTTGAGTGTGATGTTTTAGAGGTGGGAGTCGGGCCTTTTGTATAAATGTGTAACGATTGTGGGGTTGGAGGCTAGGGAGATGGGGGGGGGGGGGGGAGTGGCGATGATCAAAAAGAAATGGTGATGTTATTTATGGATGACATCTTGAATATTGCAGCTTTCCAGAGTTAATTAAATAAGGTCGTATATATATATATATATATATATATATATATATATATATATATATATATATATATATATATATATATATATATATATATATATATATAATATATATATATATATATATATATATATATATATATATATATATATATATATATATATATATATATATATATATATATATATATATAATATATATATATTTTGCCCTAATGTCGGCGCCCGGGGACATATGTGCCTCTGTGGGGCAGTAATCCAGAGATTACTAACCCCTGAGAAAAGAGACAAAGGTTGTCTCTCTTGAAACAGAAAAGGCACAAAATAAATCACAATAATAAACCTGAAACGTAAAAGCACAAATACACATTTTAGTTAATCTATTATATAGTATATGCAATTATGTTGCCTCAGACTTGTAATCAACAGCGACCTATTACCGTGCAATGGTCACTTTAGTATTTCAGTTTCATCATCGGCATATGTTTGTTTGCTGAATATTAAACAGTTTTTCATTTAACACACAGACACGCATATATATATATATATATATATATATATATATATATATATATATATATATATATATATATATATATATATATGTATACATACATATATAATTTACCTCACTTTAAACTCAGTTCTGGAAAAAAACATCTATTAGTTAAATGTTTGTGAATTACAAACAAAAAGGAAGGTGTTAAATTTTACTTTGAAATTATGTGAATTAAGCACAATAAACCGGTAGTGATCTCCCCTAAACTTTCTCGAATATTCTTATATAAAACAACAAGGGGATGGTAACTGGGGATATAGTTATGATTTTTAATCCATTTTAAATACTAAAACTTTTAAAAAAAAATTCATAAAAAACGTTTTAATAACAAGCTTTTATGTAATGATGCACTAAAAAGTAGAAAATAAATTATAGACTACTATTTAAATAACTATAAAGAAAAGCGTGGGTCACTTTAGTATCTATTGGATACCTTTACTAATGTTAAGGAAGACACCCACGCTTTTCTTTATAGTTATTTAAATAGTAGTCTATAATTTATTTTCTACTTTTTAGTGCATCATTACATAAAAGCTTGTTATTAAAACGTTTTTTATGAATTTTTTTTTCAGTACTTTACATGTTTTATTTACAATAGAGTTACATGACTAAAAACCATTGCGCGCCTACTGAACATCACGTTCAGTAGGCGCGCAATGGTTTTTGAACGCAGCCATTACGTGGTCGTGATGGCGCAGCTATTGATGACGCGTGTGGTGTGGTTGGCTAGACATGCCTACTAATTCGGTCCAAATTTTTATTAATTCATAAAAAATCAATTAGGCATCCAATTAAGTCAAATTTAGTTTCAGATTGCATTGTCTTCATGTCTTGACCCACGTGCCAACTGTGAATCGTGTCGGTCAAGTAGAACTGTCCGAATTTTCACTCCTGCGTTTCCGTCTAGACAGACTGTCGACAGACTGACGACAGAGGAAGTGAGTTAAATAAAAGCTTGTAAAAATAGAATAGAATCTCAGTAAAAAACAATTGCGCACCAAGCGAACGCCTAATAAAGGTGTGTATAATAGTGCGCAATATTATTAGTACTTTTAAAATTTACATTAGTTTTTTGAGAAATCGGAAGTAGCGTAAATTACTACTTCCTGTCAACGGAAATTACTCAAAATTTAACAGAAGGTAGAGAATTAGATCTTTTACTTACATGTGAAATTTCATTTATCTATCTGAAATAGTACTCAAGTTATAGGCTTTTAAAAAATTCAAAGTAGGAAAAGTACCACTTCCGGTTATCGGAAATCGCTCAAAAGTTGATACGGATCTACGATTTTGATAAAATACTTATATATGAAATTTCATCAACCTAGCTGTAACGGTACTCAAGTTATCGTGTTTACACACGGACAGACAGACAGACAGACAGACACACACACACACAGACATACGGACAAGATTGCAAAATTATGTTTTTCCGTATCAGTGAGGTGTAAAACGTCGAGATTTGTAAAAATCTCGAATTTTTTTTTTTGCACGATTACAATACTTTCTCTATACTACGTATATACGAGAAAGTAAAAAGCAAGGTGCTAAATTTCACTTTGAAATCGTCACGACGCGTTACTCGATTAACAGCAGGAACACAACGAAACGACCACGGCCACAAATGTGTCTGCCGTCAATGCGCATCACCCGCGGGCAGTGACGTATCCTATGACGTCTGCGACAATCCAGGGGCCGGTATAAACCTACTTAATTGTCACAACGCACTAAATGTTTAAAGAATGTCTTTGAAATACCTTGAGATAATGAGTTCAGTTGATTAAAAAAATGTCAGGGATTATTTCAAAGAACGCGGATGTGACGTAATTGAAAGAACATTGACTCACCTGCCTTGTTTATTTGGGGCAATATATAAACAAACAACTCACACTTATTTTTAAAAAGTTAAATTATAACGGATTTATCGTATTCTTTTCACCTGAGTAAGTCGGTTTTTACCTCTTTCACTTGAAGGTCAATTTATATATATATATATAGTTATATATATATATATATATATATATATATATGTATATATATATATATATATATATATATATATATATATATATATATATATATATACTGAAGGAGAAATTTACCTGCGATAATTTTACAAGGGCATAAGTGACCTAAGAACCTTGAACAAAAAGTAACCGAAACGCACTTAATAATGCTATGCTTATGTTTTTATGTGTTCATTCATCAATATAAACATTTGTATACTTTTATAATTAATTATGTTAAGGTGTTATGTTTTAATTACTTAAAAAATATAGGATTAAAAACAAGGATTAATTTGAGCAGAATAAAACATAGATACAGCACAGTATTGGTGGTTTCGTGTAAAACAGAGCGTAATTGTAAATAACAGTTAAAGGTTTATATTGCGGTTAAGATGGATGTTCGAATCATGTTTAGGGGTTATTAAAATAACTTGGATACTCGTCACCAGCATCAATAGACGTCCAAAACAATGAACAAAATTCTATGTAACAAATTATAATGGTAGATTAAGCTATAAAAGCGGTTTTTTAAATGTGTGTAAGTATTGTTATTCCTAATTTCTTTATATATGTGCCAAAAATTAGAATTTTTGTTTCAGTGAGAAACCATGTAAATTAAAAAATAAATATTTTTCAAAGTCTTAAAAAAATTAAATCATGAAACAACGGAAGTGTCTCAAGTCAAATGTCAAGTACATGCTTTTACAATGTGCATTCTCAAAATTACTTCCCTTTAACGCTTATTTTTTTAAAAGGGGAAACTATTCAGTTTAAAATGTGTCATAAATCACTTCAGTTGTCGTTCTTTGATAGTTAACAGAAAGTGATTTTTTTTTCGATTTAAAACAATGAATAGAAAACTAAAATAATACTGACCATGATAGTTAAATGCGGCTTAAAATACTCGCAGCTTGTGCGTGTGTATCACGGATTCTTTAGTCAGTCTATGTTGCACGCATTTGGTTGAGTCCCCCGAAGGTCACAGTTTTTTTTCCTTATATTGTGAACTTAATTTAACACGTCGGTTAATCCTCTTTTGGTTGGCATGCATTAAATATATATTTTTCTCTTTCTCTTATTTCCTCTTTCAAATGATATTTTCTTTTCTATTTTCTCTGAGTGACAGATGTATAAAACAAATATACCTAGCTCCCATTCAAGAAATAGCTATGTAATACATGTATGAGAAAGTATAATACAAAATATATACATAAAAAAGTGCTGCTGTTCAAAGCTAAAGTTCAGGTAGTAGTCATTTTAAAATAAAAAAAAAAATTCTCATTACAGGTATTCCCTCGTTAGTTAATTTCGCCTTGGGCTTGATGTAATCTGTCTCAAATCCCATATAATATAACCTCTTAAAACCTTAGCCATACATCCGCCCAGCCCCACCCCCCCCTCCCTACATTACAATGCAAGAAAACCATTTAATAAGGCTGACACTGAAAGCAAAAAAAAAAATATTTAGCAGTGCTTCGATTAAACCATGTCACGATGGATTTACTAAAGTAATTAATGACGTAAAGCTGAAACAAGTCTTCTAATCCTCGCCAGCGGCGGTAATCGCTGGCAGACGAAACGTAATCAATCGTATTTGGGGGCAATGATTTTTTTTTTATTGAACTGACTTTCTACCACACGGAGAGTTCAAAGCCCTGAACACAAAGCATTGAGTGGGGAGAGGTGGGTAGGTAAACTGGTCGCGGGCCAATTGTCGCCATGGCAACTAGTCACAGGAGAACAGATCTTTAATTTCACTTCTATCATATCATATCATATTATATATATATATATATTTATATATATATATATATATATATATATATATATATATATATATATATATATATATATATATATATATATATATATATATATATATATATATATATATATATATATATATATATATATATATATATATATATACGTACATATATATATATATATGTGATTTTAAATATATATGTGTATATATATATACACACATATATATAAATAAATAAATATATATATACACACACACACACACATATATAAAACTTTATATTAATAGGTTATGTTACAATTGCGGAAAATTTAAATATAATGTTTCCTAGATAAATGCATTTTTTTTCAAGGTAACTCAAGATTTATAATTAAGTTTAAGGCCTAACTTCCGTTTTTGTTGTGTATTGATTACGGCTGCATTTAGAAACATGAAAAGCTATAAATAAAACAATCAAATGTCGGACTTCCGTGATAACACATAGCTCATCAATTCTACACTTTCCCGCTTCGAGTTTTTATAGTCACCTCAAAGTTCCCCCCTTTAATCAGCTATTTAATCCACTGAATGTTATGTGTCACCCCCCCCCTCCCCTATCAGGGGAACAGCGTGTGTCCCGACACTAACTCAACTCTCAGAACCAGATGCCCCAGTCCGCTTGCTCAGAATTCCAAATTTAAATTTAAACCATGATTCAGGTTGACTTCATGGATGACTAATTTGGACTTCCATCTTTCTTCTGTTTGACTCACCAAGAAGTCGTTTCCAGAGTTAATTAAATAAGGTCATATATATATACATATATATATATATATATATATATATATATATATATATATATATATATATATATATATATATATATATATATATATATATATATATATATATATATATATAGGCTTCCATACACATGTATATATATATCTATATATCTATATATATATATATATATATATAAATATATATATATATGCCTCCATATATATATATATATATATATATATATATATATATATATATATGCCTCCATACACACACACACACACACATATATATATATATATATATATATATATATATATATATATATATATATATATATATATATATATATATATATATACCTTCCACTGCATATCTGTTTAAGATATATCCGTATGACCCACAACTCTAGTCCCCATCTCCCCCCATCCCCCACTCCCATGACAAAATTTGTTACCTTTTGTTTTCACCTTTTTACGCGCACAACTTTGACCTCGTCTATCCCACACCCCTCCCTCCCCCGTTGTTTCTATTTTTTTAAGCGTTTACATTTACGCAACTCTCCCCATGTATCCCCCTTCCGTCGTCCCCTCCCCACCCCCTATTTTAGAGTCGACCGAATCAACTAAATAGATGTGTAACTGATTAGAAAACAAGGGGCCGATGTTTATATAAGGGGATGTGGTACCTTCATATTGTAGTCTGATAGTGTAGCATTCACATTGGGCGTTGGAGAATTGAACATATTGTAAGTACCTAATTCATTAGTTTTTTATGAACTATAAGGCCAAAGTTGAGACATACCAGTTTAAAACTTTTTAAAAATAATTGCGCTTTTTAATTGTGGATTAATTAATTGCTATAAAATATTATGTTGGTGTTTATGTAAAAATAACAGGAATGATTAGATGAATACTGCTAAGCTGTGCCAGTTATTAAAGCGACCTTGTACTGAGTCCTTAAATAAATATTAATATAAATATAGCTAAAAAAAATATCTTTTTCGACTACATCATGTGACATGTGAAACTTTTCACTTCTTACTCTAGTCAGTACAATGACTTTATTTTTTTTGCCCAATTTAATAATCATAACAAAATGAAGACACGGTCATATGACTTGTCCCTCTGAGCGTTAAAGTCCCGTCCTATCACCGCGGTCGTTGTAGCACTAGTTGTTTGTGACAGCCGCGTCTTCTAGTGATTACCTACGTTTCGATCTGGGGAATTTAACTGTTTTACGCTTGATTAGTGCGCGATTAGTGCTTAATTAGTGCTTGATGAGTGCAGCTTTTTTCAGGTAAGCTTCGATGTCAGTAATATTGTTTATTAATTAATTTTTTTTTTCTCTCTTTCTCTTATATATATATATTTTTACTTCATACATGTAATTTACAGCGTCAGTTTGCCTTGTTCGATTTAGTATTACAGTTTTTATTATCAGCTAGTGATGGAACTGATACAGATTTACAAATGTAATACTTCATGCACATTCATTCGTTTAAGATGGTTTACACATACTAACCGTCTAAATACAGGTTTTATTTTTAACCTGAAAATGCAAGTGTAGTTGTTTATACATTTCTCTTTCTATTTTGCTTAAATTTAAGGCAGACTCCAATTTATTTTACGGTACAATAAGTAATCTGAATTTCTCCGTTAGATAATAGAATAATACGATATAAAGTATTACTGTGTTTATGTAAAAGTTACTACAATCTGTTTAAAGAATACAAGTAAACATTCTCAAAATACTTAATACAGTTTTTATAGGTTTATAATATTTATATTTTATTCATTTTAGTTTTGTAGCTGAAAAAGTTGTTAATATTTATACAAAACAAATCGATAAAAAATATAATGCAATTTTTTTTGGATTTGTTTCCCTTGATTGCAGTCTGCAGACCAACCACACGCGCTTACTTCCCTTACATTTGTCAACGCATTGTTATTAATTCTGGTGCCTGTTAAATGAGTGTGTAATATGATGATGTAGTATTGAGCTGCAGAGTGCCAATAATTAAGTTTATTCCATGAACACAATTTCAAATTAATGCACGCATGAAAGTGGGTTTATGAGATAAAAAGTAATAAGTAGTGTTAAAATGATAGTTTAAGATTGCTGGGTTCTATTAGCATTACTGTAGCAATCACCGGAGCTTAAGATGACTTTCTTCTTCTTCTTCTTCTTCGTTCTTAATTTTAGTGAAGGATGGGTTTCCAACCAACCCAATTAAGTATACGTGTCAACTGGTTATTTTGGCCGTAGACTTAGAATTTTCCTTTTGGATTTGTTTCCAAAGCCTTTGTCCAACCAAGAACAAACTACAAGGCATCACTTGTTTGATTTTGGAGACCATTTTCCTAGAAGAGTGGCTATCCCCACCTATCGAGCCTCATCTGCCCCATGAGCTTTACCGACTAGTTAACTAATTAATGGGTTGTTAAATTTAGTTGTAGAGTAATAAACTATTGTTTAGTATATCTAAAAAAATAACAAAACCTAAAAAATAAAATTTTTGTGTTCTAAATTCAATTTAGAACTATTTCCACAACATTTATTTTACTATTACGTCATTTCCTCCCAAGTTCCTGTTTTTTTTACTGGATCTTTCTTCCCATCATCCCTGAAATCGTGACATGCTAATGTTCTCTAAGACAAAGCTGTACCACGGCGGTATGCGAACGACTTGATATTTAGTCATTCTCAAAACAGGACACACAAAATGCGACACCGTTTCAAAACGAGGCTCATTAGTACCTGGCTCCACCTACTGAAATCAGAGGAGCAGAACATTCTAGATTTATGAGTGCGTCTGCTGTAGTCACGTACTGTTTTTTTGACGTTGCACAGACTATACCTTTTTTTTTAACTGAACAAACTATACATTTTTTATCACAGTAAAATTGGGGTAAATCCGTCACGACTTTGCTTAGAAAAGTACATCAACTGCATTTGTTGATATCGTATATGGGGCGTTTATAAATAGACATACTAATTTGACTTTTATTTACTCTATAACATGTTACGAAAACGGATTTTAGAAACAAAATTAATCGCAATTGGGGCGTTTATAAATAGACATACTAATTTGACTTTTATTTACTCTGTAACATGTTACGAAAACGGATTTTAGAAACAAAATTAATGAGTTTCTAAATCAGAAAAGGTGCGCTGTGAGAGATTTAATCGATACAATGTTTTGTTGTTGTTTCAATTGATGTCAGCTTACTCCAACCCAATGCTTTGGCTTGCTTGTTGAGATAAGATAGATGGGTTATTGGGCTGTCATAGTCAGTTCAGTTGGACAATGCGCGTCGTTGTTTCATTCACTGATAGGGTCTCTGTACGCCGTTGTTTCATTCACTGATGGAGGGGGATGTCTGTCATCTTAGCCCCATTCCCTGCTAGGGTTTTTGTACGTCGTTGTTCCATTCCCTGCTAGGGTCTCTGTACGTCGTTGTTCTATTCACTGATAGGGTCTCTGTACGTCGTTGTTCCATTCTATGATAGGGTCTCTGTACGTCGTTGTTCCATTCCCTGATAGGGTCTCTGTACGTCGTTGTTCCATTCCCTGCTAGGGTCTCTGTACGTCGTTGTTCCATTCCCTGCTAGGGTCTCGGTACTTCGTTGTTCAATTCCCTGCTAGGGTCTCTGTACGTCGTTGTTCCATTCCCTGCTAGGGTCTCGGTACTTCGTTGTTCAATTCCCTGCTAGGGTCTCTGTACGTCGTTGTTCCATTTACAGCTGAGGTATGTCCATATTTGTCCCATTCACTGCTAGTCTTAGCTCCATTCGCTTTAGCCTATGTACGTCTTTCCTCCATCCACTGCTAGGGTATGTACGTCTTTGTTCAATTCACTGGTAGGCTATGTACGTCTTTCCTCCATCCACTGTTAGGCTATGTACGTCTTTCCTCCATCCACTGGTAGGCTATGTACGTCTTTCCTCCATCCACTGTTAGGCTATGTACGTCTTTCCTCCATCCACTGTTAGGCTATGTACGTCTTTCCTCCATCCACTGTTAGGCTATGTACGTCTTTCCTCCATCCACTGTTAGGCTATGTACGTCTTTCCTCCATCCACTGTTAGGCTATGTACGTCTTTCCTCCATCCACTGTTAGGCTATGTACGTCTTTCCTCCATCCACTGTTAGGCTATGTACGTCTTTCCTCCATCCACTGTTAGGCTATGTACGTCTTTCCTCCATCCACTGTTAGGCTATGTACGTCTTTCCTCCATCCACTGTTAGGCTATGTACGTCTTTCCTCCATCCACTGTTAGGCTATGTACGTCTTTCCTCCATCCACTGTTAGGCTATGTACGTCTTTCCTCCATCCACTGTTAGGCTATGTACGTCTTTCCTCCATCCACTGTTAGGCTATGTACGTCTTTCCTCCATCCACTGTTAGGCTATGTACGTCTTTCCTCCATCCACTGTTAGGCTATGTACGTCTTTCCTCCATCCACTGTTAGGCTATGTACGTCTTTCCTCCATCCACTGTTAGGCTATGTACGTCTTTCCTCCATCCACTGTTAGGCTATGTACGTCTTTCCTCCATCCACTGTTAGGCTATGTACGTCTTTCCTCCATCCACTGTTAGGCTATGTACGTCTTTCCTCCATCCACTGTTAGGCTATGTACGTCTTTCCTCCACCCACTGTTAGGCTATGTACGTCTTTCCTCCATCCACTGTTAGGCTATGTACGTCTTTCCTCCATCCACTGTTAGGCTATGTACGTCTTTCCTCCATCCACTGTTAGGCTATGTACGTCTTTCCTCCATCCACTGTTAGGCTATGTACGTCTTTCCTCCATCCACTGTTAGGCTATGTACGTCTTTCCTCCATCCACTGTTAGGCTATGTACGTCTTTCCTCCATCCACTGTTAGGCTATGTACGTCTTTCCTCCATCCACTGTTAGGCTATGTACGTCTTTCCTCCATCCACTGTTAGGCTATGTACGTCTTTCCTCCATCCACTGTTAGGCTATGTACGTCTTTCCTCCACCCACTGTTAGGCTATGTACGTCTTTCCTCCATCCACTGTTAGGCTATGTACGTCTTTCCTCCATCCACTGTTAGGCTGTGTACGTCTTTCCTCCAACCACTGTCAGGCTATGTACGTCTTTCCTCCATCCACTGTCAGGCTATGCACGTCTTTACTCCATCCACTGTCAGGCTATGTACGTCTTAGTTCCATCCACTGCTAGGCTATGTACGTCTTTCTTTCGTTCATTGCCGAGGTCTGTACGTCTCAGCCCCATACACTTTACGGCCTGTTAACTCTTAACCTAAATTATTTTGATCAACACAAATTGTATTTTTTTTTACCCTTTCTTAAAAGTCATTCTCTTTTTATCACAATATCATTAGACAAAAACATGTGCATTGAATTCCATCTTCAAACAGTTTCAAACAAGGCATTACCTCTCCTCCAAGTTTTAAGTCTCCTTGTTAATACCATTTCAGCCGAGATTAGTTTAGAATTTAAAAAAAAAACACGATTTGAGCATTGTGGCAAGTTATTTATTGTATTTTTTAAAAAAATCGGTTAGATATTTTGAAAACATTGTTAACCTTATTCTGATCGTGATGTAGTTAAAACCTTATTCTGATCGTGATGTAGTTAAAGTATTCGTGTTTATGGCACCCTTCGGTCATACTCAACAGGATGAAAGATTCTCATAAGTAAACAGGTCCATAAAATGTGAGTCATCTCCCTTTACCCCAATTAGCTGCTTAGCTCCCCTTGTGAATAGTTTATCTTAAGTAGCTTTATTGGCGGTTATCAGTTTTTAATCCAAGATGAATAGAATAACACCAAGTTTTAATCGCACGTGTCGAATACAACATGAACACATAGAGACCAATACAACTTCTGAATTAAAACAGAGAGATAGACATGAATCAGTGTATTCTCACACAACTTAACCAATAGAAACAGTTGTTGTAGGTTCTACTAAGCAAGGCAAATCAAATTTTCACTAACACAGCTATCATCTCAATCTGAAGTTTTTATTAAAATTTGTTTTCTTAAACACATGTTCTTGAGAATTATTTTGAACGAGAATAATACAGACACTTCTAGTCTTCAGAGAAGACACAGAACGACAATGAATATCTTTATCTCTCTCTCTCTCTCTCCATATATATATATATATATATATATATATATATATATATATATATATATATATATATATATATATATATATATATATATATATATGTTTATATATATATATATATATATATATATATATATATATATATATATATATATATATATATATATATGTTTATATATATATATATCGCAAGGTTCACTTTAAAGCGGTTGTTGTCGCAGTTATGTGCATGTTGGTGTTAGCCGTTGAAATACGAGCCGTGTTTTTTATGCACCACCCGCATCATGTGTGTTTCTGTAGGGTAACTGTAGTCTCGGTATTTGATATGACCGGCCAGATTTTTTATAGGGTAACTGTAGTCTCGGTATTTGATATGACCGGCCACACTTACATCATTCTGTCGCCTCCATCTTACCACGCCCACATTTTCGCCGACTTAAATGTCACATATTTACTTTATGGCATGTTTGTGCATGTATGTGCAAGTTATACGCGTGCAGATGAACTTGTAAATACTTATTTAGAAATGTATGGATGTGAAATTCTACAGTTCCCTAGAGTACGCTAATACATTACGACACCGCTAGTAGAATAAAGACACATTTCTAATTGATTATCCTGGTTAGAACTAACATCTAACCACATGGGTATTTGCAGACATACCTAAGGTTAACATGGCCAGAAATAATGGCTTTAGTTTCTCTACCATGTCAGTACATATGTTAGTGCCGATGTCAAGTTGTAGCCCGTATGTTCAGTTGGTGGACATATGTTAGTGCAGATGTCAAGTAGTAGCCCGTATGTTCAGTTGGTGGACATATGTTAGTGCAGATGGCAGTTGGTAGCACGTATGTTCAGTTGGTGGACATATGTTAGTGCAGATGGTAGTTAGTAGCACGTATGTTCAGTTGGTGGACATATGTTAGTGCAGATGTCAAGTAGTAGCCCGTATGTTCAGTTGGTGGACATATGTTAGTGCAGATGTCAAGTAGTAGCCCGTATGTTCAGTTGGTGGACATATGTTAGTGCAGATGGCAGTTGGTAGCACGTATGTTCAGTTGGTGGACATATGTTAGTGCAGATGGTAGTTAGTAGCACGTATGTTCAGTTGGTGGACATATGTTAGTGCAGATGGCAGTTAGTAGCACGTATGTTCAGTTGGTGGACATATGTTAGTGCAGATGTCAAGTAGTAGCACGTATGTTCAGTTGGTGGACATATGTTAGTGCAGATGGCAGTTAGTAGCACGTATGTTCAGTTGGTGGACATATGTTAGTGCAGATGGTAGTTAGTAGCACGTATGTTCAGTTGGTGGACATATGTTAGTGCAGATGGCAGTTAGTAGTCCGTATGTTCAGTTGGTGGACATATGTTAGTGCCGATGTCAAGCTGTAGCCCGTATGTTCAGTTGGTGGACATATGTTAGTGCAGATGGCAGTTATTAGCCCGTATGTTCAGTTGGTGGACATATGTTAAGTGTATATGTCAAGTTGTAGCTCGTATGTTCAGGTCGTGGTTAAAACAATATGAGATTCTTAGCATTGTATTCAGATTCTTAAGTTTCACTTGTTAAGTTCGCTTACACTGTGTATGGGACTGTAAATAAATAAACACACACAAATCTGAATGCAAAGTTTTCCATATTAAATCAATCATTTTTATAACATTGCAAGCAGCGACATATATCAAAATAGTATATTGAAACTGTGAACCGCTTGCTACTAAAATAGCTATCAGCCAAATATCAATTTCTTAACTTATGAAACTCTGATTGCAATGTACATTTTTTTAAAGCGTTAGAAACGTATGTGTATTTTGCTAATATGTCTAACTTTTATTTATTCGAAAATCATTTTAGACCGCAAGGATAAAAACTGTATCTATATTTTTATTACATAGGGAATCATACTCGTAAATGTAAATCTAGCCGTAAAACTTACTCACGTTTAAACCTAGTGTTAAAAACCAAATTATTATTTCATTCTCACGCACTCTAAAAACGCACCCTCGAGTTCGAAACCTTTATGAATGATTTCTTTTAATTCTATTTGTCATCGAATCAATGCTGAACCTTTATGAATGATTGGCTTCGAATCTTTTGACATAAGTTCAATGCTGGACCGTTATGAATGTTGTGTTTTAATTCTGTTTGACAACAATTCAATACCGGACCTCCATGAACGATTTGTTTTAATTATGTTAAACATTAATTCAACACTAGAAGTTTATGAATGATTTGTTTTAAATCTTTTAGACATCATTTTAAAGCTGGTATCTATATTTGGCATCGCTTCCGGCAGTCATACGTCTACTACAGCACTTAATATTCAATTCCTGTGTTTTCACATCAAATCATTTTGACGTATCAGGACAATGGGATCAGTTGGATTTAAATTTGGCTAAAAATAAAAATGCATATTTATATTAATCTCAACAGTTATCTAATCTTCAAAGTTCTTACTTAAACGAGAGGTTTATTAAGTTAAAACTTTCAAGGGGGAGGGCGGACTAAATTTTGCAGGGTAGGTTGGGGGCGGACGCTGTCTATATATTCTACATACATTCTAATTAGTTAGGAGAGGGGGTAGTAGAAATACTGGTTGCTCTTAATATTCTATGCTTTTAAACGATACTAAATTGGATGGTCAAATCTATTTTCTATATGTTTGTTTCTGTAAACCCGGTTAATTAAGAATAAGGTGTATTGTCTGTATAAAGCTATTCAATTAATTAGATTGTCTAATACAAACTTATCTTTTATGCTTTCTTATTTTAGTCTTATTTTTAGTTATACGACTGTTCGTTATATTGGCATAATTTATTCTGTGAGTTACGTCCCAACAATAGACCACGTATGAAGAAACTGATACTTCTTTAGCCGAACTATTGTATTAACCCATTGTTTACCAATGGTTTAAAGTAGAATTAAAGAATCAGATTGTAGTTGTATTACCTCCGGCACCCCGTCAAAAGAGCGCACGACAAAAGAGCGCCGACATAAGAGCGCAGACAAAAGAGCGCCGACAAAAGAGCGCAGACAAAAGAGCGCAGACATAAGAGCGCAGACATAAGAGCGCAGACAAAAGAGCGCCGACATAAGAGCGCCGACAAAAGAGCGCAGTCAATTATAAAAACACATGTTGTAAGCTAAACAAATATGGCATTAAACAATCGGCGGTACGATAAAACGACATGTGTTTATTTATATATTGTGGTTGATATGCTATAAATGCAGTTTGAAAAAAATTTCTAGCCCAAGTTACATGGAGAAGATAGAATCACAGAAAGGGAAGGTTATCTTATTGGTCGAAGGCTACAGATATCGAAAGGACAGAGCAAATGCTGATGGAAGTACGGATGGAACTGTATCACGACAACGAGGAATGTCGAATGACAGTGAAGATGCTGCTTGCCTTAAGTTTTGTTTATGTAAATGATGTCTGTACCGCATTCGAGCATTTAGTAGAAGCTAGTCCTGCAGAAATTATGCCACTGGTAGATTATTGGGAGGATAGTTACATAGGGAGGCGAAGGAGAAACCGTCGAGGTGACCCGCGCTTCGCTCTTGCTATTTGGAATATCCATAATCGTGTCTCTGAAAATCTACCACGTACAAACAACTCAGTCGAGGCATGGCATCGCGCATTCCAACAAACGGTAGATTGCAATCATCCTTCAGTTTTTAAATTGATCAACCAGTTTCGTCTGGAACAAGATCACATCGAAATCGAACTGGAACGTCATCTGGCTGGAGTTAATCAACCAGAAGCTTCAAAGAACAAATATGTTCAGCTGAACCGAAGATTGCAGACGATTGCTTCAACCTATGCGAATGATTCAATGATGGACTACCTACGGGGTATAGCCCACAACTTAACATTATAAATGCAACTATAAAGAAACATTTTATTAATCTGAACTTATTTTCATTTTGTTACATTTCAATTTAGTTTATACTCTCACTTTAGGCCTAACTTTTAAAATCTTTGTATGTGTTACTACGTTGCGTTTTGAATAATTCGACTTCATGTTAATTATATCAGTTTTTTAGTTAAAGAAACTGAACAATTAGTTTTTTAATGAAGCAATAAAGAGTTAGATTCAAACGATGACGTCTGATCTGAGTTAATTTTCTTGTTCCTATTTATTTAATATGGTTTTTCTATCTTTAGTTTGCGCTCTTATGTCGGCGCTCTTTTGTCGGGAAATTGGTGCGCTCTTATGTCGGCGCTCTTATGTCGGCGCTCTTTTGTCTGCGCTCTTATGTCGGCGCTCTTATGTCGGCGCTCTTTTGTCTGCGCTCTTATGTCGGCGCTCTTTTGTCGTGCGCTCTTTTGACGGGTCACCATTACCTCCTGTTGTTTTGCTCCTAAAGCGTAACTAACGGGGTTTCCCATTAACAAAATTAGCCATTCACACAACCTAGTTTCGTTTTATTTAATTCAAAAATAAAATAAAAATATTAGGAACAAATAAAAATAATAAAAAAAGAAGTTGATTAGAATAAATCTAAATTTCGGTAAACATATTTATGTATACAGTAGTTTGTAGTGTATAATATATATATATATATATATATATATATATATATATATATATATATATATATATATATATATATATATATATATATATATATACATATATATATATATATATAAATATTTATGTGTGTGTGTATGTGTGTGTATGTGTGTGTGTGTGTGTGTGTGTGTGTGTGTGTGTGTGTGTGTGTGTGCAGCAAGCTTTTTGACAAAAACATCAGTTAAGAACAAAACAAAGATAAATACCGATGTATATAAAAGTAATAATTTCATGGCTGAATGAAAAACAAGGACTGAGTGACATTAAAAACAAACTAAACGACTGTTTACCAGATTCGAGTTGATATTTGCATTTCAAAACCTAAATCTGTTGATACTTCAGATTTTGAATTTAAAAAAAAAGTGTGTGTTGTGTCAAGTTGTTCCAATCATCAAGATTGTTTTTTAACGCTGATGTGTCGCACACGACAACATTGTGTTTATCAACAGCCACGCTGCCGTAAATACCAGCGCTACAATACAATAAAACCGATACACCAATCTAGTCGTTTTCGCGTTTTATTTTACAACCTACTTCAGTTTTACAGCTACTCCATCTCGTAAACGTCTTTTACATTTTTTTTTAATGAGTAGTTTTGCGTATGACGTAGCCTCGTTTTCGGTATTGAGGTCATGACGTAGTTTGGTAAATCTCCCGTGACGATTATAAAGTTGGATTGTGGGAAAGGAGGTCAAAGCTGTCACAAACGAGGAACACCTGAGATTGTATAGAGGGCGTAGTGAGATCACTGCCTGATTTACTAGCGCCAATTAGCGTTTCTTTCATTGCTCATTGCGTCCTCGAAGTTTAAATCAAGTTTGTTGATAAATGAAATCGTGTTGGTTAAGCTAGCGGCGATTAATAATTCAGGTTAAAAATAACAGCGTAGTTTTATTTGTAAATAACCAGGGGACTGAACTCTGGACAAGTTATAAAGTCGATAGAGCAGATGAAGTAGATCTTGTTTCTTTGAAAATAAAAAGGGATAGTTAGGTACCCATCAGTTAAATGGTCACTTGGGTGTTATTTGTGTAATCGTCTTCATTCCTAAATTTAACATCCAAGGAGATTTTTTTCAAAATAGTTAGATATTACGTGCTAACAAGCTTTACGCCGGTAACTTGAAAGATGAGCAACGGAAAACTGCGCATAAAAAGTGCGCAAGGGCATTTTTGTTTTCTTAAATTGAGCATTTATAGACATTAACAAACAGTGACTACAACGAATTGTAGATTAGTAAAACATATTTCTTTGAAATGCCGTGCATGTCATGAGGAGACAGGCATTTGGTTTATCAATCGACACATTTCAGTGCTCGAGGTATATTTGGCCGCCTCCAACATGTAAGGAAATGGGCGGATTTCTCAGTTTTTGACCTTTTGTCTATATCACTTATCTTAACCACCAGTGTTTCTTCAAGAGTTTTTTTTTTCGGGGGGGGGGGGGGGGGGTCGGATTGGAATTTCCGGGGTGGTGGCGTTTTACGGGGTGGGGGGGAGGGGAAGGAGACTCCGCCCCACCCATCTCCCCCCGCCCCCGAAGAGATACCAGAAAGAAACTCTATTCACCACTATTTATCAACACAAAAAAGTTTCTTTTCGAATTATTTCTTTTTGTTCTCAAATCAGTTCGCAGGAGAAAAAACAACATGTTTGTGATTTATTACTAACGCCATAACCAGTTCTTGAAGTACCAATCCCATCAAATGTTACCAATCCTACCACATTACTAACTTCTTTTCAGTTTTCGGTCTTCTTCGTCACAGTTTCCGGTAAGACAGATTACCTTCCCCTGTTTTCGTGTCATGTTTTTAGGAAGTTGAGCGTCCGTTCCCCATTGTGCCCTTTCTTGTTCCCTTGTCGGCTGCTTTGTGCCTCGTTGTGGTCAAAACACGAGTTTCGTCACTTGCGCACGGAACGGTGTACAGTTATTTTTGTAAGCCGATATGCCTTGACGTCAACAGCGGTCGAGGGAAGAAGGAAACAATTGTGTGTGAACACCGTCGTTTTACGTCACAGCTGAAACTTTTTTAAACAAGTGTTTCCGGATCAATTCTTGTTCTGTAATAGGAGATAAATAAATCATGCTATTTATTGTCCTATTATCTTCACCATTGTACATCGTTTTAAAGTAAATAAAAAAAACGACAATTTTTTATTGTATGAATAAAAATACTTAAACCAAGTTTAAATATTTATCCAGGGTCAGTATTTGTTTGGTGCTAAATGTCATTCAGGTTCACTATATTTTTGGTGGTAGCCTTTATCGGGTACCACTGTATATTGTGTGGTAGCTTTCATCCAGTCTCACTATATTATACTGTGTGGTAACCGTCATACATTCTCGCTAACTAAGACCATAAAGCTGATACACAATAACGTAGCCAACATACGTACATATCACTACCACTGTTGTCTTTTCTTCTTCTTCGTTTTTAATTTTAGTGTTGCAAAGGATCCAGTATATGTGTCAACTGGTTATGCGCCATTGAGGCCATTGACTCCGATTTCAGCCTGCTTTTCTTTTTGGATTTGCTTCCATAGCATTTGTCCAACAAAGAACAAACTACAAGGCAGCAGTTGTTTGATTTTGGAGTTGTCTCTCCTAGTGGCTGCCCGAGGATTCGAACTCGAGACTTTTCGGTTTAGCAGTTATGAGCTATGATTCTGTTTACATGTCACAGAAAGATCACACGTACTCTAAACCACCCTGCAGTTTAAAATAGGATCCCAAATGTGAAATGTCACTTGCATGATGACGTAAAGAATACATCCAAGTGAAGATGCATGTTTCCATGGTCAACCAAGATCCATATTTCTTCCTGACATTTCGCACAATTCTCGAGCAGGTATAATTTATTGGAAACTTTAAGCCAAGGTCAGCGGAAAATGTCATAACCTTGAGATTTTTTTTTGTTTTCTAATTACTCAAAATTGAGTTTTTTTTTATACTTCTTAAAAAAAACATGACTAGTGTTAAGCACTCAATGGCTCATGAGCACATTTGTCTCTTTAATAAATAAATGGCTCCGTTAGATATGTAAAAATGCATTCATGTTTGCAAAAAATAGAAGTAAAATGTTTCGTAAGTAAAGTACATATTTAAAAAAATTTCTGCCCCTAAATATTTTTAGCGAGTATAAAGTGGCTCTTTATTTTGTAAAAATTGTGACTATTTGTCTGAGATGCAAACATTTCGAGAAAACAAGCACATCATTAGGATGGTGTGGTTTAATCGTAGAGCGTTTGACTGCTCGCCAAAGATCTTGAGTTCAGATCTCGGCTTGGACTCGTGACTGTAGGATGTCCATGAGCCCACCCAGCTCTATTGGGTACCTGACTTACGTTAGCGTAACATAGGCGGCTGAGCATAGCGCCGACAACACTTTCCCTCTGTATGCCAAGGTGATGAAACAGATGAACTCTACTTCATCTGCCCCACGTCTTGGGCAAGAGCAGGGAAAAAACGATGATGAATAAAAACATTATTTAAATAGTGTCAAATATTAGTTCCTTGAAATACTTCCCATATCAACAATATTAAACATTTTTTCCTGATGTTACAGTTTAACAATAAGTTGTCTTTCTGCTTATAAAATTATTTAGGAACTTTTCCTCAAAAGTTATATAAGTGCATAAATAGTGTCCTCATTGCAAAATTAAAATTGATTACTTTTTTGCGTTAATTTACCTGTAGCAAGGTTGAAGCTATTACCAGCATACCGGAACTAACGCATACACATGTCATCCCGTAATTAACATTTCAATGTCTCCCACAGCTTTTCCCAATTAAATTTTACATCCTCACCTTCACCATTATTGATGACGGTTGAGAAAAAAAATCCCAGGTGTTTGGTTTTCATGTCACACTACTTCCCCTGTGCCTTAACGCCAGCCTTGACCTAAACCTAAACTTAAACATACGCAAATATTAAGTTTTCCTTGCGCACCTAAAGAACCATAAGGCGGATGTGGTAGAGCTCATATGTCTCTTGACCACGGCAGTTGAAGACGTCGTGTGATGAGCATCATGTTCATAACGTGAGTCAGGTACCCATTAGAGCTAGTGTACTCAATGACGTCCAGCAATCGTGAGTCCGGACTTGGATTCGAACTCGAGACCCACAGATAGCTCTAATTTAAACTAAGTAGGCCTATAATGAAGCCATGACGGTACTTTAGACCGGACGATACTACCGGAAGGTGCTTCAGACAGGACGGTACTTCAAACCGGACAGTACTTTAGACCGGACGGTGTTTCAGACAGGACGGTACTGCAGACCAGACGGTACTTTAGGACGGACGGAACTTTAGACCAGACGGAACTTTAGACCGGACAGTACTACCGGAAGGTGCTTCAGACAGGACGGTACTTTAGACCGGAGATACTTTAGACCGGACGGTACTTTAGACCAGACGGTACTTTAGACCGGACGGTACTTTTAGACCGGACGGTACTACCGGACGGTGCTTCAGAGAGGACGGTACTTTAGACCGGACGGTTTATTTGGCCAATGAAATAGATTTGTGTTTTTGATAGTATTTTAAAACAAATCATTATGTGAAGTACGGCTAACCTCACATGACCTGTCTCCCGTGTTTTCTCATATATCTAGCGTTACAGCAAGGATTCTCACTACGAAGAAACCTGTACAAAAATCCTAGCTACATTTTTGATACTTGACAATAAAGGAATAAAATGTAGAATTCATGACAATTTTATGTTATGACAGTTTAAAACTGCAAATCTTGTTAACAAAGAAATTAACTGTGTAGTAGTTATGATAGTTTAAAACTCAAATCTTGACAACAAAGAAGTTAACTTTGTAGTAGTTAGAACAGTTTAAAACAGTAAATCTTGACAACAAAGAAGTTAACTGTGTTGTAGTTACGACAGTTTAAAACTGCAAATCTTGACAACAAAGAAGAACATTGTGTAGTAGTTATGACAGTTTAAAACTGCAAATCTTGACAATAAAGAAGTTAACTGTGTAGCAGTTATGACAGTTCAAAACTTCAAATCTTGACAACAAAGAAGTTAACTGTGTAGCAGCTATGACAGTTTAAAACTGCAAATCTTGACAACAAAGAAGCTAACTGTGTAGTAGTTATGACAGTTTAAAATTGCAGACCTTGACCGCTATTTTGTTCATGACAACCGCCTTCATCTGACATCTGACCTGTAAATAATTAAAGCCCTTGAAACAAAGGGAAACTGCGACTGCATTTATCCTAGTATTTAATTTACAAAGTAAAAAACCCTGGGGATATATAATACAAGAATACTGGAAATAGTAAAACAAGACTGTACAGACGTCTCGTTACCATGTACATTTTTTATAATACTAATTTCAAATGATATAAACTTCATGTATTTCATATCACATTTGTTGATGCGCGCGTAGGGTGCCTTGGGGTGCGGGGGGGGGGGGGGAATGTCTGTTGGAAAACAGGGTTAAGGGTTAGTTTAAAAGGTAGACGCGTGTTTTCTTGTCTACAAAATTGGCTTCATTTACTAATGGAATAAACACCATTTCATAAACATCCATGTTTTCCTCGTATGATTCAACTTTTCTCAGTCCTGCATGTTTTGTTGGCTGTACATTGTAACGTCGTCTTTCTTAGTTGACGTAATGTGATAACTGGTTTAGCCATCCCATAATATTTCGCGAGGTTTCTCAAATTTAGTATGGTTTTAACCTATATTTCACAATTAATTTTAGACCTAACCTAAATATTACGTGCCTGTATATTTACGAATGTGCATGTGAATGCATGTGTATGGATATAGGTTTGTGTGTAAGTACCCCTTCATAAACAAAGGTCACAGAAACAGGTGAACTCTACTTCACCTACACCTGTATCGTCATGTTCTAAAATTGAACTATTATATACGTGCATGTATGTGTATGTTTGTCATGATCTTGTCTTTATGTACAATGAGCCAAACCATGTGAGCCATTTTTCGGTATTAAAAAAACCTCAAGAAATAAATCTTTGCCAGGTTGACCTATTGTTTATAATAGGGTCACGGTGACTTTTTTTTTGTTCAGTCTATCGTGACGTCGTGTAAGACGTCTGCCTGTCTGCGGCACGACAAAAACACCCACCTGTGGTCTACCTGTTGTCTTCACCTGGACCAACCACAGGTAAACTCGAGGTTAAACCTGAGAGTGGGGTTTGGAAGCAGCACAGTGTTTCTTTCAGGCATCTCTACCACCCCCCCTCTCCACCACCCTAGATGAGAACTCAGGTATGCCCTATCTAACAAGCAGTGTTTCTTCACAACCCCCCCTCTCCCCCGAAAGTCTACCCCCACCCCCCCCCCCTCCCTCCCACGAACGAAATGGAAATTTATATAGAAAATATAAATTTACCAGTATCCGCCCCCCGTAAAATTTAGTCGTCCCCCCGCCCCGAAAATATCAAGTGCACCCCCTCGCCCCCGGAAAAAAAGGCTGGAAGAAACACTGGTGCAGCATCAAGGCACAGTCTTGAAAGTTTGGTCTGTCTTTGGTCTGAGTTTAACTTCTGTGGCATCTGCAGTTTAGAGAAATAATCTATTGAAAAATTTACCTGTCAAGTTTGTTTTACACTAACACGTATGGTATTTTAACCATCTACCAAACAAAATGCAAGGGACAGTTTGAAGTAATTGAATATATGGTATCTAGATAATTAAAAAACAACTAGTAAATAAAAATAGGTCATGGCATTCATGGCTACTGCACTAGAGCACCCTTGGAGATGAAAAAAAGTTCAGAATGTTTCGCCATAAAGTTAAAATTATATGGAGATTGTTAAGTTTCTAGATTTGTTATACGCAAAAACTGCATACTTTTATTATTGAGTTGTTTTAAAAGACTACATTAAATAAATTATTTGAATAATCAAATGTAAAAAGCTCGAAATTAAAAATAAAAATAAAAAAGGTTTTACTATCTACCGGAAACGTACTCCCGAGATGCAAATGACAAAAATGATGCGCGGGGGGGGGGGGGGGGGAGATGGGTGGTCACATGTTAATTTAGTTACTTAAATGTTTATAAAATAAAAGAAATTTATCTTTTCTTTATAATGTATGCACACACGAATGCACACACGAATGCACACACACGAATGCACACACACAGACACACACATAAACGTACGAGCACACCACCCTAGATCCTTTAACGTAGGTAAATGAGATGGGCAGATAAAAGGGCCGTAACCTCCCACTCCCAAACCGATGCTTCTTAACAAAAGATTAGCCTTAAATCCCAGGGAATTACGCCTCAGCGGTTAGCATGTCAACACTCTGTATGTATGTGCGTGCAGTATGTATAAACCACGGCGTGCAGTATGTATGTACCACGGGCGTAGAGTATGTATGAACCATGGTCGTGGAGTATGTATGAACCACGGTCGTGCAGTATGTATGAACCACAGGCGTGCAGTATGTATGAACCACGGTCGTGGAGTATGTATGTACCACGGGCGTAGAGTATGTATGAACCGCGGCGTGCAGTATGTATGAACCACAGGCGTGCAGTATGTATGAACCACGGTCGTGGAGTATGTATGTACCACGGCGTGCAGTATGTATGAACCACGGGCGTAGAGTATGTATGAACCACGGGCGTGCAGTATGTATGTACCACGGGCGTGCAGTATGTATGAACCACAGGCGTGCAGTATGTATGAACCACGGTCGTGGAGTATGTATGTACCACGGCGTGGAGTATGTATGAACCACGGCGTGCAGTATGTATGTACCACGGTCGTGCAGTATGTATGAACCACGGTCGTGAAGTACACTAAGCGGGAGATACGATCTTCTGAGCTTGCCTCTGGCCCGGGGAGGTTCCGGTAGTGTCACTCACAGAGGGACATTGGTGCTATTTATAGATCATTGGTTTATCAGTGAAGGTGTGTGACAGTTACACAGACACCTATACATACTTTTACTTACACATATGTACATGTATACAACACAACACATATTTTAAATTACTTTTATACGCATATATCATCAACTTTTATTGTTCGTGCCCAAGACACATGGGGCAAAGCAAACGAGCACTTTTGTTGTTGAATTGAATTTTAAGAAATAGTAATAAAAAGTATTTTTTTTTCATCCTTTGTCAACCCTTCACCCCTTCCCGAGTTCGAACGTTCTAGGTATCGTGAGTGCGTAACAATGTATACTGGTAATGCTTGGACATTATTTTAGAAATTAAAAAAACTGCACACGTAGTGCTGTAGTTCTAAATGGTAATAATCCAGTGTTAATTTTTGCTGCATTCTGGTAATGTGCTTTGATTCTTGTTATAGTCAGTGTTTCTTCCAGACTTTTTTCTCCTGGGAGGAGTAGATATTTTCGAGGGGGCGGACTAAATTTCCGGAGGGTGGGGGGGGGGGGGGGAAAGAAGGCGGACACTGGTAAAAGTATATGTTTTCTAAATAAATTCCATTTCGTTCCACCACCCCTACCCCTCCCCCCCCCCTCGAAGAGATTCCTGGAATAAACTCTGGTTATAGTCTGCTGATGTTGGTTAACGTATGAGTTATTCCATCAGAGTTCAGGACACTTAGGCCACGAGCCACATTGCTGGGGTAACAGCCCAGTACAGATATGCAGGCCTAATGATGACATGCAGCCTCGTGACTTTGTTAATACCTTGATACATGGACCAAGTACGACCACGTGACCTTTGCACCTGATATAATCCTGCCGGTCTTGTCAGGGTAATGGAGAAAAAAACAACACAAACCAATTTTTTAAAGCCGGAGAGATTAAACTAGTTTTATTGTGACTTGCAAAATCTGATTTCTTGAGTCTGTCTGCTAAGTTTTGAGAACCGTGGTTATATTACACTTTTTATAAATGGCAAAAAATGTCGACAGATTTAAAAGAACTTCTACGGTTGTACTATTTTTAATATAATAATTTGACTTGAGTTCTAGGAATCCTTTCAACGACCGCTTGTTTTGAAAGGATTAAAATAAATTACTTTTAAAGATAACTGGAAGCTGTCTAGGACAGATTTAGAACCACTGTAGTTGTATTTATATATATTATATCCCCCACTGTATTAATGATACCTCGAAAAGTACAAAGTCGTCTAAACTGTGACAATGCTTGAAATCCAACAAAGCAACCAGATCTTGTACGTGAAACGACCCGAGTCCTTGACTTCCACACCTCTACCCCTGTCTTGCAAACATCTAAACTACATCTACATCAACGTATTTAGTAAATATTTACTTTTATAATAATGAAGGTTAAGGAGGCGGGGGGGGGGGGTGAAATTACTACAATACTAGACCTAGTTTCGTGTATATCATCACACTCATTATCCCCCTTGATTATTCGCAAAACAAGATTATTGACGCAACAAACTCGACCCGTTGAGTGCACGATTGTCACTAGACAATATTTACACCAGACTGGCAGACGACAGGGCGTTGGCGCACCTTGAACCCACTCCAGTGGTCAACGCCCACTCCATTTACTAGTGTTGACTTTTTTCACTTATCGCGAAGATTAATTGGAGAGCCACTGAAGGTTAACGTTTTTAAGCCAAACACAAAAAAAAATATATATATATGTGTAAGGATGAACGAAAAATGTGTAAATAGGTATTGTTGGTAAATTTCTGAAGTATTTCGTTCAGAGCAAATATTTGGTAAACTGGGTGTCTGTGTTTTATACACAACGATCTACCATAATTGTACTTTAGTTTACCAGATTTTTTTTTTTAAACGTCTGCTTCTCTTCGTAAAGCATCATCAAAAAACAAGACCCACTCCCCCGCCTAGGACTTCACTAACTTCATCAAAATGAATAATTCTAACTATATTTACACGTTTTTCATCTAGCTTACTCTCTTAAGAACTGAATATTTTCTCCTGTTTCATATTTCTCGACCCCCCGCCCCCCCCCCCCCCCCCCACACACACATCCCCACGTAGCACATTGCAAGTTAAGTAAGCGACATCATTAATGGACATTGGTTCTTCCTAGTAATCCGGTCAAAGTCAAACTCTGCTTTTCATTAAGTAGCTGAACTTTTACTTTTTTCCACAGATTTCTTAGGCCTTACATTTGACGAGCGATTTACATGAACGTACACATCTGTAGCATGTATACTTTTATTGCATTTTTTACCCCCCCCCTTCCACACACACACACACACACTTTACATTCCTAAAGAAACTACACAAATGTCTGTCTATCTTATCTAGTCTACGTTTGAATCACTATAGAATGACCGACTCACTTATTACAAAGGTGTGTCGACGACAGGCCGCAATCCTACAAGGCGTGACCTTGACCCTTAAGTATTTACACCTGTGAATTATTTCTTTCTTGGCGCGGATGAAAATATTAATCGTCGGCGTCTGGGATTGTTGACCAGCCTTTCGCGAACCCAGGGTGTGGGTTAAAAAAATTTAAATGGTAGCAAGATACGTGAGGTCTTCTTTGTCAGACTCACGAAGTACATAAAGTGAAAGATACTTCATGGAAAACACAGTGTAAGGCCATCGCAGTAAGGCCACAGCATAAAGGCCACCGCAGTAAGGCCACAGCATAAAGGCCACCGCAGTAAGGCCACAGCATAAAGGCCACCACAGTAAGGCCACAGCATAAAGGCCACCGCAGTAAGGCCACAGCATAAAGGCCACCGCAGTAAGGCCACAGCATAAAGGACACCGCAGTAAGGCCACAGCATAAAGGCCACCGCAGTAAGGCCACCGCAGTAAGGCCACAGCATAAAGGCCACCGCAGTAAGGCCACCGCAGTAAGGCCACAGCATAAAGGCCACCGCAGTAAGGCCACAGCATAAAGGCCACCTAAAAAAGGCCGCAACCTAAAGGCCAACGTATACAGGCCACAACATGAAGGTCATCGCATAAAGGCCACCCTATAAAGGCCACCAAACACATTTGAGCATAAAGCTAGATTCGTCGTAACTTGTTTTTGCATTTCTGATGAGGCAACAGTACAGCTAACATTACACTCAGAGTCCCATTACTAACAACATCGTTTATAGGTCTAGATATAAGCATGAAAAGAAAACAATGCGTAACATTTAGGTTTTTTAATGGCGCCCAAAACATCTGAGTCTGGTCTCACCCGAATCTGGATAGCGACACAACAATGTTTGTATCTAACTCAATATTTACTTGTAGAATAGAAAAAAAAGAAAACTTTGCTGTAAAAGCACGGATAAAATAAATAAAAAAGTGTGCCAAGATTTAACACTAAACTTTAAACAAAACAAGATGAAGACGAGTGAAAAACAAACCCGGATATAACCGACGGGAATGAAAATTACAATTTCCTATTTACTATTTGCTGTGTATTGTTTTTACCCTTTAAAACATCAAAGTTAAAAACAAAAGATAATAACGCAAGAGCAACCGCACCTCACCATGAGCTAGACAAAAACATATTTTTATCAGGTTGCGATCCTACATAGTTTCTGGGAAATAGGATATTCACCTCAGATTTCCATGTACCTAACAACTGTTGTGTTTGAAGGTGTATGACAGTTAACTGTCCCCAACACAAACAACATACGAGCATGTTTTCATACTGTTTAGCACACAGTCAAATATGTTTTGTTTCGTTTTAACTAAAGAATCTTTGGTTAGATGCCATCCTTAGCCGGATATTGACATCTATTTGTGTTTTTGTCTTACATAAGCCCTTTAGCTAGACAACTTAAAGCCAGCTAATTTTATAGTCATAATCGACTAGTCACCTCAAGTACGTGAAAGCTTCTCAGTCGCCTTTAGGCCTCATCGACAGTGTATATATATATATATATATATATATATATATATATATATATATATATATATATATATATATATATATATATATATATTTATATATATTTAACATTAGGAATACTAATTAGATGGTTTATATGTGAATAGATATATATATATATATATATATATATATATATATATATATATATATATAATCACGTAAACGTTCTGGCAAAAGTCCTAAGCCCTGTAAGATCAATGTTTTCCATTCTACTTTCAGCGAGTGAGGTAATAACACATCACGTCATCAGAGCGACAGGTTGTCAAAGACTAGAGTGTGACTTGGTCTCCTTACTCAAGGATGAGGCTTGTCATTATGAAAGACTTGACATTTACTGGGGACGAGCCTGCCGTGAAAACACACCGACCCAGGATCGACTCCACCAGAGACTTCCAGAGCGAGGCTTTGAACTTCGAGGCTGTCCCAGATTTTCATGTGATCAGGGATGACGTAGTTTCCGGGATGGAACTCTCGTGTTTAGGAGTAAATAATTCAGAAACCACTCCCAGTCAAGGTGTTTGTAATGTATGTTTTGTTGATGATGATAATACAAGCTCTCATGCTGACTCAAAAACGAAAGTAGATCTTGAACAGTTACACATTTTTAGCAACAACAATAACAACGACAATGGTAGTATTTATCAAGATAATATGTCTGGAATTTGTATACCAAATAGCACGACACCACAAACTTGTTCCGAAAATAACACCAGCGACAGCGACATTTCCAACCCAGGTTGTTCGAATTATAACTGCGACGCCAACAAGAATAATCAAAACGACATTCGCCGACGTCACGAAAATGGACATTTGCTTCTAGGCCACAGTGTGTCGTCTTACATCGACCTCCACCCCCACGGGTTATCCAACCCGCTGGAACCCGCCCCTAACGACGACAAACCAGGCCAGCAGCTTGACTCTGGTATCTGCAGCGAGGCAACATCCGCCGTGGAACACTTCAATAACATCAACGACGACTCGGAACTCAAAAGATCGGCGTCTGAGAGTTCATTACAACTCGCGCTGGCTCTAGAACAATGCAAAGACGTGTTCTTAAACGCGTTGAGATTGCAAGAAACGTTTCGGATGAATTCACTACCTCCTAATGAAATCCAAAATCATGAACTTAACCGAAACGAACTTTTAAGCAAATCTTCATTGAACGCTATATGCGTGTATCCCCAAGTTACTATCCTCACTCAAGTAAAAGACGCGCAGAGCAGTATAGATCTGGAGAAAGCCCAACCTGTACGTGTAGAGCGTCATGGATCCTACCAAAAACGTGACAGCGTTCCTGACGACAGGCGCTTCCCGCCCAACCGGAAACTTGAAAGAGGCATCAGTAAGCAGAAGCGGAAAAAGAACAACGAAAGACTGCTAAAAAACGAAGCCTGTCGTGAAACTCTCTGCGCTAAATACACTTCCTGCCGCTGGGTTTTAGCGTACATGTGTTTCCTTGCGAGATTCGTGCAGACCGCGCTCAGACAGTGTATGGGAATTGCCGTTGTTGGCATGACACTAAAGACAACGACAGTTGTTCAAAAATCGGAAAATTCCACTCAGGAAAATAGCAATTTTACGTCCCAGAATAGTTCAACAAACATCTCATTTGATGGGCTTGTTACTTTCAATGAAACTCTTACGGTAGGTTCTTTTATGGCTTGTTTTATTTTATTTATTATTGTTGAGATCAATTTCTTAAACCGTTAAATAATTTAAATATTGCCGCATTGAAATAAAAGTTATGGTCGCATCGAAGAAAAATTAGATTTAGAAGTCATAAAAAAATTAAATAAATTACAATGCTCTTTCCTGTTACCAAATACTATAACAATGTAGGCTTTTGTGAGAGCTTTGCGGTGCATAAGCCAAATAAACTGCATGATATAGAACTCATTGCCAACATTAGACAGGGGCAGATCTACAATCATTTGAACTCAAACTCGTCAAACACAAATACACACATAAATGTGACCATTACAATGTCTTTGATGTAAATTGAAAAGAAAAAAAGTAAAAAAAAATAATTGAGAAATAAATTTGGCTAAATACTTGTTGTGTGTATAACCCTAACCCCTTAAAGATGTGACGGTGAAGAAGAAGAAGAAAACAGGACAGACAGAGTTAGGGAACTGAACTAGGTTAGAAAACAACTTAGTACTGAAACAACAACGTTAAAACAGTCAACAGGGGCGGCTTGTTTAGCCTTGTCTCTGTATGATGTATAAACAAGAAGTTTATCCTCGTTTTTTTTTAACAATCAACACCTTCACTTCATCAGTGATTCCTTCATTTGTATCCCAGCACACATACTCGTTATTTTAATGGTCCCTAAAGCCCTTGAATATCTTAACACTTTAAAGAACACATCTAACGGTTGAAATCGTGTTCTTGTCACCCTAACTTATTCAACTTCTTTTACGTTATACACACATATTTTTTTTAAAAAATGAGCATATCTTTAAATATTGTAAAGGTATCGTCTTTAAAATAAGTAAATTAATGTTTCAAAACTCTAAATTATGTATTTAGTAGCAAAACATTTTTTTATTAAATGCATGGTCAAACTGTTGTAGCGTTAGATTACTTAAAAGTTATCAAACATATATACAAGCATCCCCAGGGAAACCTTTGCTCTAAACCAAATCCAAAACTTTACGCTATATTATAAATATAATCTTAAGCTAGATAAGAGCCCTAGTAGTAAGGTATGTTACGGCTAAGCAAAGAGTCCGAAAACGTATTCTTTTAAAAGTTCAAACTAATTAAATCACATCAGACCTAGAATAAACATCGTAAATAAAAGATTTATTGAAAACAGATTTCAACCGTCGCAGAGTTTCTAAATTTAGACGACCGTTGTATTCAGTACTGTAGGACACCGTTTGATGTGATCTAAGCTGGTTGTGGTAATTGATGAGGTAGGCGCCGACAGAACATGTTCGCATGTTCACAGAACATGTTCGCATGTTCACAGAACATGTTCGCATGTTCACAGAACATGTTCGCATGTTCGCTCGTACAAGTCTGGGGTTGCCAACTGCACGCTGGTTCAATGACTGCCTCGGTGTTAACATGGGGAGGATAGGTTAGAGGAAATAAGGTGTGTGGTGTGGTGAGGGGGGGGGGGGAGTGAGTGTGTGTGTGGTGGGGGAGGGAGGGAGAAGAGAGTATGCGTGTATGTGTGTGTGGTGGTATGGAGGGGGTGAATGTGTGTGTGGAATGTGTGTGTGGATGAGCTAAATGGGAGGAATGAGTTAAAATTGGAGAAGAGAGGGACGGAATGTAAAAGAGGGTTAAAAAGAAACTTTAAGAATATCCGAGGGGAGGAAGGGGGGGGGGTGTATGTGAGGGACAAGAAATTTATCAAAAATTGTACAGAGGAGACAAAAAATTAATAGGCATAGGACTGGATATGAGAAGGAGATGTTAAAAGACTAAAAGACTTACAGAATAAAAATTCGAACTTTTTTGGTGTGTATGTGTGTGTATCTGTATATATGGGGTGAGGAGTGCATTAGAAACAGATAAGAGACAGATAAGATAAGAAACAGATAAGATAAGAGACATCCTAATCTGATGGAGTAGGTTATATAAAAAAGGTGGGGGGGGGGGGGGGGTTAAGGAAACGGAAGTGTAAGCCAGTAATGCTATAGAGTTTTGAAAGCAAACGAGGTGGAATGGATTAAAAGCGATAACCTTTGAGTTTTGGTGTAAAAACTGATGATGATTAGCGAATGGAGGATGAGTGTTTGTGTGTGTGTGTGTATGTGGGGGGGGGGGGAGCTAGGTAAACCGGTTTACATGTTAGACGAGGTCAAAGATCAGTTAACCTGGGACATTAAAACTGTGTCTGTGATTGGATTAGTCATATTCGATTACAGGTCAGTAGGGCGCTCTAAACAGTCCGCCATGAACCATGACGTCATAGGTTTGGATGGCCTTTGAATCGTTGACGAATAGCATATTTTACTCACAAATTCTTTGTGTAGCTCCTGGTTATTTATTCTGTACATTTATAACCGATATTTCTTTGAAAACGTTTATAAAATTCATGTACCTAAAACTGCCTGTACATGTTAATAATTGTACATAGCAGTATCAAAATAGATCTCCTATAATGCTAATTTGTGTCTATTTAAACAGAAAGAATTACATGTAGCTATTGACTAGATTTTGTATTAGTGTTGTAGTCGACCTATTCTATCAGAGCTGATTCATATGATACTTACAATTATTGTTATCAACCCAAGTATGGATCGTGCACTTGTTATTCTGTTAGGTCATTGTTCAAAATAAATCAACGTGTATTTCTTCTACCATTGTTCTAAAATGTAGCCTACCCTTAATTTAGGTGTGTTTGGTAGTATTATTGTATGTTAGGTTAATTGTTAGGGTTAGAGTTCGGGTAGAGAAAATGGCTGAGGTAGGAGTTTGTGTTACGTTTCAGGTTAGGGAAATGGTTAAGGTTGTTTTTAGCTAGTTATAATCTGTTGTAGTTTACTACAACGTTTTGGTTAAGAAGATTCCATTAATGTGGCATCATTGGACACACGTAAAATCATAACATAAAAAAACATGTTTATTAAAAAAAGAGAAATATTTACCAATTAGCTAACCATTTTAGACGTATATTACTTAGAGTAATGTTTAACACAATGTGTTTTAGAACAGTCGTACATTCTGAGCTAATGTTATGCATCTGACACATTTCAGCACCAGGAATTTGAATGGAGTTCTGTGTTTGAGGGAATTCTATTGGCATCGTTTAACATCGGTTCCATCATCACCCCCATCATTGTTGGTTACCTGACTACAAGGTGAGTACAGGTAGATCTTCATCAATTCTCACCTGACTACAGGTAGGTCTTCATCAATCCTTAACTGACCACAGGTAGATCTTCATCACCCCAATCATTGTTGGTTACCTGACTACAAAGTGAGTACAGGTAGATTTTTATCAATGCACTGTTTTGAAGAAAGGTACTTTGCAACCATTACAAGAAGTACCATTACATGTATTCATAGTCAACTATTACCTATCAAAATACTGAATCTATATATATAAATGCACTGTATTATTTAATGCCTGCTAGCTGGATTAAGTAATCATTTTAAAAATTCAAAAGTTTAATTAAAATCTTGTGTTTTAGGTACGGCGGTCGGGCTTTGATGACGTCATGTTTGGTGTGCGCTGGCGTGTTTACCGTTCTACTTCCGGTTTCAGCAGGCGTCCACCCGTCTCTTATAATAGCGTCAAGAGTCGTCACAGGAATAGCAGTGGTGAGCATTGAGTTCAACCATCCATACTTTTCAACAAATACGTAGAAAAACTTAAAGAAATATGTGAATCGACATTTGAACAATGTATTCAGTTTAATGTCTGATTTTTTTTATAATTAATGTTTTTTTTCTTGCCAATGTCTGCTAGAGCGGAACAGACTCTCTAGTCCAGGCGATGTGGGCTAAATGGGCGCCTAGGTACGAGACGGCCTCGTTGTCGTCATGTTCCTACACAGGTTAGTCAGTCTTAGTCGGTCTTTATCAGTCTTAGTCAGTCTTGGTCAGTCGTGGTCAGTCTTAGTCAGTCTTAGTCAGTCTTGGTCAGTCGTGGTCAGTCTTAGTCAGTCTTAGTCAGTCTTGGTCAGTCGTGGTCAGTCTTGGTCAGTCTTAGTCTGTCTTAGCAAGTCTTAGTAAGTCTTAGTTAGTCTTAGTCAGTGTTGGTCAGTCTTGGTCAGTCTTGGTTAGTCTTAGTCAGTCTTGGTCAGTCTTGGTCAGTCGTGGGCGGTATTAGTCAGTCTTAGTCAGTCTTCGTCAGTCTTAATCAGTCTTAGTCTTAGTCAGTCTTGGTCAGTCTTAATCAGTCTGGGTAAGTCTAGGACAGTCTTGATTAGTCATAGGCAGTCTCAGTCAGCCTAAGACAGTCTTAGTCTATGTCAGTCGTAATCAGTCTTAGTTAGTGTTGATCAGTCATAGTCTGCCTTGGTCAGTGTTGATCAGTCTCAGTCAGTCTTAGTCAGTCTTGATCATTCTTATTCAGCCTTAGTTAGACTTAGTCAGTCTTAGCCGACAATGTGTATCAGTCGACATTCATATCGTACCGACCTACCAGTAATAAAGGGATGTATCTGTAAGTTCAAGCTACTAACAACCACATCAACTAATTTGGTGTGTTGGTGTTTCAGGTCTCAGTGTGGCAGGGGTTCTCACGTTCCTGGTCTGTGGGTACCTCACTTCCATTGGAGGAGACGGGAAGGGATGGCCGTATATCTTTTATGTCTTTGGTAAGTTCAATTTGCATTAATAATTTTACTTACACGAATTTGAAATGATAGTATCAAAGCGTGCAGACAAAAAAAATTACGAGGTGCACACTTAATTATATTTACTATGAGAAAGCGCTAATTACCAACTTTGATGTTAACTCTAGCTTTTATGTATAAATATAACATCTCGTTGGATTACTGCTTTAATATTTTGGAAAACTTTGTATTATAAAAAGGGAGATAATTTTTAAAATATGAGTCTCATTTGTAAAAATACTTTTTTCACGGTAGCCTCCCTTGAGTTGATTCCCAAATAGACCACCAAACCGATGTAAATAATAAAATCTGTATTTGACAAATATAACAATATTTAATTCACCATTGTAACTAGATTTTCTACCGATTTTACTGTTTCTTAAGAGTTTATTGTCTGACTATATATAAAGATTGATTTCTCTAATTAAGTGTAAACAAATGGTTTATCCAAATTCTCATTTATCTGACAATCTCTGACTTAATTAATGACCTTCCGCACAAGTCTTAAACACTAATTTTAAAAGATGGACGCATGTCTAGTTTACTAGTCTATCTGTATGCAAATCTAAAGTAGATAGTTTAAATGAATGAAAAGTCCGATAAGATAAATTGATTATATGATGAAATGTTTCACCGTTAAATTTAACTGTATGACAAGTCTAACCAACAAGTTACTGACAAGTCTAACCAGCCACTGTAACCCCCAGGCTCCCTGTGTTTGATCCTGGCCCCCCTCTGGTGGTACACCGTCTACGACAACCCCGAGGTCCACCCCAGGATCACCAAGAAAGAGCTAGCCATCATCACCTTCAATAAAAAGTCGGAAGATTTCTACGACAAAAGCGTAAGTATCACCATGTGATGTTCTCGGCTTATCTTTGGTTTGATGATTTTTTGTGTGTGTGTTAAACTATAAATACAACTGTTGATCTGACACTAACTTTATTTAATTTGATTAAACTTATGATTTGATGTGTTTGTAAAGATGTGTGTATTTGACCGATATAATATGTCTATTACACGCGTCTATATATTGGCCTAGCCTGTATGGCCATGGACGCTGCTAAAACTAAAGCTGGTCATGACGCTAAAAATATAACCCTAAACATCATCGCTAAACACAACGCTAAACATAAACGATAATCGATAACGCATTTGATCGATACTAAAGTTTAAAATATAAATTCAGAATGCTAGCATTCATAAAGTGTATTCAAAAGCCATACAAAATGGAAAGGAAATTCTTTTTTTTTTGCTATAATCTAAACCAGATTAAAAATAGCCATTTTCGGAAATTCCCAAACGACCAAAAAAAGTCTTGACAGAGTAGCAAACCATCATACAATCTCATTATTTTGTTTGACGTACGAATAATCTCCCATTTCTTTCCCCCTCCCCCCACCCTCCCACAGCCGCTGAACACACCCTGGAAGAGGATCCTCAAGTCCCCAGCGGTCTGGGTAGTTTTGATGGGTCACATCTCCAATAAGTGGATCCTGTCATTTATGCTGTCATATCTGCCAAGATACTTCTCAGACTTCTTCGACTTCTCGCTCGAGACGGTAAGGGGAGGGAATTCAAGCGGCTAGAGTAAAAATAAATAATACAAGGGAGTTTAACAGTGTATAATTTTTTTTTTTACAAAGTTTGTTTTATTATAGGAATTAAATTATATTTTTATATTACCTTGTAGATTGGATTGGTTAGGTTTTGTGTGTTTTTAATTTATTTGCCCAAGAGGTATACACAGTTTGTGCCAACAAAATGTTTTTTTATGTTTAAGCAATCGATTGTGCTGATTGAGAGTACAATGGACTAGTAAACTTCATAAAAAGTAATAATCCTTGTATAAAGAAATCTCTAACTAATTGCAGTTACGTAGAGATCATAACAATGATATATTTTTTTTACATTTTTACAACAGCACCAGAATTTCTCTCAGACATTTTTCTCCGTGTGTGTGTGTGGGGGGGGGGGGGGGGGAGCGGGGGGGAGTGAGTTGAAGTGTTCTACCCCCCCCCCCCCCCCCCAGCCAACACCCCCATCTCCACCCCCACCCCGCAGAGATGCCTGAAAAAAAACTCTTTAAATATCACTGTGTTACCTAAAGGGATAACTACAGATCAAAGAAGTTCATCTTAACATCAACTTATCTTCTATTCCCTTTACAAATATGCAAACTGTGTGATTAATGCTGAAAAAATCGCCAAACCCTCAACTAATTTTTTTTAAAACCATTTCTCGACTTTTTATTCAACGTAAAAGTAACAATAGTTTCCCCTTTTTTACGGTGAATTAAGGTCTTAGAGTACTCTCCCCTTGCCCGCCTGTCAACTTGACCAGATTTATGAAGCGTTGATTACCTCCCCCAATCCTCTATCTAATTTAACTAGCATTTATTTCTCTCCCCTTCACACAGGACGGTCTTCTATCATCGTTGCCGTTTGTCGGTCGAATTATCTCCGGACTTATTGCCGGTTACATGTCCGATTGGATGATCCGGAAAGGGCTATCGATCTGCCGGACAAGGAAACTGTTCCAGACAATTGGTAGGTCCACGTGCTCGACTGCTGTAAAGGCCTCTTTACAGCGATACTCGCGCGCTGTAAATCATAGCGTGGGTGTACTAGGGCTTGAGGCTATCGTAGAAAGCTGACCTCCCTTTTTTCCATTATTTTTTTCGTGGATTCTCTTAGGAAGAGTAGAGTCCCTTCTTTTTTTTCGTGGATCCTCTTAGGAAGAGTAGAGTCCCTTCTTTTTTTTCGTGGATCTTCTTAGGAAGAGTAGAGTCCCTTCTTTTTTCGGGGATTTCTTAGGAAGAGTAGAGTCCCTTCTTTTTTTTCGTGGATCCTCTTAGGAAGAGTAGAGTCCCTTCTTTTTTCGTGGATCTTCTTAGGAAGAGTAGAGTCCCTTCTTTTTTCGTGGATCCTCTTAGGAAGAGTAGAGTCCCTTCTTTTTTCGTGGATCCTTTTAGGAAGAGTAGAGTCCCTTCTTTTTTCGTGGATCCTCTTAGGAAGAGTAGAGTCCCTTCTTTTTTCGTGGATCCTCTTAGGAATAGTAGAGTCCCCCTCACACAACTAACGAAAATTTACGAGGCATCTGGATTATCAAGCGTGGTGATTCTGAAACTGGTTGGAACGCAAAGTTTAGACACGATAGTGTTTAAAGTACTTTTAGATCACATTTACGTTGAAATCAAAACAAGCAGTTATCGTTATTCCTCTAGTTTAACTTTATCTTATGTACAAATAGTAATACTGAAGTATTTTATTTAAGTGGCTCTTTCAAAAAAAAAAATGATATAAAAACGTTGTTTTATAGTAAATTTAAATCTTTGAACTCATTTATCTCAAAATGTTGTTTTTATCACCTAAGTACTTTTAGCACTAGGGTCTTCTAAGGGGCCATCCATAAATGACGTCACGCTTTTTTGACGCTTTTACCCCGCCCCTCTCCCCTCCGTCACACATCGTCACAAAAAGCCAAACCCCCACCCCTAAAATGACATCACACCTTAGTCTACAACCCCCACCCCTCCTCAAAATTGAAAAGACGAATTTTTTTTTCAAAATCTTACCTGAGCTCTGTCAACAGAGAGTATTTTAAACAATTCCTATTACAATTTATTAAGTTTTTTAAAACGCGAAATAACGTCTAAATTTCTTTTTCTAAAATTTCTTTTTTATAATGAAAAAGTGTGACGGCGCCCCACTTGACCCCCCCCCCCCTCCCCCTCATCACACACCGTCACAAAATTACGGACCCCCCTCCCCCTACGAATGTGATGTCATTTATGGACGACCCCTAATTCAATCTTCCATAGCCACAACAAAAATAAAACTAAACATACATTTATGTTTGCTTTAAAAAAAAACCACCTGTATATTCTAATAAATCCAAGCATTTGGTAAATATTCCCTCCCCTTATCTTGTAATTAATTAATATTCATTTAAAAAAAATGTAAATAGTTAATTTTTATGGACTAATTTTTAATTGGACTAGTTACAAATTTATATTAATAAAATGCTATTTTAAAAAAACAAGCAAACGTATTCAAGCCAATCTCATAATTCATTTTGTAAATATTTGTTCAATCTTTTTATACCCCCCATCCTCCCTGACTCAATATCTAAAGCGCCATAGGACATGGCACAGCTAGCCTTATGGGAAACCGACCCTGTCCCATAGACCCGCCCCCTAAATAAATATTTGTTTAACAAAAAACATTTGTCCAACATATTTTTATGGGGTCATGTATTTGCCCTATTCCATGTCTCTGGCATTCTCAGACCAGCGAGTCCAGAAACTCTGTTGTGTGATCACACGGATTAAGATTCCTGATGTGCTTTTTTTTTTCTCCTTCTGTTCCACAACATGGGAGATAAACGGATTAGAAATCAAGGGGGATAACAAGATGGGAAATAATTGATTTGCGTTCTTTGCTGGCCAAATAGAGTGGGGGTTCTGTTTGCTTTGTAACTTTTACTTTAAGTAAATAAACATACTTCTTTTATAATTGTTGTAATAGTTTAAAGTTTGTTGTCTTTTTTGAAAATAAATATTTGAAAAATAATTATTAAATTTAACCATAGAGTTACACAGAGATTTAAATATCATTTGCTTCACCCACATATATTATTTCAATGGTAATATTTTAAAAATTCTGTTAATTTTAACAAAGTCCCAAGTTACACTGTCGTAGTACTGTCCCATGCTCCAATGATTGAGATTCAAATTGTTCCCATGTTTTACTATCCCATGTTCCACTGTCCCATGTTCCACTATCCCATGTTCTACTGTCCTATGTCCCACTATCCCATGTTTCACATCCCACGTTCCACTATCCCATGTTCCACATCCCCATGTTCCACTCTCCCATGTTTCACATCCCACGTTCCACTATCCCATGTTCCACTATCCCATGTTCCACTATCCCACGTTCCACTATCCTATTTTCCACTATCCCATGTTCCACTATCCCATGTTCCACTATCCTATGTTCCACTATCCCATGTTCCACTATCCCATGTTCCACTATCCCATGCTCCACTATCCCACGTTCCACTATCCTATTTTCCACTATCCCATGTTCCACTATCCCATGTTCCACTATCCTATGTTCCACTATCCCATGTTCCACATCCCATGTTCCACTATCCCATGTTCCACTATCCCCTGCTCCACCGAGCCAAGTTTCAAAATGTTGCAACATCCCATGTTCCACTATCCCATGTTCCACTGTCCAATGTTCCACTATCCCATATTCCACTATCCCATATTCCACTATCACATGCTCCACCGAGCCAAGTTTCAAAATGTTGCAACATCCCATATTTCAGGCTGTTGGGGCTGTGCTGTCTTCTCGCTGTTTATCGCCTTGATCCCCGGCCTGAACAGCAGCGCCTCTATCGCCCTTCTCGTACTGGCCCTATCATTCCAGAACCTCACGTCCGTGGCCTTCAGGATCAATCTGCTTGACATCGCTCCAAGGTAAGGGACGCAACTGTGTTTTTAGCTTGCTTATGGTCCTCATTGATCCCCACACAAAAAGAAAATCAAATAAATAAAAATAAAACAACAAATTAAACATGTAAAAATCAAATCGTTGTTATAGGTTATAATAGGCATTGTTTTGAATTGAAAAAAAAAATAATCAACAGATATAAAAAGAAACCAGTAACTGAGAACAAAACAGAGGAAATTAAAATATAACTTTTAAGTTTACAAGTCCACTTCAATACGAATTAGCTACACGAAATTTCTCTTTAAATTAGCTCCTTACATTTAAAGCCACACATAAAATAACACTGACCCTAATTCTTCATCAAAACCTTAACCAAAGTCTAAACGATATAAATTTTTTTTGTGTTATAGGCTTTACAGTAAGCTTTCTTTAAAGGTGTATATTTGTAAAATCAATATCTATATGAGCAAACGAAAAAATATTATTAAAAAATAACATGATTAACAAATACTTCGCTGGTAGACATTTTGTTTTATGATTTCTGCTAACATACTGTACAAAGCCTACGTGAATTTATACTGTGTAGCTTTAGCCTTTCAAGTTAGAGACTGTATAAAAACAAATGTTATATAACTACAATGTCCAAACTCGTCTATACACAAACCCGTATGTGTGTATATACCAAACATTCCGATTTTAATCATCAAGCCTAGTTCTGGTTTACGGACTACTGTAGTAGCAAAGTTTAGTTTGTTTGTCTGGGTATAGTATCGTAGGATCTTGACTTTAAGCGGGGAAAGTAAAGTTAACCTAAGATGGACGAACTAGAAAGTAACGTTAAGCTAAGATGGACGGACTAGAGAGTAACGTTAACCTAAGATGGACCAACTAGAAAGCAACGTTAACCTAAGATGGACGGACTAGAAAGTAACGTCAACCTAAGATGGACCAACTAGAAAGCAACGTTAACCTAAGATGGACGAACTAGAGAGTAACGTTAACCTAAGATGGACCAACTAGAAAGCAACGTTAACCTAAGATGGACGGACTAGAAAGCAACGTTAACCTAAGATGGACGGACTAGAGAGTAACGTTAAGCTAAGATGGACGGACTAGAGAGTAACGTTAAGATGGACGGACTAGAAAAGAACTTTAAGCTAAGATGGACGGACTAGAAAGTAACGTTAACCTAAGATGGGCGGACTAGAAAGTAACTTTAAGCTAAGATGGACGGACTAGAAAAGAACTTTATGCTAAGATGGACGGACTAGAAAGTAACCTAAGATGGACGGACTAAAAGAAAATTTAAGCTAAGATGGGCGGACTAGAAAAGAACTTTATGCTAAGATGGACGGACTAGAAAGTAAGCTAAGATGGACGGACTAAAAGAAAATTTAAGCTAAGATGGGCGGACTAGAAAAGAACTTTATGCTAAGATGGACGGACTAGACAGTAAGCTAAGATGGACGGACTGAAAGAAAATTTAAGCTAAGATGGGCGGACTAGAAAGTAACAATAAGCTAAGATGGACGGACTAGAAAGTAACGTTAAGCTAAGATGGACGGACTAGAAAGTAACGTTAACCTAAGATGGACGGACTAGAAAGTAACGTTAACCTAAGATGGACGGACTAGAAAGTAACGTTAACCTAAGATGGACGGACTAGAAAGTAACGTTAAGCTAAGATGGCGGACTCGTGACAGCACTCATAGACAGGACTGAAGGGTCTCGTCATAGAGATGATGAGAAAAAAAAAACTGCCCCATAAAATATAGTGACCTCCCATCCACCATAACCCCTCCCCTACGGGTCGAAAATCTGAACTTGGGTGGTGCCGGGGGATCAATTTATTAGCCGGTTATCGGTTGTAAGCGATGGGTAGTGGGGATAGGGGGCCATACAAGGGGGGGACGACTGTTGGGGATATGGGTACGTGGACAAGAGGGAAACAATGCTTTTAACATACATGTCATGCTCTGCTAGAATTACGTTAACACGAACGATGATAATTTTAACACTAATTTTATTGTATATCTAGAAAAAACAACTAATAATTAGATCGCCCCTTATTGATACAGACCTTTTTAACCAAAATTTTAAAATTCTGTTTACCATTTATATTAAATTGTTTTGACACTTAGATCACATCTCTGGGTACGCTAGATTGTTTAAATCTTTATGTCACTAATTGTATTATTTAGCGTTCGTTTAATTATCAATATTACCTGATTTTAACCCTACTCTCCGTGTCTAGGTACGCTGGTCTACTGAACGGTGTCGTGTCTACAGTTGCCACTCTCATATCTCTGCCCGCCCCTGTTGTTACATCTCTGCTAATAGCTGGGGTAAGTGTTAACTTTAGTCATAGTTGGGGTAAGTGTGGGCTTTAGTCATAGCTGGGGTAAGCGTGGGCTTTAGTCATAGCTGGGGTAAGTGTGGGCTATAGTCATAGCTGGGGTAAGTGTTAACTTTAGTCATAGCTGGGGTAAGCGTGGGCTTTAGTCATAGCTGGGGTAAGCGTGGGCTTTAGTCATAGCTGGGGTAAGTGTGGCCTTTAGTCATAGCTGGGGTAAGTGTTAACTTTAGTCATAGCTGGGGTAAGCGTGGGCTTTAGTCATAGCTGGGGTAAGTGTGGGCTTTAGTCATAGCTGGGGTAAGTGTGGGCTTTAGTCATAGCTGGGGTAAGCGTGGGCTTTAGTCATAGCTGGGGTAAGTGTGGGCTTTAGTCATAGCTGGGGTAAGTGTGGCCTTTAGTCATAGCTGGGGTAAGTGTGGGCTTTAGTCATAGCTGGGGTAAGTGTTAACTTTAGTCATAGCTGGGGTAAGTGTGGGCTTTAGTCATAGCTGGGGTAAGCGTGGGCTTTAGTCATAGCTGGGGTAAGCGTGGGCTTTAGTCATAGCTGGGGTAAGTGTGGGCTTTAGTCATAGCTGGGGTAAGTGTGGGCTTTAGTCATAGCTGGGGTAAGTGTGGGCTTTAGTCATAGCTGGGGTAAGCGTGGGCTTTAGTCATAGCTGGGGTAAGTGTGGGCTTTAGTCATAGCTGGGGTAAGCGTGGGCTTTAGTCATAGCTGGGGTAAGTGTTAACTTTAGTCATAGCTGGGGTAAGTGTGGGCTTTAGTCATAGCTGGGGTAAGCGTGGGCTTCAGTCATAGCTGGGGTAAGTGTGGGCTTTAGTCATAGCTGGGGTAAGTGTGGGCTTTAGTCATAGCTGGGGTAAGCGTGGGCTTTAGTCATAGCTGGGGTAAGCGTGGGCTTTAGTGATAGTTGGGGTAAGTGTGGGCTTTAGTCATAGCTGGGGTAAGCGTGGGCTTTAGTCATAGCTGGGGTAAGTGTGGGCTTTAGTCATAGCTGGGGTAAGTGTGGGCTTTAGTCATAGCTGGGGTAAGCGCGGGCTTTAGTCATAGCTGGGGTAAGTGTGGGCTTTAGTCATAGCTGGGGTAAGTGTTAACTTTAGTCATAGCTGGGGTAAGTGTGGGCTTTAGTCATAGCTGGGGTAAGTGTGGGCTTTAGTCATAGCTGGGGTAAGTGTGGGCTTTAGTCAATTCCTGGGGTAAGTGTGGGCTTTAGTCATAGCTGGGGTAAGTGTGGGCTTTAGTCATAGCTGGGGTAAGTGTGGGCTTTAGTCATAGCTGGGGTAAGCGTGGGCTTTAGTCATAGCTGGGGTAAGTGTGGGCTTTAGTGATAGTTGGGGTAAGTGTGGGCTTTAGTCATAGCTGGGGTAAGTGTGGGCTTTAGTCATAGCTGGGGTAAGTGTTAACTTTAGTCATAGTTGGGGTAAGTGTGGCCTTTAGTCATAGCTGGGGTAAGTGTGGGCTTTAGTCATAGTTGGGGTAAGTGTGGCCTTTAGTGATAGCTGGGGTAAGTGTGGGCTTTAGTCATAGCTGGGGTAAGTGTTAACTTTAGTCATAGCTGGGGTAAGTGTGGGCTTTAGTCATAGCTGGGGTAAGCGTGGGCTTTAGTCATAGCTGGGGTAAGTGTGGGCTTTAGTCATAGCTGGGGTAAGTGTGGGCTTTAGTCATAGCTGGGGTAAGTGTGGGCTTTAGTCATAGCTGGGGTAAGTGTGGGCTTTAGTCATAGCTGGGGTAAGTGTGGGCTTTAGTCATAGCTGGGGTAAGTGTGGGCTTTAGTCATAGCTGGGGTAAGTGTGGGCTTTAGTCATAGCTGGGGTAAGTGTGGGCTTTAGTCATAGCTGGGGTAAGTGTGGGCTTTAGTCATAGCTGGGGTAAGCGTGGGCTTTAGTCATAGCTGGGGTAAGCGTGGGCTTTAGTCATAGCTGGGGTAAGTGTGGGCTTTAGTCATAGCTGGGGTAAGTGTGGGCTTTAGTCATAGCTGGGGTAAGTGTGGGCTTTAGTCATAGCTGGGGTAAGTGTGGGCTTTAGTCATAGCTGGGGTAAGTGTGGGCTTTAGTCATAGCTGGGGTAAGTGTGGGCTTTAGTCATAGCTGGGGTAAGTGTTAACTTTAGTCATAGCTGGGGTAAGTGTGGGCTTTAGTCATAGCTGGGGTAAGCGTGGGCTTTAGTCATAGCTGGGGTAAGTGTGGGCTTTAGTCATAGCTGGGGTAAGTGTGGGCTTTAGTCATAGCTGGGGTAAGTGTGGGCTTTAGTCATAGCTGGGGTAAGTGTGGGCTTTAGTCATAGCTGGGGTAAGTGTGGGCTTTAGTCATAGCTGGGGTAAGTGTGGGCTTTAGTCATAGCTGGGGTAAGTGTGGGCTTTAGTCATAGCTGGGGTAAGCGTGGCCTTTAGTCATAGCTGGGGTAAGCGTGGCCTTTAGTCATAGCTGGGGTAAGCGTGGGCTTTAGTCATAGCTGGGGTAAGTGTGGGATTAGTGATAGCTGGGGTAATTGTGGGCTTTAGTCTGGAGGTTAATGGGTTTGTGTATGGGCTTTATTCATACTTGGGGTAAATGGGTTTGTGTATGGGCTATAGTCATAGCTGGGGTAAGTGGGTTTGTGTATGTAATAGGGTTGTTATTTGGTGGTATAGAGTGTAATGGTATTTATACTTTTGCTCAGCTGTGTTTCGGGGAGACAGTTAAATAGAAGATGTGGCTGTCTGTTTTGTTATGATGTGCATTTGAGAGAATGCGTGTGTTTGTATGTGTGTGTGTGAGATAGAGAGAGAGAGAGAGACTCAGAGAGAGACAGAGAGAGAGAGAGAGAGAATCAGAAAGCGAGAGAATAAACATGATATGTTTTTTTAATATTACACCATATAGCTATTACTAGCTTTATATGAATAAATATGTCTGTAATTAGGTAACTAGGACCAACAACACATAATGTACATATGGAACAAGCTAGCCAATTATTACAAACACTCAACCAGTCTTGTTTTGTAAAGCGATGTAAAAATATTCTTAGCTATACATTCTCACATTATAGCCTGCATAAACCCCGTCGTCTCCTGTCTAAGCTTTTATATTTATCATGGCAAAAATGTTTTAAAAAATTAACATTTTCGTTTTACATTTTTTCCCCATCAATATCTTAATTGAGTTTTTGTGTTAGATCCATGTTGCTAGATTTTGCGGGTTTAAAAAAAATCATGCCGCTAAGTCAGAAAATTAGGGCAGGGAATTACTCAAAGGATTACTTAGCATAAGCTAGCGGAGATTCAATAATAAATGGATAAAAATAGATCTTTTTTAATAAAGATTCCAAAATAAAATAAAATGGTTTGGAGTTAGACAAACAAATATGAAAATAAAAGCAGGAAAGTACATAATTTAATTAGAAAAGTTGCATAAGAAAGTTTTTAATAAGTGTATTGATTGGTCCGTCTGACAGTATAGTAAACAATATCCTTGTAAGGAATCAAAGCGATGTTGAACAAACGGTTTCCACGAAGCACATCTACAGTCCCTGAGATATTAGAATTTAAATTTATACAAAAAATATATACCAGTGACAGATTCCCCCCCTGAGTTTCTTCCAGGCATCTCTTCGGGGGGGCTCCGCCCTCCCCCCCCCCCCCCCCCCGAAAAATGTTAACCGCCCCCCGAAAATTTCAAGTGCCCCCCCCCCCCCCCCCCGGAGAAAACAAGTTTGGAAGAAACACTGATTTCCCCCCCACCCCCCCCCCCCCCCCACCCCGGAAAGCTTCTATTGCCCCCTCCCCCTTTACGGAGAAAAATATCTGACATAAACACTGTACTAATAATGGTGGGTGGGTAAGAGTCGGGCTAGGGATATAACCATTATAGGATTTCCCAAATTTGCGATCCTATTTGATCGTCTTGTCCTATTTCAGGGAAACTAGTCAGAATTTTAGAACAAAAAATTGAAACTTACCAAGACACTCAGTATTGTGTCTGTATTAAGACTAAGAAAATAAGTTTCAGAACATGATTATATATCACATGTATCAATAGCTGTGCCTCGTCTTCCAGGGTTCAAGAGATGGTTGGCTTGTCGTCTTCTGTCTGGTGGCAGGGTTCAACATTGTCGGCGGTCTCATCTTCGTTCTCTTCGCACAAGGCGACATACAAGACTGGGCAACATCGGACTACTCTGTCAACGTCGTGAAAAGGGAAGTAACTGCAGGTCAAGGGAAACAACCTGACGTCGAAAATGGAATCTTCGTTACTGAAACCAGCACTCGTCCCTTGCCTTTGACCTTACCTGTGGTCAACGGAAAACCATTGCGTGAGGTCAAGTCAGTTCCAGCCAGCTTGAGGCGAGGTAGTAAAAGACTTAAGGCGGTTGCTAGACGAGCGAGTATGGACGTCGGTTCGTTGATAAAAAACGTACAGAATTCTGCGTTTTCAAACTTGGCTTTAGCAGACCTTTGACAAACTAGATACTACAAGTTCTGAATCAGGCGTTTTGAAACTTGGCTTTTGCAGATCTTTGACAAACTAGATACTACAAGTTCTGAATCAGGCGTTTTGAAACTTGGCTTTTGCAGACCTTTGACAAACTAGATACTACAAGTTCTGAATCAGGCGTTCTCAAACTTGGCTTTAGCAGACCTTTGACAAACTAAATTATACAAGTTCAACACCTGGCGTTCGTGTAAAACCCACCGAAAAAGAAAGTTGTAAAATCTTTTACAAACCAACAGATTCCTGAACGAACGAAATAAAACACGTCTTACAAAAGGTATTTTCATACCATGCTATAAATAAAACAGGTCAAGATCCAGGTATTTCCCAAACCTACTTTACCTTTCTTCCACAAACACACTGCATTAGGCTTTCTAACCTTACATTTTACGACTGACACAACAAAACTACTGTTGAACCGATTCTTTTATTTTTAAAACATTAAACTAGTAGTTAAAACGTTGTTTTTAAATTTTGCATTATCATATCCTTGACATAAAAGATATAAGCTTATGTCACACACACCCCAATTCTCCGGTTACTGTTAAGATGTTATTAACGTTTGTCTTAATCAACTTGTGAATAATTAGCTCTTTTTTGTAGTAATTAATACGTGTACATAACCCAGCTAAATTATTTGTAAATAAAATCCAGTTTTAGATGTAGGGAGGGGTGCAATTTATTAAATGGCATTCAGACTTGAGTAATATGTAATAATAGGCGTAGCTGGTTGTCGCACCTCTTGTATATTTATTATAGTACTATGTTGTAATATTTAACCGTAAACTGAACTTTCCTTGTAAGATTTTTTATTATCCCTCTCGCGATCTTGTTTTTGTTAACATCAACACAAAGCAGTCAGTCTTCAACTAGGACAGCTTCAAGTAGTTATTAAAATAGACTTGATGCATTTCTTTTTAATGAGAACCACGCGACCTTCACTTTTTTCTATAAACTCAGAATTTTCTTGAGTAAATACAGTTTAATGGGACGGTGTGGTCAAAAACTAGAGCACATAGCTGTAACTCTGAATAAATTGAATAACTCTGAAAGGGTTGAGTTCGTTTTGGAGTCCGTGTCTTGGAGCGTACCTGTATCCAGGGTTTGTGAAGGCAGATGTTCCATGTTTTGTCTACAAAATCCTTTTTAATTCCGAGGTCCGGATTATTTAGCAAATAAGAAAAAGGAGTAAGATCAAGCTAATCATAAAATATACACGAAGACACAAAAAAATATTTGCTTTTATCTAGAAATTAATAATTCCTTTTAAGGCAATAATTCAATATTATTTTTGTGTGATATAATTTTAGTGTTAAAAAAATAATAATCATTAAAAAAGTTTTAAAAAACCCACGTTTTCTGATTGAACTAAAAAGTAGAAAATAAATGCTATAGGCCCTACATCACAATAATGCAAGCGATCACTCTACTATAAGCGATCAAAAACGTGGGGCGCCGAAGTAAAAGTTATATTACTATTGATTAGATAATACTATTGACTTTTATTAGGGAGCTTGTAGAGAGTCAACAGTATTAGAAACTGTAAGAAAATCACGGCGCCACACGTTTTTGCTCGCTTATAGTAGAGTGATCGCTTGCATTATTGTGATGTAGGGCCTATAGCATTTATTTTCTACTTTTTAGTTCAATCAGAAAACGTGGGTTTTTTAAAACTTTTTTAATGATTATTATTTTCTACTTTTTAGTCTTTGTCTGTTTGTTTGCATTAAAATCTTGCTATCGATTTTATCTTTTCACTTTTTTTGGGTAAACGAAGACAACTCGTAAAAAGACAACTCGTAAAAAGACAACTCGTAAAAAGACAACTCGTAAAAAACTCGTTGTTTGAATACGTTACTGACTAGAACACATAGATTTGAACCCGTGTCGAGTGGGATAGCAATCGTGTGCCCAACCACTCGACCATATCGTCTCCCCCAAACTGGCCTACCTCCTGTAAGTTTAAACTCGGTTCAAGCTAAATTCTCTGCCCCTAAGCCTGTGGCGACATGTGATCGTTCGCTTCACTGCGCGCGAGGTACGCGTCGCTGGTTTTTTTTCTAATGGCTAGCAGAGGAGAATTATATATATATAGATTATATAGCGGTCTAAAATGCTCAATAAAATGTTTCCATTGACCAATTTAGTAATAATAACAATTGAATATTCAATGGTCATCCAAAAGAAAGCTTCCCTGAAAATTTCAGCGCGCTAGCTAACTGGGAAGTGCCAGAAATTTCGATCGCAAGATTTGATTGGAAAGACAAACAGAGAAAGCAAGTTAAAGAAAACGTGGGAAAAAATGTAGCCAATTTTTATAAAATAATTTTTTGAAAACCCGTTCAATTTGTTCCGTAAAACAAAGAAAACTCCCCAACACAATACCCCTGTAATTTAATTTTGAGATATTTTGATATCACTCTCTAAAAATGTATTCATTCATCTAAAAACTGGGTTCCCATGCTTTAAAATGAATGTGTAAATTAACTGATTTCGTGATGTGGAAAATGTAATGTTTTTATAATGAATGATCCCAATGTTTTTGTTTTTTTACGTCACGAGTATGTTGAAGTGGCCAGATTTCTCAGGATTTTCATGTCTCGTGCCCGATTCTTCCTCCCTTGAGGGGATTTTATTTTATTCATTGTATTTATCTATCGTATAAGATTGTTTATATGCGTGTGTCTGTATGCGTTTGTGTTTGTGCGTGTGTGAGGGGGAGGGTTAATACGTTTATTGGGAGTCTAGACATCAAGTCTGTACATCAGAGTTTTTTTTTTTCTGATATGGAAATGTGAAACACTTTGTAATTGTGTAAATTATGCGTGTTTAATATATCTTTATATGTGTACGCGAGTGTGGTGTGTATATGTGTGTTTGTGTGTTGACGATGTGAGTTTTAGCGTGTGATTTTTTCTAGTAATCTACTTTATTAAAATAGTTTGTGAACTGTGAATGTGTTTTTGTGTTACGCTTTTGAGTAGTGGTTGTGTCGATGTGTGTGTGTTGGGAACGTGTAGTGATTGCCTATGTGAGAAGTATTTGTTTAATGCATATGAACGTTTGTGTATTGTGAGTGTTTGTGTATTTTGCGTGTGTAAGTATATAGTCATATGTTAACTGCCTCTATATGTCTATGTATTATGAGGGTTTATGGCAGCTCTAGTCTTCGTGCAACCCTGAGCAACACTAGAGTCCCCCGTCCCCCCCCCCCCTCCCCCCTGGGCTACCAATCACCCTAAAGTAGTGGCTAAATTGAGTTTTACGTCACGGCTATTACATTAGACGTCTAGACCAACTGATTCTTGTCGGTCACGTGCCCCTCCCCCCTCCAACCAATCCCCCCTCCTCCCTCTACACCCTCACACCCGCTTCTTCCACTATTTCATTTTTTTTGTTGAGGTTTACTGGGATCATAAAAACGTATGAAAATATCCATCAATCGATCGACGAATTTCCATCAACTCGATTCTCCAACATAGAAATTAGAATAAAGAGGCAATTGAATTAAATATTATATCTCGATCACTGACCGTGATATTAAATTGTTATCTTAATTTATAAAGACAGCCTTATAGGAACAGAAATATTTCTTTATCTAATAAATTAGTTATTCTTAATTTCAAACGTAACTTTTTTATCTCAAAATTATTTAGTTGAATGTAGGAAAAACAAACGCAGATAAAGACTTATTAGAGCATGATAATATTTTCTTATATTGTTTTTTTATATAGTGAGAGCAGTAATAATAATGTTTACAAGGTTAGGAATATATGATGGATGAAAGTTCATTACCGTTATAATTGATAGAATGTATGATTGGATAGCCCTAATGTAGACAATGAAAATTCAAACGCATTAGCGAAGCGAGGATGTAATTATTTTTTTTCTAATTGATTATTCTAATTTTGTAAAGCAAATATGTTTGTTAAAATCCTTGAAAATTTCTTAACACTTTCATTAATTACTTAATTAGTTCACTTTGTTTCATTAACTGTATGCTTCGTTATCTTTTTTTTATATTTTAAACAAAGAAATCTTTATTTTTCAAGTTTGGTGTACATATTTACAAGTAGCGTGTTTTTGAATTCAGTGATGGCATGTTAGGATTTTACAGTACATTTTATTACTATAGTCATGTATATGTTTATGTTTTACTGTAGCTATTTGTTACTATACACATTGAGCTGCTAACATATTGCTAGGTTATTTATTGTCATGGGCACCAATATTTTAGAATTTTACTGTACTTAGGCTTTTTTGTGAGCTATCGGCATTTGCATAATAGAATTTTACAGTAGCTTTGTGTTCTTGTGTTTATTGACGCCACGTTTGGACCTTTTACGTTATTTTATACCGTAGTTACTTGTTAGGAGACTTCCTGTTATAGTTTTTAAATAGCTTCGTCTCAAATGACGTCATGTTATGTTTTTAAACATATTTCCGTGTTTAATAACTTCATGTTATGTTTGTAGCAGTTATGTGTTGAGGGATGTTATAAAACGATGGTACCTGTTTCTGTGTGATATATATTATCCTCTGATGTCATGTAATATTTTATCCAATCCAAACACAGGTATAACTATACATATGTTTCATCAATTTATATTTTACCAACGTTTTTAACATTGTTAACATACTATATCTTTCCAAATGATCATTTTATGTATATACATATACAGTTGTATCATCTATTCGTATAATATAATATTAAGTGTATTAACAATTTATAATACTTTAAACATTCCAATACAGAAAACTCTAAATATAAACGATGCGTTTATAATTTTTTCTTCCTATCATCTTGAATTGATTTATTTTCCTTATATAAGCCTACGAGTTACCTTAACTGAAATATCTACTATATATTGAGTGAGTCGTAGATACTGAATGTGGATACCCCTTCCTCCTTTATCCTTACTTATCCACAACCATTAAACTTTGTATCTAGTGGATATTGGACAAGATAATCCGAGCCAAACCAGATCAATGACCAGGAAATTAAGCTGCCTTCTGCACTTAACATGACAGTAGTATTTATAAATACATCGTGTCTAAAATAATATTTTTTCGATATTATCGGTCTTAATTTTCAATATTTCACTATCCACCATAACTGTCTAATTAGGCACAATTTTCATAATCAGTTATAATTTTCAGTCATAATTTTCATTATCACTCGACATTTTTTTATTATTCAACTGTAACTACTTAGTAACCCAAAGAAATCACAAGACGGCTGGTTAAATCAATTGACAACTGTACAGCGAATCTTTGAAGTGAGTCTATGCTGTGAGTGTATGTAGTGAGTGTATGTTATGAGTGTATGCTGTGAGTGTATGCAGTGAGTGTATTTAGTGAGTGTATGTTATGAGTGTATGCTGTGAGTGTATGCAGTGAGTGTATTTAGTGAGTGTATGTTGTAAGTGTATGTTGTGAGTCTATGCTGGGAGTGTATGCTGTGATTGTATGTTGTGAGTGCATGCTGTGAGTTTATGCTGTGAGTATATGTTGTGAGTGTATGCTGTGAGTGTATGCAGTGAGTGTATGCTGTGAGTGTATGCAGTGAGTGTATGCAGTGAGTGTATGCAGTGAGTGTATGCAGTGAGTGTATATGAGTGTATGGGAGTGTATACTGTGAGTGTATCCAGTGAGTGTATGCAGTGGGTGTATGCTGTGAATGTATGCAGTCAGTGTATGTGAGTGTATACTGTGCGTGTAAGCTGTGAGTGTATGCAGTGAGTGGATGCTTTGAGTGTATGCAGTGAGTGTATGCAGTGAGTGTATGCTGTGAATGCATGCAGTGAGTGTATGTGAGTGTATGCTGTGAGTGTATGCTGTGAGTGTATGCAGTGAGTGTATGCTTTGAGTGTATGCTGTGAGTGTATGCTGTGAGTGTACGCAGTAAGTGTATGCAGTGAGTGTATGCAGTGAGTGTATGCAGTGAGTGTATGTGAGTGTATGCTGTGAGTGTATGCAGTAAGTGTATGTGAGTGTATGTGAGTGTATGCTGTTAGTGTATGCAGTGAGTGTATGTTGTGAGTGTATGCAGTGAGTGTATGCTTTGAGTGTATGCTTTGAGTGTATGCAGTGAATGTATGCATTGAGTGTATGCAGTGAGTGTATGCTGTAACGTTTACCTATCTATCAGCCAAATAGACGGTGAACGTCCCCGGATTCTTTTTTCGGGGTCATATGCAAATGCCTTACGGCCTAAGTGGATGAACACTAACACAACGACACACTAGGGCTCGAATTCTATGTCTAGGGATAACTAGTGATACTATTGTAATTAACACTCATCCAATCTACATACAACCTTTAATCAGCGAACACAGTTGTGGCAGAACACAAGTTTAAACTAGATAAAATATTTAATATATAAAATATCAAAACCCAACTTACAAAATGTAGGAAAAAACACTATCACAGATTTCAACACTGCCTAATAATAGCCACAGGCCACACAACACTGCAATAGCTTCAAGAATTACTTGGCGACAAGTAATATTAAACTAGAAGACCAAATCAACTTAAGAAAGCAAGGCACACACAGGACTTAAATTCTCTCACGTTCAAATGGTCAGAATATATAGCCGGACAATATGGACGGCTGCCTGATCAAGGTAAAACTGCCTGCGCGACAAGTCTCAAATGGAGACTCACAGATCACTCAAGGCCACTTGAGCTACTGTTATCGTGCTGGTTGTGTTTCCTGTGGTGTGACACTTTACGTGGTTCTAACCACTAGGCCACTAATGGTGTTCCTAACCACTATGCCACACTACTCGGCAGCAAGCCGAGTTTCTAAGCCACTAGACCACTAGGCACCATAGACAATACTCAGTTTCTCACTGAGTATTCGAACCTCGGCCGCCGCCGTGGCGCGCCGAGATCCTAGCCATTGAGCTATGGGGTAGTCATCTGATTAGAATCATTCAATCAGATCTTAATGGAAAATTTCTATATCTTAGACCCCTTAATAAGTCAGTGGAAATTTTCCGGTTGTTGCACAATCACTCCATATAAGGTATCATACAATGTCAAAATAAAAATAGAACCTGAATCGACCTAAGTAGGTCACATCCCCTCCCTTTTTGGAAGTGACAGATAGGTTCCACAAAAACATACATAAGGAACCAATCTGGCAATGGAATAAAAAAAATTGTTTTACAAATGTAGGCAATCAAAATCATAATACCAGATGAAAATATCCCTGAACATAAAAGGGAAGTAACTCCAACTTTTACAATTGGTGAAAGGGGAGTAACCCTTCAAAGGGTAATTATACATCAAAATCCCTCAAAAAAAGGGTATTACAATATTTCCATGAGGATATTAAAAGTGGTAAACCCGCCAGGGTAAGACCTTTATTTCAGTGACTAGCTACAATATCAACTGAGTCATATGAGACATATTATTATAAAAGATTACATATAATCAAAAACCACCTTTAATTAAGGTTCACCTGAAAATAAACAAAATATTCAACAGGAATGGAATTTTGAAAAAAATCAAAAATCCTACCACTCATTTTCATGTGAAAACACAACACTTGTGTATGGTCTTAATGAACCACAAAACATGTCACATGATCTATGTGTGCAATAAGATTTTACATCCTTGACAAACAATCAGCCACAACATTATCACTACCTTTAATGTGTGAAATTTCCAGATTAAAATTTTGGAAATATAAACACCATCTCAATATTCTTTGATTTGTCTGTCCTAACTTAGAGGTAAATTTCAGGGGATCATGGTCAGAAAACACTCTGACTGGATTGGTTGAAGAAGAGACATAGACTTCAAAATGTTGTAATGACAAAACCAAAGCTAAAGCCTCTTTTTCAATAGTAGAATAATTCTTTTGGTTTTCATTTAACTTCCTGGAAAAAAAAGCAATGGGATGGTCAATTCCCATGTTGTCTTCTTGAAATAGGACTGAGCCAATGGCTAAGTTGCTAGCATCAATGGCAAGTTTAAAGGGTTTGCTGAAATTTGGTGCAGCCATAACAGGAGCATTAGATAAAAATGACTTAATGGTTAAAAAAGCTTCTTGACATTTTTTTGACCATTCAAACTCAACACCCTTTTTCAATAATGCAGTAAGAGGTTCAGCAATAGCTGAAAAGTTTTGACAGAACCGTCTATAGTAACCAGCCATCCCAAGGAACTTTTTGATTTCTTTACAATTTTTGGGAGGAGGTAACCTTACAATAGCATCTACTTTAGCTTCAATGGGCCGAACTTGGTTCGTTCCCACTTGATAACCCAAATAGGTAATTGAACCTTTACAGAAATTACTTTTATGTAAGTTTACAGTAAAATTCACTTCAGACAATTTTCTAAAAAGGTTAGTCAACTGAACAATATGTTCTTCAAAAGTATTAGAAAATACAACTATATCATCTATGTAGGCCTCACATTGGTCTATGTCAGCAATGACAGAGTTAATGACCCTCTGGAAAGTTTGACCAGCATTGCGCATACCAAAAGGCATACGTTTGTATCTATAAAAACCATTAGGGGTTACAAAAGCAGATATTTCTTTTGCACGGTCAGATAAGGGGATTTGCCAGTATCCTGAAAGTAAATCAATTTTGGAAATTATCTTAGCTTGACCAACTTTATCAATAACGTCCTCTATCCGAGGAATCAGCTTTGGTGAGCGCATTTACCTTCCTAAAGTCGGTCTCAAACCTGAAAGATCCTCCGTCTTTCGGTACTAGGAGACATGGGGAACTCCAGTTGCTGAAACTGGGCTAAATGATATCATTCTTGAGCATATAATCAATTTCATCTTTTATCAAAACAGCTTTTTCCGGGTTAACTCTATAGGGGTGCTGTTTAATGGGTTTTGCGTCACCTACGTCTACATCATGAGGTGGAACCTTCGCTTCTTTGGGGACATCCCCAAAAATAGAGGGAAATGTCTCGAATAACTGAGACAATCTATGGCTTTCCTCTGTGGACAAATGCATAAGGTGGACATTCAAATTATCTAAAAAGGAAGAATTTACCAATTTTGGGGGTTTCAATTTATCATGTATCACATCATCAGAAACATTTGAACATACAGATAAAGTAATTTTAGCTGTGGAATGAAAATTGTTACAATTATCATAATACTTTTTCAGTGAGTTAACATGATACACTGTCTGTTTCTTTCTTCTGTCGGGCGTATTGACCACATAGTTCAAATCACTTAATTTTGAATGCACAGTAAAGGGTCCACAATATCTCAAGGATAACGCATTGTTCAGATTAGGCACTAGCACAAGAACTTTGTCGCCTGGATTGAATGTTCGTTTACAAGAACTCTTATCATACAGTCCTTTCATTCTCACTTGGGCCTTTCTTAAGTTCTTGTGAGCCATTTCGCACACGGCTTTCAGTCGAACGTGAAAATCATCAAAGTTTTCCACAGGATGAACGCTGGTACCTGTCCACTGTTCGTGGATCAGCTTCAGGGGACCACGGACAGAATGTCCAAACACAAGTTGAAAAGGAGAGTAGCCTAAAGAGTCCTGGACACAGTCCCTCGCGGCGAAAATAATCCAAGGAACAGACTCATCCCATTGGGTGTTACTGTTAGCGAACGTTCTTAGCATGGTTTTGAGGGTTTGGTGGAACCTCTCAAGTACGCCTTGAGACTGAGGGTGGTAGGCTGAGCTGGTGATGTGGGTAACGCCTAGCTTGGCCAGCGCTTCCTGAAAATGGTGACTGGTGAAGTTGCTGCCTTGATCTGTTTGCACGATTCTAGGTAATCCAAAGGTAGTGAAGAACCGGGTCATGGCTCTGACTACAGTCTTTGCCTTAATGTTCCGTAAGGGAATTGCCTCGGGAAAACGGGTACTTGAACACATAAAGGTAAGTAGGTACTCGTTGCCCGCCTTGGTTTTAGGCAAGGGACCTACACAGTCCATGACGATTTTTGAAAAGGGTTCTTCTAATACAGGAATCGGACTCAAAGGGGCCTTAGGAATTGTCTGGTTTGGCTTTCCGGCCAACTGACAGTTCGTGCAACTTCTGCAGTAACGCGACACATCTTTTCTCATTTTGGGCCAAAAGAACAGTTCTTTGATCTTCGCCGTCGTTTTAGTTACTCCTGGGTGCGCTGACATTGGATGGTCATGTGCCAGCTTAAGTATTTCATGCCGATAAGGTGGAGGGACCCACAGCTGGTTTTTACCCAACCATGGTTCGGCTGGTGAGGCATTCACTGGTATAGCGCGACGAAAGAAGAGGCCGTTCTCGGAGAAATATTCTCCATCGTCAGATGATAGAGATTTTTCGACCGTTGCCTTGAGTTCCGCGTCGACTTGTTGAGCTTTAATGATGTCTTCCTGAGATATCCTCAGGGGTAAGCCCAGGCCTGTGTTTTCTGGAAGCATAGACTCCAGTTTGGGAGTCGAATTTCTTGACGATGACGGTAGGTGTGGTTCAGGCGTTGTGTCAGCTAATTGTTTGGTCTGGCTTCTTGTCACCGCACATGCAGGATACAGTTCATTATCATTATCTGGAACTGTTGACAAAGGGTCTGAAACCGTACAGGGGTATACTTTGCTTCCCGCAAGGTCATTCCCTAAAAGTAGGTGTACTCCTGGGACTGGAATACTATCTATCACACCTAAAATGACTTCACCTTCGACGAGATGATGTTTCAGAGCAAACTTGTGTAGAGGGACTACAGTAGATTTTGTCCCCACTCCCTGGATAATGGAAATCCTTCCGGTGTTCGTCTCAGGTGTAATGTCCATTGAACTTTTCAAAAGGAGTGATTGTGACGCTCCTGTGTCTCTAAGGACGGTGATATTCCGCTGAGACAACGGATCACCTGGTTTGCTAATGATGGCTTCGGCAATAAAAGATGAAAAGTCAACTTTTCTCGATCCCTCGAGATCGGTAGACTCGGAAGAAACTGGATGGTGGCGAGAACAGTCAAAATGTGACTGCACATAATGTGTGGAGACTTGACTACCTTCTTGAGGACACTTAGGGTTAGAGTCCTTTAGAATTCTAGAGTTCATAGTTGAACTGGCTGCTTGAGGGGATAGAGCATAGTGCGCGGAAGTACGCACCACCTCTCTGTTATATTGACGACGTTTGTAACAGTCCCTGACAAGATGACCAGGTCTTTTGCAGAACTGGCATACTGCTCGACGATTGAGAGTTGATCTGGGTTTCTCTCTGGACTGTAATGCCTTCACGTGTTGGCCAACAGGAGGATTGCTGCCAAAAAGGGGAAGCACGGGGTTGAGGCGGTTTCCTGACACTGGTGGTTTCTTATGCACCAACATATATGTGTCAGCCGACTCAGCAGCCTTCTGGATGTCAATTATCTTGTTATCCAGTATGTGTAGTCGTATCTCTTCAGGCAGGGACGATAGGAATTCTTCCCTTAGGATAAGAGACCTGAGTTTCTCAAACTCAGAAACTTCTTCAGAGTGTAGCCACCTTGAGAATATTTTCTCCTTTTCAAAGAGAAATTCCACATATGATTGAGTGGGTGACTTGCGGAGTGTTCGGAATTTTGTCCGATAGGCCTCGGGCGTCAGTTCGTAGGCCTTCAAAATGGCAGTCTTGACCAAACTATAGTTATTTTGAACGTCGTGAGAGAGTGCCTGGTATGTTTTTGCAGCTTTCCCAGTAAGGACAGAGCTCAATAAAGCAGTAATGGAAGTTTCGGGCCATTCACATGTCTTCGCTAAACTCTCAAATGAGTTAAAGAAAACGACCAAATCTGTTTCATCAAATTTAGGAACTAATTTCCCAAATTTGGCAATCACTTGCCCTACCGACAACTTTTTTGGATCTACCGGAGAAGTGACATCACTAACTTGACCAAACTCTAATTCCAACCTCCTCTTATCTAAAGCAATTTTAGCCTCTAACTCCTTTTCTTTTAATGCCTTCTCTAAAGCAATTCTAGCTTCTAATTCTATCTTCTCTAGAGGTTTCTCCTCGCGGAGTAACACACCAGCCAACAAACTTTCATCAAATACCCCTTCATTAATAAAATGAACAACAACTTTATCTCTCAACACCTCTGACTTCTGCGTAACAGAATAATCCAATTTCAATTCCTTAACAACACTCATCAAAATTTTTCTACTCAACTTCTCGACCTCTTCAAAAGTAGGATTAGCCAAAAAAGACTCCATAACACTAACTTTCAAATCACAACAAGCCTAGGTTCACTAACTTAACACGGTGCGTTGAGCCGTGTACTTGACCTCCTATCGTGACACGTCTGGCTGTTGACCTAGATAACTCTATGCTTGCGCGCGTTGTAAAAACACGGCGCTACTGGATATAAAAACAACTAAATCCAACTAACCTTATTATTTAACTGATATAACCAACAACTGGAACGACAGATTAAATCTCGGCGAGCCCCCACTTTGTAACGTTTACCTATCTATCAGCCAAATAGACGGTGAACGTCCCCGGATTCTTTTTTCGGGGTCATATGCAAATGCCTTACGGCCTAAGTGGATGAACACTAACACAACGACACACTAGGGCTCGAATTCTATGTCTAGGGATAACTAGTGATACTATTGTAATTAACACTCATCCAATCTACATACAACCTTTAATCAGCGAACACAGTTGTGGCAGAACACAAGTTTAAACTAGATAAAATATTTAATATATAAAATATCAAAACCCAACTTACAAAATGTAGGAAAAAACACTATCACAGATTTCAACACTGCCTAATAATAGCCACAGGCCACACAACACTGCAATAGCTTCAAGAATTACTTGGCGACAAGTAATATTAAACTAGAAGACCAAATCAACTTAAGAAAGCAAGGCACACACAGGACTTAAATTCTCTCACGTTCAAATGGTCAGAATATATAGCCGGACAATATGGACGGCTGCCTGATCAAGGTAAAACTGCCTGCGCGACAAGTCTCAAATGGAGACTCACAGATCACTCAAGGCCACTTGAGCTACTGTTATCGTGCTGGTTGTGTTTCCTGTGGTGTGACACTTTACGTGGTTCTAACCACTAGGCCACTAATGGTGTTCCTAACCACTATGCCACACTACTCGGCAGCAAGCCGAGTTTCTAAGCCACTAGACCACTAGGCACCATAGACAATACTCAGTTTCTCACCGAGTATTCGAACCTCGGCCGCCGCCGTGGCGCGCCGAGATCCTAGCCATTGAGCTATGGGGTAGTCATTCAATCAGATCTTAATGGAAAATTTCTATATCTTAGACCCCTTAATAAGTCAGTGGAAATTTTCCGGTTGTTGCACAATCACTCCATATAAGGTATCATACAATGTCAAAATAAAAATAGAACCTGAATCGACCTAAGTAGGTCACAATGCTGTTAGTGTATGTAGTAAGTGTATGTGAGTGTATGCTGTGAGTGTATGCAGTAAGTGTATGCTGTGAGTGTATGTAGTGAGTGTATGTTGTGAGTGTAAGAAGCGAGTGTATGCTGTGAGTCTATGCAGTGAGCGTATGCAGTGAGTGTATGCTGAGAGTGTATGCAGTGAGTGAAGGTAGTGAGTTATGCAGTGAGTGTATGCTGTGAGTGTATGCTGTGAGTGTATCACCTATCTATCCCACTAGAAAGACACACAGACACACCATCGTGCCAGTGTAAACCCCAGGATGGCCGAGACAAAGCCATTACTTGAGTCTCTCTAGGCTAGGATATCCACCGGTAAAAGGGAGACAAATCTGTACCACACACAGAAAGAAAATAAAAGCTGTTTTCCGATGGGATTTTATCTAAAAAAAATTAAGATTTTTTCTAGGGATTAAAAAAAAACTGTTACAAGAATTATTGTAGACTATTGTGACATATAGGGTTCCTACATTAAAGACTGGCGGTAGTATATTGATGGGATTAGTGAATCGTCTGCGTAAGGAAGGCCGTTATTAAAGGATTACGTATAATGGAAGTAGTGCGGCTCGAGTAGGTTTTGGTAAAGTAAACCACAAAATATCGTCATATCGATAATGTTATAATGAGGTTTATTATCGAGACTTGTCCTTAACCGTCTAGTTAGTTATAACCTAAATCAAAGTGAAAGCCTTAAAACACACATAAAATGATCCCTACAAAAAACCTAAATAAAAAAAAAAAAAAGAAACCGTTAACACTATCATGTAGTGAGTCAAGGTAGTCATTATCTATTTTTTAAATTTTTATACTTAGTGGTGACCAAGGTGAAACAACAGATGAAAAATGTCCAGTCACCTTTAGACTGACAAACACAATGTAATTTTCTTGTTGGTGATAATTAAATCAGGCCCAGCTCAGATACATTAACTAATATCAGGAGAAAAAAAAAGTTTGCAAGATTAACCCCACGTATGCCTCCACCGTGAGTACCGTTAATTGGCATTTCATACAGAACTGTCTGTCCCATCTAGCTTATCAAACACTCTATCAGTGTAAGGCTTGGTTGTCTGGGTATTAATTCACTCACCTTCACACCCACCCACCCCCTCTACGTATCACTACTGGGCAACCAGTAGCTTCTCATCCCCCCCCACTCCGTCCCACGTCCAGCAGCTATCTCACCCCCCTTTCTCGTACATGGACATGACCACGTAGAGCTGCCCATACCCCCCTCCACGTCCACCTAATAGAGCACAACCAGGTTCTTCTAACTGCCCCTCCCCACCATACTTGACCACCGAATCCCCCCCCCTCCCAATAAGCAACAACCAGGTTCTTCTCACTCTCCCTCCCCTCCCCATCATACATGACCACCAAAACCTCCCCCCCCCTAATAAAGCACAACCAGGTTCTTTTCATCAACCCCCTCCCCCAATCACACATATCCACCAGTAGCCTCCCATCGATGTTATTAACTGTAGCTCCGGATCCCTGGAATGTCATAACGGCCTTGAAATAATCACCCAGCACGGGCGAATTGGACTGCGACCCCGGGAAACAAAAACCGAGGCTACGTGATAGAAATGGGCCCAGAACCCACCACGAACAGGGCCCATAACTTCACATTGTGTTACCTCCCCTTATCTTCGTTACGATAGTTGTAGCCATGCCCCAATCTGATTAACCGGTTTTTATTTTGTTTAATCTCAATAAACCTTTCATTCCGCATCTAAAACGAGAACCCATCTCATTCCGAATCATGCATCTCTAACCCAATCAATAAAAACCTTATTACATATTCTGTAATAAAATATATGAATTCGATGTTTTATTTTTTTCATCCGAGAGAAAATAAAAAACTCCTACATCAAAGTTCACTCGCGAAGATACTCTATAAACACCAATCGAGGGATCTCTTTCAAAAACAAACCCTCCAAGGAAATCCAATGTTTTCGAAAGCCTGGTCAAGTACGGCCATTGGACGTGCTTTTCTTTCGTCTGGAAGATGTGGGGCTCATTTCCTGGTCTGTCCACGCATAAGGCAACGAGGTAAGAAAAAGAAAATTTGGAGCTCTGCCGAAGAGTAAAAGATTTGGAAACTGTAAGGAAAGGGGAAATAACTCTCAGCAGGGGACGTAATCTTCAAAATATGACGTAGAATCTATCTCTATTTTAAGAATATTCTTTAAAAAAAAATCACAGACGCCCCATTTTACGGATTAAAAAATAAATATTTCAAGGACGGTTTTGCGGTATTTGTTTTCAAATTGAGTTGCCCGTGAAACTTTTCATCCATCGCGAACTCTGACCTTTACGTCCAAGGAATGTCCGCGGCTTTGCTGTCCGTCTTCGAACGATAACAGATCAAAACGAATGAGTAAGCCCGCTGGTTTCAAATCGACCACCCCTTCTCTGAAGGCTGGGACGTGTTTCGTAAAATCAAAAGAGACGTCAATCTTAAAAGGCGAGGCTCTTCCATCAATCTTTACTGAGACGTTAAAAAATATCCCACGTACACAAACGTCTAGTTGAATTGATTTCACTTCATATTACGTGGGCGGTTCTTTTTTTTTTTAAACGCGGATGCGCTTTATAAAAAGTAAATACGAGCCATTGCTTCAAAAATAATTAAATAAATATCGTATTTGATTGGGGTACTAATTAACTTAGAAAACATTGTGGGGTGAACGCTTCGGCGGTACAATATAAATCAAATTACAATATTTAAAGCTCCTTTTTCAGAATTGAGAGAAAAAAGAAATTCCTAAGCTATCTTTCTCTTCCTTTGGAGAATTATTTGTTTCCATGACTTACAACGAACTTTTAAAAATGAAAACAAGAATATACTGGCTTTTAAAATGAGATTTAACACAGAAATGTTATGTTTTGTAATTTAGAGATAATGTATAAAATGGACTCTTGCTCATGAAAAAATTAATATTTTAAATATAATATTGTATTGGATCACATTCAGAACCTAGTGATTAGAAACTAGGAATTATTCCTTTCCTTTCGGCTTTATATATTTCAACTTTTTTGTACGATCTAACCACTTAGCGGATGGTAACAAATGCTCACGTGCGCATGCCCAGTAAACCTGGAAAAGGTTTGAACTTTTTATACAAATTTCACTCTGGTCACAGTGTCTGTCTGTCCGTTTGTCTGCCTGTCTTCCTTTCTGACACAGTGTATATGTGTTACAAGGTATCACGGAGTAAGCCTATATATTTTACAATGTACTGCATTGCCTATGAGTAAGTACGAACCTAAGGGACTGTATGTTATGAAGTACTGCATTGCCTATGAGTAAGTACGAACCTAAGGGACAGTATGTTATAAAGTACTGCATTGTCTATAGGAAAATCAGAAGTTAAGTGACTATACGCTACAAAGCTGAGTAAAAGTAAAGTTTCCCTTTCAAACCTGACAGTCTATGGGGCAACTGAAGTAGAGTTCACCTGTTTCTGTGACCTCGGCATATGAAGAGATAGTGTGGTCAGCACTATGCCCAGCCGCCTTTACTTTCCCTAACGTGAGTTTGGTACCCATCAGAGTTGGGTGGACTCAGGGACGGTCTACTGACTTAAACCCGGATTCGAACTCGTGACTTACGGGTTAGCAGTCCAGCTCTCTACCGCTAGACTACTCCGTCCCACAAAGCTGAGTACTGTCTGTATACGTAGACAGCTCTAATGGAAACACATTACCAATGTTAACTTCAAATTTACGAGCCGGTTCCGGCAAGACCGCGTCTCAGCTCCGGAAAATCCTCCCGACACCAGTATACTTGCTAATACAGATATGAATATGCATTCGTATTCACATCTTTATGCATCAAGCCGATCCATTAAAAAAAACAAGAGAGGGGGGAAAAATCCTACTTTCTATGATTCTGTTGTTACAGTAATGACATGCTAATTCTCCACACAAATATCTCATCCCCCTACCCCTCTTTTCTTGATATATGCGGATGTATTTCCTATGTAGGAGCGCTGTGGTCTGGCTAGGCTGATAACTCGACAGCGCATGAATTATCTGGGACTAGCGTTAACCCTCTACAGGCCGGCGGCCAGGATGAAAATGTTGGAGACTATAACCTCGGTGCCCCGTAGGCATCAGTCTATGCCAGGAAATTTGAATACATCGGAGTTGTCTGCGTTGTGTCTTCGATACACGAGCTTATCCCGGAACTGATTTTTATTTATAGATGGGATATATTGAAATAACTCTCCGAATCAAAGCAACGTTTGTATTTTAAATGTAAAATAAAACGAAAAAAGAATATCAAAATATACTAAAGAGTTATGGAAAGCAGAAACAAAATGAATTTTTTGTTGTAGAATTACCAGAATAAAAATGAAAATAAAAACTTCTGCTGTAATATCGAAGAAAACAATTATTTTAAAAAGTTTTTTTTTCTAATTTCGCTGAAAAAAAAAACGCCAGTGCTACGTCCCCGTGTGTAATATAGGTAGATTTTTATTTTCTTTATCCTAAGAATTTGTTTTTATAAAGTAAGTAGTTACTATTAATGTAAGAAAGTACATGTACTATATGACTATCTTAAAACGACAATTGTTTAAGTAGCTCTAGAAAAAGTAATAAGCTATCAAATAATTAAAGATTTCTTACGTCTGTATAAAAAAATCATTCTAAATGTAAAGAATCCAAACACATGTAACGAAGTATGGATTAACTTAAATCATGATTCCTACAACGTGATTCATTCCTCTATGACGTCGTCGGGTTAATCTCTCAGCTCGGCCACATCCAAACCATAAAAAACCACGCCCTAGATCCCGTGGCGCCCCAGATCCCCTTGGCGCCCGCTGTGTCTGACAATAAAGGAACACGTAAACGTTTCTACAGGGAACATAGAAAAAAAGAGAATTTGGACATCAAGAAATATTTTTACATTTTAAAAATACTCCACAATGACGCGATATATTTATTTATGATCAACGAATTAAATTGTGTACGCTCAAAGTTAGTCACAAAAAAAGGCACGAGTTATATAATACATCAAAGGAAGCAACTAAAACATATGTTAAGTTTTAGCTTTTTAGCGTTAGTGGTGTCTAAAAATAGCCCCTCTGCCGTCCACGTCCATAATGCACTTATCGGTAAAAGCACGTGCCCCTCGTGAGCTAAAAGATTCGCCATGTCCAACGTCTCGATCGCTCTTCGTCAAAAGAAAGTTCCTCGAGTTTGTTGCTCACTCCAAGTTATTCCCCCTTGTCGGTTAGATAAACTTCAGAAACCTTTGCTTGAATCGAGAGTAAAGAGTCGCATCAGTGGCGCTCTCTACATACAACAATACCACAGAGTAGATCTAAAATAAGATGGCATTATATATATATATATATATATATATATATATATATATATATATATATATATATATATTGTATTATAATAAAAACTTATAAAACCATAACAAAACATGTGTAATTCAGTATCAGATAAGAAAAATGACATAGAGGAGGGGTGGTTTTTTGCTTTTTAATATTCTACAGCCAACAATATTCTACAGCCAACTTTAGTTTAATGAAATGAACAATGAAATTTAAAAAAAAGTTTTCATTGCACTTGTTTTGTCAACAACTTATAATTAAAAACTTTAAAATACAAACCATGTGCTATTAATACCTGCTCACCTCCCCCTCCCCCTCTTAATTCATGAAGCTTTTGTCTGTATCTGTATTAATATTTCGTTCTAAATTTCTAAATGCGATGACAAAATGTAATTATCCTAGACGGCATTTATCCAGTCCATTATGAACTGAAGGTTTTAATAATTAAAAAAAAATACTTTTCAGTACACTGCCCTTCCCCTTCCTCCCTTGACCTATAGAGGGGACACCCATCACTATAGCGAAAAATTGGACAAACCACAAGAGTATTAAGCTACCTGACACGGTACGTCTAAAACCGCCAGCTATCGGACACCCGGACATCCAGTAGATCAGTTTTACGAGTCTCAGGAGTTTCAGAGCTGTGTGTTTCATTATTCAAGGGAGTTTGATTTTATTTCTAACATACAAGTCAAGTAAAAACTCCTATGTTTCTTGACCTCGGCATATGAAGGGATAATGTGGTCAGCCAACCGCCTTTTCTTTCCTTAACTTGTATTATGTACTTATCACAGCTGGGTGGATTCAGGGACGTTCTACGGACTTGATCCTGAATTCGAACTCTAGAATTCGGATTAGCCGTCTACCACAAGACCACGCCGTCCCACATTACATCCAGAATTTGATAAGCTTAGTCAGACAAAAAGAGAATGACCTGTATGACTTAAAGAAAAAAGTAAACTATATATTTTTTATTTATTTATGTCACATTTTAAAGTTTCGTAGAGATGGCAATCTCATTTTTATTTGTAATATATAATATATATATATATATATAATATAGTAATATATATATATATATATATATATATATATATATATATATATATATATATATATATATATATATATATATATATAAAATATAGTAATATATTATATATAATATATTATATATTATTATATATAATATATTATATAAATATATTATATATAAATATAAATATATTATATATAATATATTACTATATTATATATATATATATATATATATATATATATATATATATATATATATATATATATATATATATATATATATATATATTCAAATAAACAATAATCTCGTAAGAAGAAATTTTATTATTATTATTATTAAAATATATTCATGTTTATGATAAGAAAATTCCAAAAACGTTGTTGAATACGATTATACTTTCAAGCTTGATAAAAATAGCTAAAAACTCTACTCCCTTTATTCCGGACACCCAAAACAAAAAAAAATGTAATCAAATTCGTCCAGCACAATCTTTAATGTAGTTTTATATTCTCCGTATTTTAAATACGGTGCAGATAAATAAATTAAAAAAAAAACAACACTATCCCAGACTTTTAGGAAAGTAAATTTCAATCACCGGCAGAAACATCTTGACATGCGCAGTAGACGATGCCAGACTTTTGAACCGCTGCAGGACTAAACAAATCCATTTTCCCAGCATCCACAGTTAAAGTAAACACCCCGATTATGACATAAATCAACGCAGCCGCCCGAAAATTGCCTAACCTCGGTCAATATTTGCGTCCTCATCAGCTGAATTTGATCCCGTTCTTCCAGAAAGTTCCACGGGGCAGACGATCGGTGGATGGGTACAGATCAGATGATCTATGCCTCTAGAAGTGTGTGTGTATTTAGGGAGGGGGAATTGATCCAAAGACGCCCCTATGTCCCATGGGACAGATCTCTTGTGCTTTAAGATATGAAATTGTTTTGTCTGTTAAATATGCAGCTAAAAAGTGAATGTTCAAAATAGATATTTAAAAAAAAAACAATTTTAAAAATTATCTGCCTTGTCCAAAATAATTTAGGTTTAGAAATAACTGATTAAAAACAAGGATCATTAGAGCTGGATATTTTTATATAAGGCTAATGAGTATGATTAAACCACGGTTGAATGAACGCTGGAAAGATTCTCAGATAGCAGCACTGACCCCCAAAGAATAAAATACATCGTTGATAGAGCTGTTGGATCAGGTGGACAGTCCTGGACCATCTAGGAAGAGATGTCCAGTCCGACGAAATTTCCTACCCAGAAAGTACTTACATTCATGTTCAACAAAACCAATTTGTTGTATACGAGAGTGTTGGATCAAGTGGTAGTGCACTCCATTTTTGACCGAGGTGGTTTTACCCAAACAGCTTCGAGCCAGCTCCCAACCAGCTCTGATGTAAACTTGGCTCGAGTCTGTAGGGAACTGTAGTGTGTGTTTTACCCACCCAGCTCTGATGTAAAATTGGCTCGAGTCTGTAGGGAGCTGTAGTGCGTTTTTTTACCCACCCAGCTCTGATGTAAAATTAGCTCGTGTCTGAAGGACATCTTTTAGTACAACCAGCTTAGGTGGGTTTGCCTAGGTTCGTGGAAAATAAAGACAGCTTAGCATAGTACGGAGTGCAGACCAATCTTTTTATTGATAACAATTGCAAAGAAAGAAAAATGAACTGTACTTTATTTTTCACTGAGCCAACTGTCCCGACCTGTTTCTTTTGTACTGCTTCTATTACACGTGTAAATTTTAAAAAAATATTTTAGTCCATTTTATTAGTATTCGTTTCTTATTTAACATCTCAGCGGGGTTTTTTTGTGTTCATTCTTCTTCTTCTTTCTTAATTGTAATGTTAGACGGGATTTATCCTCCAACACAGTTAAGTATTGCGTGTCAAATCACGCTGTATAGGTCGTTGCCTGCGGTTTCAATCTGCTTTTCTTTTAGGATCTACTTCCATAGCTTTTGTTCATGAAAGAACAAGATACAAGTCAGCAGTTAGTGTTATTGTCTAAGAAATTCATACATTTTTAGTACTGAAACTAGTTTACCATCATTGTCAGTTTTAACATAAAGCCAAAACTCGTATTACTTTTCATCTTATTTGCTGAACGCCCCACAACCAGCAGTACAGCAAAGACAATCTTTATCTTCGTGGCAGTAGGCATAACATTATAAGCCTATTTCTTTTTTTTTAATGTAATAATAACAAATGAATGGATAAATGACGAAAATTATTTCAGCTTTAAAATGTATAAAGACATATAATTCACAACCAGTAAACTAGAAAATGCGAAAATTATCCGTTCTATTTTATAACGCTAACGAGCAGACGTCGATTTATTTCGTTTTACTGTTAGACTTTTCACGTTATGGGAATTCCCAAAAAACTGATCAATTTTCACACTGTCTCGACTCCTAATCCCAATGGTAGTCGAGTTAAGTAGTTTTCACAATCACGTTGTAAGTTAAGTATTTTTCACAATCACGTTGTAAGTTAAGTAGTTTTCACAATTATGTTACAGAAAAGTAGATTGACTCCCAACGAAAATAATATATTATAGTAAAACAAATGTGACAGCTACTATATGGGTATACTTTCGATGACCATCTTAATCATGTTAAGAGGTCGAGATATTGTTTTAAAATGTCTGAATCATTTAACACCATTGCCAAGTAGCCAAACAATATGTGGACTTTACTGGTTTTGGGATTTTTGTCCATTCTTATATTTTATTCATGAGTGCATACATTGATGGTGGTGCTTAATGTAATACCAAAGTGTCAATTATTTTAATGTTTAAATAATTATAGTGCAGCAATAGCTACATATAACGATTGCAGCTATATCTACATTTATGGCTAAGATTTGCACTAAAAAATTCCACTTATCGTCATAAATTATAAAATGTCGTCCGAAATATCTATCTCTCCTAACCGAAACTCAAGCACTTAATCATCTTGTTTAAATATGACCATCATGTACAGAACGCCTTTTAAGAACCCCAACTCCACAAATCGTTAAGATCGCAATTTACCCCTCTTTTACTCATTTACACCCTATCGTTCAACGGACCCCCACCCCCTCCCATCTGAGATCGTTAAACCAGCCCATCTGATTCATTCAATAAACACTCTATCTATCTAAGAAAGAAAGAAAACCGTTGGTCTCTCGTCCCTTGAACCCCATACACCACTCCCGGGGTCTAGCGTCATCATGGACTGGGGAGCCCTAATTGTATATTTCCCCACGGAGCCCGGCGACCGTCTTGGTCGATACTCGACGAAATGACTTCCATCTACACGCGGAATTGTTGCGGATGGGACTCTCTATCTCCATGGAGATTTTCCAAGAGAACTAAAGTAAACATGGGGATCTCTTAAGGGGATTAAAGGGACGGCTCCGCGAAGACACGGGCTTGTGTCTTTTTTGGACGATTTGCTTCGCGGATTGTCACACCGTCTCCCGCCGTGCATTTCATGAATATATTTGAATATTTAACAGCCGGGCAAGTAGTCTCAGAGGGTAGAGGTGTATAAGGTTTTCTTTTTAATGGGTTTGATTTCTGCGATAGTCCGGGGATATTAACTGGAGGGGAGTAAGAAGGTTGTGGGAGACTGGGGAAAAAAATAACGAAGTAGTGATATAGATGGCATACGAGAAAAACTGATAACAAAGGGGAATGAAATAACGAGAGAGAAGCGTAGAGCGAAACTACAAATGAAAGAATGTAAGAGTGGACGATTAAAAGAATGAACAAAGAGAACGGAGAAAAGGTTGAATGGATGAAATGACACGAGGACGCAATGATTGACGGACGCATTGACGGATGGATAGATGGATGGTTGGATGGATGGATGGATGGATGGTTGAATGGATGAAATGACTCGATGACGCAAGGATTGACGGACGGATTGACGAATGGATGGATGGATGGATGGATGGATGGATGGATGGATGGGTGGGTGGGTGGGTGGGTGGGTGGATGGATGGATGGGTGGATGGACGGATGGACGGATGGACGGATGGACGGATGGACGGATGGACGGATGGACGGATGGACGGATGGACGGATGGACGGATGGACGGATGGACGGATGGACGGATGGACGGATGGACGGATGGACGGATGGACGGATGGACGGATGGACGGATGGACGGATGGATGGATGGATGGATGGATGGATGGATGGATGGATGGATGGATGGATGGATGGATGGATGGATGGATGGATGGATGGATGGATGGATGAATGGATGGATGGACGGATGGACGGATGGATGGATGGATGGATGGATGGAATCACAAACTGACAGGTGGACAGAGGGATAGATGGAATGATGGACTTACATCTAACTAGCAATTGAGACTTGCACACAAACTGAAATGACTACGTTTGTTGACACCACTCCCCACCACCAGCCTCCCGGGAATCACCAAAATCAAAATGTAAAAAAAAGAATAAAATCGACACGTGACATTCCTGACACTTTAATGAGATTTCCGAACCGCGAGTCCAGGGCCGGACTTTCCCTTCATCTAATGTCAAATTTCCGTCCGTTTAGCACGTACTCCGGACAGTGTCGTTACATTATCAGATCGATGGCAACATTAGAGACATTGGTCTCGCGATCGGAACAAATGGAGGGAATTAATTGCGTACATTTGTGCTAGGTACAACGGTAGAAGGGGGGGGGGGCTTAAAAATGGAGATGTATGGTGTTTTGAAAAAAGTATTTATTAGGTATGGGGTTTGGTTATTAATGGAAGATGGAGGGGTTAATTATAGATTTTTTTTCAAATTATTTTTATTAGGACAGTCTAGTTTCGAGTTCACATCTGTTTAATCTTCTCACATGGGTTATATTCTAGTTTGGGTTTGAACCTGGTTTGGTAAATCTACAAGCTTATAGAGCCATTGTAGCCGTATTTGTTCGCACGTGACGTCACATCACGAGGTATGGATCTCGACTCATTCTGATTGGCTTGTTCCAATAGCACGTGACACAACCGGAAGTCGTTGATTAATTATTTACAGGGCTAATTCAGTGTCTGGAGTGAGGAAACAAGCAGTGATATCTCAGGGTGAGGTTGTGGGGGGGGGGGGGGGTGAGGGGGGGGGCATGTCTGGGTTGGCTTAGTTGTAGGGGTTGGGGGGGCATGTCTGGGTTGGCTTAGCTGGAGGGGTTGGGGGGTGGGGCATGTCTGGGTGGGTTAGCTGTAGGGGTTGGGGGGGGCATGTCTGGGTGGGCTTAGCTGTAGGGGTTGGGGGGCATGTCTGGGTGGGCTTAGCTGTAGGGGTTGGGGGGGCATGTCTGGGTGGGCTTAGCTGTAGGGGTTGGGGGGGGGCATGTCTGGGTGGGTTAGCTGTAGGGGTTGGGGGGGGCATGTCTGGGTGGGCTTAGCTGTAGGGGTTGGGGGGCATGTCTGGGTGGGCTTAGCTGTAGGGGTTGGGGGGGCATGTCTGGGTGGGCTTAGCTGTAGGGGGTGGGGGGCATGTCTGGGTTGGCTTAGCTGGAGGGGTTGGAAAAAACAGATAAAATGGGTGGCGTGAAAGGGGGGTGGAGAGGGGGGACGCCCTAGGCAGCAAAATCGTTGATGCAAATAAAATACTAACTTATTTAGTCGACAATAGTGAGAAGTGAGTTGATAGTAAAAATTAGTAGGTAATTTAAACGGAGTCGAATTTATGTAAAGAATATTAGCTCAATCGGTCCAGTATTGGAGAGTAAAGTTATGCAGGTGGAAGTAAGTCATGAATGGTTTGAGGGGAATTAATTTGATGTGACGGCAGTGCTGCCTGCAGTTATCTCCCTTCTGCTTCCTCTATTAGCTGGTAACCAATCATCTGAAATAAGGTACTGGTGCCCGAAGGTTGGGACTCGTTCAGTAGAAAGTGGGATGTGGGGGTGGGGGGTGGTGAGTGACGAGTGTGGTGGGGTGGGGTTAAAGTTCTGGAAGTAATACTGAATTAATGTGTTGACCAATTATCCAGTGATGTTTTTTAAATGAATGGCTCCAGTAGAGTGTGGATGTGTGGTAGACAGCACGAATAACAACCAGAATTCTGTTCCAAAGTCTGCTGGCGACCTGACTTAAGGAGTAGCGGCAATGGACGCTCAGCTCAGGGTTCCTTTCGGACATTTTTTCTCCGAAAAGGGCTTTACAATTTTTTTTTAAATATCAGGAGATAGGGGCGGTCGCAAATTAAATAATATATTTTCTAGATAAATTATTATACAATATTTATATTTCTTTGGGGATATGTGTGTGTTTGGGGTGGGGGGGGGGGTGGTATAGTGAGGATGGTAGAGGATGGTAGACGTTTTCCCTACCACACCCCTTCTACAGAAGATATGCCTGTAAGAAACTGAGTCCCAGGTTCAAAATACTCAACTAGACATTATTTTATTCTGCACAAAGGTGGAACATCATATGACGAGGTTAAATTACTAGACAAACTCTACACCATCTACCACATTGCCAACCGGTTAAAATCACAAGTTATTATTTAAGATAATTTAATTCCATCCCAGTAGGCTACACCGCGTATTTTTAACAAACCACTCATTCTGATATGGCTATTTCAACATTTGACCTTCGACCTCTGGATTGTGTTTTCCTACCACTCTAGTAGAAATAGAACGGAGGAAAAAGAAAAATGTTGGGCAGGGATCTCATTGACAAACTAACAAACACCAATTATCGATAGTCTAGCGGAAGTAATTGATCTGATTACGCCGGGAGGCGCCCTACAGACCGGAAGTAGTGTGAGCGCCAACTGCTGTATGTAGATTAATACTTTCACCGTCACGATTGCGCGTGAAATTAACCCCACTGATGAATGTTTGATGACGATTTACAGACTGGGGATAGTAAGGGGGGGGGGGGGGGATGGAAGATGAGGGGCGGTTGGGGAGAGGGGGGTTTACTGTAAGTTGTGAAAGTTGCGAGTGGCTAAAATGTTGATTCAATGTATCATTGGTTGGTATAGACACTGCTGTGGTAGGGTGGTATCGCATTGAATCATTGTTTTTCCTACTCTGCATTATAAATGGGCTTAGCTTTAGGGGCAGATTGCGTTTTATGTTTTAACTCAGGAAAGATACGAGTCAGCTTTGGGCTGAAGTCAGGTTTAGGATTGGGAAAGTGAGAGCAATTATACACACACTATCAGCTGAGTTTCAACATACAGTGTTACTCTTCGGATCAAAAGCTCAATAAAAACAGGTGAGGTAGAGTCGAACTGTTTATGTAAAATCGGCATATGAAGGGATAATGTAATGATTTTTTGTATGCACAAACGCATTTACTTTCCTAAAAGTGAGATCAGGTTGGTCTCGGTGACTCAAATCTGGGGTGGAACTCGAGACTTTCAGGTTAGCTGTCGAACGCTCTACCTTATGACCACGGCGTTCTATTACTAACATAGTTTAATTTTTTAGAACAAAGTTTCTTATTTTCGTTTGTTTTATACTACTAGTGTTGCAAAATAAAAATAAAAATCTGAAAACTGAAAAACAAACATTTTTTTTTGTATCAAATCCATACGCCTAACTATTATAGCCGCTCTCGAGACATTAGCCATACATCATTGAATATCTGGAGATTATTGATTCTATTTTTAGACTATTTCTAGATTCTATTTTTAGACTGTTATCTCTTAGAACCTCAGTTCTATTATATTTATAAGAATGGTAAAAAAATAAATTGACATTTTAACCATTTTATTAATAGACTGAAGCAGACTAAAAGCGGAATCCCTCGTCGATTATAAAATAGTTAATTAGAGTGGTCGTAATCACCAAGTTTGGCTTCCTTGGGGCGGGGGGGGGGGGGGGGTAGAGATTTTGTTCCAACCTTCTAATGAACAGAAAATATGCAGCTATGTGCCTGGGGGTCACAGCTCTCATCCCAATATGCAACAGCCTTGGGGAGGTGGGGGGGGGGTGGAAACTTGAGGATGGGGAGGGGCTTAGCTACAGCTCTGATTCTTTCATGTTTCACATAAGGGGGTGTAGGGGGGTTAAGGGGATTGGAGGGAGGGTGGGGGTTTCTTCAGCCTAACTTAACATGCAAAGCTGGAATCTAAATATACAAATGTGTAAGGGGTGGAGGGGTCAGGGTCGCATCTTTAACCGTCGTACATTACTCAGGGTGGGGGAGCAGTGGGGAGGAGGGCTCAAAGCTTTGTTCCTAGCCTAAGGGACAGGGGAGATAAGCCATCTAAACACCACATAAGGGGCTATAACAATCGATAGCGGATCAGCTAGTTCTATTTACATCAGAATGTAGAGCGAAAATAGATACCGTCTAGAAGTTTACCTAATCGATAACTGTATAGGCCTACATTTAAACGTAACAACAACAGGGCAGAAGGCAGAAGAGGGGGCAGAAGGCATTTTTCTATACTTTAAAGCACAAATGAATTTTATGTGATTCGTTGTTAAAATCGGTTAACATTTCAACAAACAACTATATTGTTAAATAATAAAATGCTGAAAATAGTATGAACCAAATGCAACTTTTTAAAGCTGAATTAACAATAACAAACATTCAATTTATCAATAACAACCATTCAATTTATCAATAACAAACATTCAATTTATCAATAACAACCATTCAATTTATTAACAACAAACATTCAATTTATCAACAACAAACATTCAATTCCTTGAAGACGCTTGACTATAAAAGCGAAATTTAAAGAATCGATAAAAAGTCCCGAGACGATTTAAGTAGGTTTAAGTAGATTAAAGTAGGTTTAAGTAGGTTTATTTTTAAAGCAATTATCACGTGACAGGCAGTCGTTTCTGTCGTGGCTGGAAGTGGCATCATTAACCCTGGAGAGGTGGCATCAATTAACGCTGGACAGTTGGTAATTAATGTGGATCAAGTCGACGAGAGACTAATTTTATGGGGCTGGTTTTATAATGGTATGGAGGGAGGAGGATAAGGGGGTGGTTTAATAACGGTATGGGGGGGATCAGGGGGGGGGGTTATAACGGTAAGGGGGAGGGGGGGTAAGGGGTGATTTAATGTAATAACGGTATGGGGGGTCAGGGGTGGTTTTATAACGGTATGGGGGAGGGGGCATAGGGGTGGTTTAATAACGGTATTGCGGAGGATAAGGGGGTGGTTTTATAGCTTGAGTGTATGGAGCAAGGTAAGGGGGTAGTTTTATAGCTAGAGGGTAACGGGAAAATATGAGGGGGGGGGTAGTTTTAAAACTACAGGGTTCGGGGCAAGGGGACGGCACGTTAATGGGGTAGTTTTATAACTTGAATCTACGAGGGAAAGGATGAGGGGGTAATTTTAAAACCAAAGGATATGGTAAAGTTCCCCTCCCTAATGTGTGTTAGGCGCCCATCAGAGATTAATGGGGCGCTCTACCGCTATGCCACTCCGTACTAAGGTGTAAGGGGGAGGGAGCGAAAAAAGTTTTAAACTAGAGGTTTATTGAAAATAAAACTACTTTAATACAAAAAGCTATTAACAATTTAATAAACGAATTCTCTGGTAACAGTAAACAAACTGAATTATTATTTGACTGGGTGTATCTTTAAAAAATGTGGATTTTTGGCCTGATGCGAGTTTTGAGACGTTTTGTTTTGTTCAGTGAAGCGGCTGTGCGTGTTGCAATTTTTATTTTTTTTATTTTTTGTGTGCGTTTAACAAGATTTAATTTTTAAAAGAGGATGTTACATTTTTAAAAGAAACTGATTTCTCTAACAGGAATCCTGATTTGGTAGTGACAACTCAGAATAAGGTTGTGACACGTGATTTTAGTTACCGATTAGGTTTCTTGTATTCAGATCCAAGGTAACGCAGACAGCCGCGTAGATGTGTCATTATTAAGAATGTAGAGGAATGCGAAATTGGTGGAATGATGGTTTATATACTTGCTAGTTTATGATTGGGGCAGGAGCGTATCCTGAATTTAAGGGTAAAGGAAGGGGTCAGCCCCAGCTTATCATTTTATTATCAAAATATAGGTCAAAGTTTCAATGGTATTACATTTTTATTTTAGCTGGATATATTAATAAGCCGATTAGCTAAATCTATTATCTTCTAATCCGCTGTTTCCATCTCGTATAGAAAGCCCCCCCCCCCCCTCATGAAAATAATATCTGTAAGAAACCATGATCAAGTCACTTTCAAATGTCCCACTTAAGTCCCACTTTCTAATGTCCCACTTTCTAATATCCCACTTTCTAATGTTCCACTTTCTAATGTCCCACTTTCTAATGTCCCACTTTCTAATGTCCCACTTTCTAAAATCCTACTTTCTAATGTCCCACTTTCTAATGTCCCACTTTCTAATGTCCCACTTTCTAATGTCCCACTTTCTAATATTTCACTTTCTAATGTCTCACTTTCTAATGTCTCACTTTCTAAAGTCCCACTTTATAAAGTCCCACTTTCTAAAGTCCCACTTTCCAATGTCCCACTTTCTAATGTCCCACTTTCTAATGTCCCACTTTCTAATGTCCCACTTTCTAAAGTCCCACTTTCCAATGTCCCACTTTCTAATGTCCCACTTTCTAAAGTCCCACTTTCCAATGTCCCACTTTCTAATGCCCCACTTTCTAAAGTCCCACTTTCTAATGTCCCGCTTTCTAAAGTCCCACTTTCTAATGTCCCACTTTCTAATGTCCGTCCCACTTTCTAATGTTCCACTTTCTAAAGTCCACTTTCTAATGTCCCACTTTCTAATATCCCACTTTCTAATGTCCCACTTTCTAATATCCCACTTTCTGATGTCCCACTTTCTAATATCCCACTTTCTAAAGCAAGAAACATTCTAAATTTCTAGCTAAGTGGAGTAATCTAGTGAGAGAGAATCGGAGATTGAAACTTGACTGAAGATTTGTAGTTGGAGCTAGAGAGTTTGGAGCGCTGAAATCAATGTCCACAGCACTAATCAAAAGACCATGTTTGACCACCACTTGCAGGGCTTCTGTTAGACTTAGAGGTCATCGTCAGCGTGAAAAGTTCCAATCGATGATCCCTTATAAATTATCGTTGCTAGTTTTGACTTTCCTTTCATTGGAAACAAATATTTCTACTGAATGCGAAATTACTAAATTAGAATATAAACAAGAAAGTGTTAATTTTAATTATTTTTTAATGACATAATTTATAACAAAATATTTTTATACTGGTAATCTGTTACCTTGACCCCATGGGTGTAATTTTATCCCCCACTGGAATTCTGTAACACTGTTCGGGTATAACAAATGTCTTAATGATTTGATTACTTTTCACTAATTGTTCCACGGCGAGGCCGTCCACTGTGGCATGACGAACAAAGGGATACAACTGATACAGATGCGTACAGGGGACCGTGGACTTAAATCTTCGAGGCATCAGCGACTCCATTTTGTGGGAGAAAGCCGGAGAGGCACAGAGACTGGGAGAGTAGTTTCTCTCGATGACGGCTAGAGAGTTATAAGGCACGGGGAGAAGGGCGCCGGCGAATGGGCGTAGACACAAGGGGAACACCAGCCCCTTGTGGTAGGAGAACTCTTTTCTATACGCCGAGGCTTCGTCGTAAATGTGTGTGGTGTTTTCGAGGAAGAAGAAGATATCGATGTAAGGCCACCGGAAAGGTTTGTGTAGGATTGTTTGAGGCTTTCGCCAGTAAAATTTCCAGCGTTGGTTTTCTGGGCTGTGCAATGCGAAATCGTTGGTTATCACGGTTAAAGCGTGACGTAATTTGGATCTATCCGAGGCGTTGACGATTACATCGACGTCATCATCCCAGGGTATGATGTCGTGATGACGCAGCGAGCCGAGTAAAGTACCGCCGTACAGGAAGTACGTCACGTTAAACTTAGCGCATGCCTGCACAAAACGTTGAAACAACATCAACAAAACCTCCCGTTCTGCGTTGGAAATCCGCGGTTGAAAGGGCAATAACTCTCTTCCTTGTAACACAGAGTTACGGTTATTGGAATTGTTTTGATCGTACTCATCATCGAAGAAGAACAACTCGTGGTCTACGAACGACTCGTTGCTGAGTAGGACTCGGGTTTCGTTTACTTCTGGGAAAGTAAAATTTACATCCAGCCTTAGCTCGCTCAAACTGCGCACCGACACACTTTGAAAGGAAGAATTTATTTTTAATGTTTTGATGTTTAATGACAATAGGAAGGCCACAGTCAAGAATATAAACACATACAAAAGTAATCCTCGTTTTAATCGAACATTGTTGTAGCTTTTCCGTCCCATTTCTTGACAACTCACTGACAAAACAAAATATATCCTAGCACTTATTCGAATAAATCGAAAAGGTTTTGATCACATTTTATGTAAATTTTAATTCTTTGTCTTTTATTTATAGAAAACATATATCCGCTTTTCAGATGCGTAAAAAATAATCCGTTGAGTATTAATCCATTAAAAATAATCCTTCAGAAATCGAACACTTTATTCCTATAAAATCAGCTGACGTTTTATTTTTATTTCCGTGGATGAGAAAATTTTAATTTTTGTTCCAGACACAAAATCCCATATTTAAAAGTAAAGTCTGTCAATTCATGAAATAATAATCCAGATTTTTATCTTGTCAAAAAAAAAATTAAAGAAATTTTTTTAAAAAATCCTTTGTACATTAGCACGTACGTGCGCGCACGACAGAAACGAAACTCTCCACACTAATTAACACAGCCACACCTGTGGACTGATGCACGTGCACAGAACGCGTCACAAGGAACTACTTTCACAACGCGGAGGAATAATGTTTGCCCGGTCCACTCGGAGGGAGGACCAATTAAGACCACAGTGGTTAATTTCCCTCGCGTGTTGGTCGACAAGCCCTTCAAATCTGAGCATCAGGTCCAGCAATGGTGCGGACCAAGTCAACGGCCGGCCATTGCAGCACGCGGTGTCTGGCTAGAGGGGAACACTGCTACATGCGAGGGTGTCGTCGAGAAATCAATCAATGGGTCTAACAATATGAGGGGCCATCAGCATCATTTGAATATATATATATATATATATATATATATATATATATATATATATATATATATACTTAAGCACCTATATCAATTATTTATACATGTCTATAAATTATATACTAATAATTAAAAATAGATGTGTGGTTGTGTATCTTTGCCATGATTGATAATAATAATGATGATGTTGATGATGACAATGTTGATGTTGATGAGGATGATGATGATGATGTTGATAATGATGATGATGATGATGATGATGATGATGATGACGAATCATAACAAAGAAGATTTGTTACTTTAAAGAAGTGAAGTTCACCTTCTTAGACCATTGTGAATAAAACCTTCATTGTAAAACCAAACATTCTTCAAAGATCTACTTTTTAATCTGTTTCTGGTACTGTATGCAGTCTTTAATTAAACTTAAATAAGAAACATATCACAGACAGCCTATAGGCCTATATTTTCGGATTGCCTAGACAATTGCTAGAGACTGGCACAAGTAGAAAGGTTTTCTATAGCGGCTCCATGTGTCTTAGGCACAAAAGGGAAATGATGATTCTAATGTGTTTAAAAATATATACAAAGGAAAGCTTCATAGTACCTCAAGTATATAATACAGATTAACGAATGTGAATAATGACGTTTTTATACGTCACTATTACGATTTCGCTGTTCCAAATGTTTTAGAAAGCTATTGTTAGAATCTATTCTCTGCAATCTAATCCCCTATATAACAAAAACTGATATTACCACTACTTAGTATTTCATTTGATATTTTATTAAGTCCTAGTTTTTCAACTACCAATATCCGCATTAAGTTAAACAGCGAGAACCAAATTAGACTGGCACACAGCAGTAGCACACAGCTGACGAAGTACTTGTGGCGCAGGGCAAACACAACAGGATGATACATGTACGTCCCGTTCTGAAGATTGGAGTTAGGCCATGGGCTCCAGTGGTGGGCAGTTGGGTGCAGCATCATGCTGGGGGTGGGGGGTAGTGGTGGAGGGGGGGGGGGGTGAGCGCCCTTTAGGCTAAATGACTGGCCACTTCTTGTGATGACTAGACTGATCCTAGCATAATGGGTGGACAGTCCGCTTTAAAGTAGTGCTGGAGGGGGTGGGGGGGGGGGAGGGGGAGTGCCCTTCTGGCTAAATACTAGAATGATCCTCACATAATGGGGGGACGGTCCGCTTTAAGGATGTATCGGTGCGGGAGGGGAGGGGGTATGTGCTGCCCACTGGCTAAATAACTGACCACTTCGATGGCTTAATTACAAGACTGTGGGGACTACCCCAGGGTCAGGCCCCTTCAACAGCTTACCCTCGGGCAGGTGGGGATGTTTTTGAATATTTCTAGACCAAATTTCACTTTAGAACTGCCATTTAACTGAAGCGGTGAAGGAAAGTGTTTGGTTACTACTGAACTATGAAGTTAGTAGAAAAATAAAATCTTATAAAGAAATATTTAATTAGTAGTTGCATTATTATCTTTAGCTAGAATGTGACTAGGACTGTCTAGATGTTTGTTTTCGGGACGTCAATGGAAAGGTATGACTGCCAACTCGAGAGTCTCGAGTTCGGATCCCGGGCTTGAGTCAGTAGGACGACCCTGAGTCCACCCAGCTCAAAAGGGTACCTGACCAGTAGGACGCACCTGAGTCCACCCAACTCTAAAGGGTACCTGACAAGTAGAACGTCCCTCAGTCCCCCCAGCTCAAAAGGGTACCTGACAAGTAGAACGTCCCTGAGTCCACCCAGCTCTAAAGGGTACCTGACCAGTAGTACGTCCAAGAGTCCACTCAGCTCTGATTAATTTTATAACCAGATGGATAAAACCAGATCTCCATTTAAGAAACATAGACATCTGTTGTTTTTCTTCAGTGCAGATAGGTCAGTGACCTGTGCAATAAATAAAACCCATCTATTCATTGAACCTAAATTTACTGTTATTCTTTGAACGATCCTTACATCCTAACGTCTCATTTTCCCACTCATGCTAAATGAATTCCGATTAAACTATTTTAGAAAAATAAAATATTTCGTTTAAACTACTCAAACTAAATGAAATATGATTTCTATTTGTATGTATGTGCGTGTGTGCGTGTTTGTGAGTGTGTATGTGAGTATGTAACAAACACATTTAACTTTCAATTCCAGCTTTGAAACTAGCTTCCTAAAATGCGATGTTTTTTTTTTGTTTTTTTTTCTTCCTTTTTTAAATTTTTTTTTAATTTGTTAATTGAACTAGCTGTTGTTTTTTTTCGTATAATCTAAACTCATCCACTTTTTTATTGCTAAAACAAAATCTGGCCACATCTGTTTTAATGGCCGTGCGGTGCACTCGCGAAGCATTGGGTGCCTTCTTACCCCATTTGAACAACGATCTAATTCCATGCGACAAACTGGCAAGAAAAAGCGCGCCAATATTGCCAGGAAAGGAAAACAAGATCACGGGAAAAGTCTTTTCATCACACGAGATTTGCCACGTTTTAAAAAAAAAGATGGGCGGCGAGGGGGAGACGACAATGGCTGTAATCAAGCGTGATGGCGTCGTGTGCCTCATTTCATGAGGAAAAACAGTGAGCCGATCAACGAGTGGGGGTTGTGTGATCGAATCCATAGCGGGGCAAAATATTTACTCTAGCATGCTGATTTAGTCTCTTCAGACTAAGGGGAGGGCGGTGTTTCTTTTAGATATTTTACTCCGAGGAGGGGGGACCTTGAAGCTTTGGGAGAAAGAGTGGACACTAGTTAACGTATCTGTTTTCTATTTAAACTATATATATTTTTATTCGTGCTGCCCTCCTCCCCCACCCCAAAATTAAAAAAAAAAAGAAAAAACCAAACAAGAGATGTCGGAAAGAATTTCTAAGGTAAGGTAGTTTTTTCGTTAAAGAAAAACGAATGTAGACATAATAGGTTCTGCAATCGGACATCCGTGTTTCTTCCAGACTTTTTTCTACCGTGTTGGGGGGGGGGGGGGCACTTTAAAAGTATATATTTTCTATATAAATTCAATTTCTCTCGGGGGGAGGGGGGAATGACGATTCTTTAGGGGGGGGGGGCGTTCCAGCAAATGTACCTACTATCTTAGAGCACAAATGCTGAAACCTACCGACCATCAAACACTTTAAAAAAAAACTGTAAAGAAAGTTTTTGCCTTGTCGGTGTGGTCTAGAAGTAGATCGCATGATTGATAGCCCGAAAGCTGAGAGTTCAAGGTCCTTGAGTCTACTCAGCTCTAATAGGTACCTGACCCACTTTAGGGAAAGTAAAGGCGCCTGGGCATTGTGCTGACAATACTATCCCTTCATATGCCGAGGTCACTGAAAAATGTGAACTCTACTTCAGGTCATACATTAAAAAACAACTGAACCGATTGTCAGACATAAAAAGTGCCTGAACAAACGTGTCCAAAAGTTGAAAATTGACTAATCCAAGTAATGTGCTTTAAAATAATTGATTATTTTTACGCCGAAATATAAAAAATAAACAACTTTACAGAGACCAAATCAACGTCAAAATGACAATGTCATTTACTTGATTTCTGTCTTATTTCAGATCCAGGAGACTGACATGCTGTCATTGATGTCATTTATGATGCGCTGTCTCTGACAGTCAGTAATAACCCCCTGTCACTATTGATATTCCCTGGGTTTCTTCGGTTAAACTCTAATAGTGAAAGCTATGATTTTTTCCCTCATATAATCAGTCTGGCTAAAAAAAAAACAATCGGTTTTAAATCTGGAATTTTGTTAAAAATAAATTCCCAGCGTAAATAAAACAATGCAAATCAAAGTTGCGCAACATTTCTGCCAACCATTTATGTCCTTGTAGAATACACACACACACACACACATATACACACACGCGCAAGAACGCTCGTACGCTCGCACGAAAGCACGCACGCACGGACTCACGCACGCAAAAAAAAAATGCACACACACACAAACACATATATGTATTTATTTATTTCTATATGGTCAGAACTATGTTAACTGATTTTTTTTAAATCGTATTAATACGACATATTTTTAAAAGATATTTTTTTTACTTTTTGTTGAAGGACGAAAAAGAAAAGATAAAAAAAATAATCAAAACTTTTTGGAGTATTTTTAGAATTTTTTTATTTTTGAAAAATAAATTCATTTTAAGTCCAAGATCTAGTTATAATGTCCTTTTCATCCCCCCTCTCCAACCTCTTTCTCTACGTACACATTTTTATATAACTCATGTGCACATTTTTATAAAAAAAAATTCTTTGTCAAAAGGTCGGAAGGATTGTGACAAAAAAAAAGATGAAATGGAAAAGATTGAGTATCTCGAGTAACGAAACAATATTCTCATCAATAAGTCAGCACGGCTGGGCCAGGGCAAAGGACACATAATTTACTGCCTTCATCCGTGCTCCGCCGACGGTAGACTTTTTAGATCTTGTTTCGTTTACTCTTGCTCAGTGGGATTTCTAAAGTTTGTTCCGTTTCATTTTTTCCTCGTCGACTTTTAAAGTTTCTTTGTATTCTTTTAGATCTAGGTCTGCTCAGAGTCTTTTAAAACATTTTTTTTTCTAATTCTCTATTTTTAGACTTTTCACATTGTTTCATTCAAACTTTCCCGTTAGTTTTTCTTTCATCAGATGGTTTGTTTTTACTCTTTGGATATTTTTTTTTTATTGTTAAAAGAATTCGAATGAGCTTTAAATCTGTTTTGTATCTTCGCGATAATTTCTTGTCAGAAAATTCTATTTATTAATAGAAATGTACAACATTATTTATCAACGGATCTTTTCATACCACAGCCTCCAAATGTTCGAATTGCTCTATTCATGCCACAACCTCTAAATGTTCCAAATGATCTTTTCATGCCACAACCTCTAAATGTTCCTATTGATCTTTTTATGCCACAACCTCTAAATGTTCCAATTGATCTTTTCACGCAACAACCTCTAAATGTTCTAATTGATCTTTTCATGTCACAACCTCTAAATGTTCCAACTGATCTTTTATGCCACAACCTCTAAATGTTCCAATTGATCTTTTCATGTCACAACCTCTAAATGTTCAAATTGATCTATTCATGCCACAACCTCTAAATGTTCCAATTGATCTTTTCACGCAACAACCTCTAAATGTTCTAATTGCTCTATTTATGCCACAACCTCTAAATGTTCAAATTGATCTATTCATGCCACAACCTCTAAATGTTCAAATTGATCTATTCATGTCACAACCTCTAAATGTTCTAATTGCTCTATTCATGCCACAACCTCTAAATGTTCAAATTGATCTTTTCATGCCGCAACCTCTAAATGTTCAATTAATCTTTTCATGCCACAACCTCTAATTAATGTTCCAACTGATCTTTTATGCCACAACCTCTAAATGTTCCAATTGATCTTTTCACGCAACAACCTCTAAATGTTCCAATTGATCTATTCATGCCACAACCTCTAATTAATGTTCCAACTGATCTTTTATGCCACAACCTCTAAATGTTCCAATTGATCTATTCATGCCACAACCTCTAAATGTTCCAATTAATCTTTTCATGCCACAACCTCTAAATGTTCTAATTGATCTTTTTATGCCACAACCTCTAAATGTTCCTATTGATCTTTTCATGCCACAACCTCTAAATGTTCTAATTGATCTTTTCATGCCACAACCTCTAAATGTTCAAATTAATCTTTTCACGTCACAAGCTCTAAATGTTCAAATTAATCTTTTCACGTCACAAGCTCTAAATGTTCAAATTAATCTTTTCACGTCACAAGCTCTAAATGCCCGTTTAGACCCAAGCAATTCGTGCACTGCATAGCTCTCAGTGGAGGACCAAAAATAACGTCACGTGACTATAACAAAGAGTCAATGTTCACACCATCGCCACGTTTATGCCACGTCACACTGTTACTGTTGTGTATTTGTAACATAGGATTTTTAACTAATAGATCCTGCAGGGTACAGACTTCAATAAATATTTCATGTATAATCAAATATAGATCAGACGGTCTAAAATAAGTGTCAGAGAAACTACTAGATAGCCTAGACATTTTGACTTTAGCCAGAAGTCAACAAGTAATTTTTAAGAACTTCAAAATAAAATAGATAATACAGTTATTAATTTTTTAAAAATTTATTGTAATGAAATTTAATTTTTTTTCGAGAATCATCTCTGTTGAACAACATTGTCTCTTAGTGTTTCTGTAGTCTGAATAATATTCAAAAAGAATGTCAAAAATAATACGCACGAAAATAAAAATGAAACAATATCTTTTTCCTCCATTGTATAGTTTTTTCCCCTTTTAACAGAATGACATTTTTGGCACTCCATCAAAGAGGCTATTGCGTCGTGGTTGGTGGTGGTGGACGGGGGGTGGGGGAGTAGACAGAAAGTTCTCTCACATAGATACCACTCCACCAGCGGGTGCGCAAACAGCAGTTTTGTTTCTTACAAACATACTTGGACGGCGTGCAAACAAGTGTAATTCAATCGCCTCCCTAATTCTCCGGGCAAAGGTCATCTGTTTCAAGATGGGAAGTCTCATCCCGAGGGGGACGGAGGAGACGCCCATCCTCGGGGATGTCACAATACATGATTTGTAAGCTTTCACGAGATAACGCAGTAGCCTCGCTTAGGCACGAGGGGGGTATAAATAGCTATTGATCGCCGCGGACGAGAAAACGCCGACTTGGCGATGGATGAGAGAAAACTACACAACAGACTACTTTTAGCTTTTTTTTTTTTTTCTTTGGAATCTACACTGAATTGCTTTACATTATTGGATATTTTTTATAGTACGTTTTATTCTCTAGTAGTCTCCCCTCTAGGAAGTCTAACTCTTGACTTCAAACACAAAAGAACCAGAAGTTACTCTAATGGCTTCCCTTGCGTGCTGCTTAACCGCTTTCAATACCCGTGTTTGGTGAGTTCGTCTCTCTGTTGTACTATGTAGCAACGTGGTCTATGTAGTGTAACTCCCTCACATCGAAACACAAAGATAGTGTAACAGACTATGCAGTGTACCGACACCCCCCCCCCCGCCTCACAAAGATAGTGGTGAGTTGGTCTCTCTGTTGTACTAAAGTAAATTGGACGGGTGTAACAACGTGGTCTTGGTGGTGTACTAACCCCCCCCCCCCCCCACCATCACACCCCTACACAACGATAGGCACACACACACACACACATACGTGGAGTACTTGCGTACGATCTAAACGGATCGTTGAAATAATATTATTAATACAGCACAAGACAATCATACACATGAGTTTTTCATTTCGCAGAGGTACAGAGGTATTCAGGGCTAAAACTTTAAACTAAGATTTAAAAAACATCAGTGGGCCCCTACATCGACACCATAAGCCAACCTAGTTGTTCGCCTTTACACCAGGAACCTTGTCTAGAGATCACCGTGTTCCCTTTTTTTGCTACAGTTATACATGGAGTCTCTTTTAGAAAAGGGATCAGTGTTTCTTTCAGACTTTTTTCTCCGGAGGGGGGGGGGGGGCACTTGATGATATTTTCGTGGGGGGGGGGGGGAGGACTAAAATTTCCCGGGGGGGGGGGGGCGGACACTGATAAAAGTATATATTTTCTATATAAATTCGATTTCCTTCGAGGGAGGGAGGGGGCGGTAGACTTTCTTCGAGGTGGCCCCGAAGAGATGCCTGGAAGAACCCCTGAAAGGGATGTCACTGACTATAAACTTTAAAGGTATAGTATCTTGCTAGCTATATCCACAAGGGAAACCCTAACCTTAATCCGCTAAACCTGATGTTAAAATACTACTAAATCTAACACACAATTTTTGGAAGAGTCCATTGTTGGATACTCGTTGTAGAAATATTCAGAATTGAGCACTTCGATGTGTAGCCAATGGTTTTTTATCTGTGCACATCTCCATCTATATAATTTTTCCAATCGTAATCTTTACAAATACATTATAATTTTTTTTTTTTATTTTGTCAACTGCGGAAAAAAAAAAAAAAAAAAAAAAAAAAAACCTACACAATTTATAAATCATCAACATTGTCTGTTGAGGAACAAAAAGCCTTACAAGATAGAAATTATCGTTTACTTTCTCCGTTACGAAAAAAAAAAAAGAAAACCTTACAGAAACCGATGTGACCACTAGGACAACCCAAGCGCGTGCCAAAGCGTGATTATCGCGAGAGGAATCCCACTTTACCCCGGGCATCCCACTCATTGACAAGAGTGAAAATGAAAATAAAACCCACCATTTTTTTTCTACCCCCTCTCTCTTTTTATGCCCCCAGATACACCTCAAACTCTGGAAGTCCCCTAAGCTACCAGAAGGGTCACTGAAAAGGTTAATACACTTTCAGATAATGGAATTAAAAAATGAAAATATCCCAAATGGTATCTATACAATAGAGTAGTAATGGAGACAACTCGTATTTTGTAGCAGGGGTTACAACTCCACCCAGCGGACTTATCAACATGTATCTACCTTACACACTGAATCGGTTAAACAAAATAAATACAATATTAAAAAAAAAAAAAACATGCAGGGTTGAAAATATTTATACTTTTAAATGATTGTAAATATTATGCATTTGATAAAAATCGTCTTAAATATTTAATGCACTCAAAATATCAAAACCTTTAAGATCTTAGGGATGTTAGATTCTATGTTAATATTTGAAGCCGCCTCAATTTAATTGTGGAATTATCACTTTCTTTCTATAATAAATTAAAGCTGGCTGTTTACGATCTATAAATAACAGAAAAATCGGTTCAGTAAATCTTCCTATGATGCACGGCGTCAGTTAAGTTCTAGATCTAAACACATACGTGTGTCGCAGTCACGATAAATAACGAACATAAATAAACCGGGAGTGATCTCCCCTAAACTTTTTCGGATATTCTTATATAACACTACGGGGGATGGCAACTCGGGATATAGGCAATATTTTAAACCATTTTTAATTACTTTAACTTTTTAAAATAGAATTGAATCTCGTAGAAAAAAGAATTGCACACCAAGTGAAAGCTAAACAAGATGTGCATAACAATGCGGGATATTATTAGTACTTTATAAATTCACATGCATTTTTTTTGAGAAATCGGAAATATCGTAAATTACTACTTTTGGTCAACGGAAATAACTCAAAATCTGTTAGAGGGCAGAGAATTATATCTTTCACTTGTATGTGAAATTTCATTCATCTATCTGAAAAAGTACTCAAGTTATAGGCTTTTAAAAATCGAAAGTAGAAACAGTTCCACTTCCTGTTATCGGAAATCGCTGAAAAGTTGATAGGATCTACAAATTTGATATAATACTTATATATGAAATTTCATCAACCTAGCTGTAACGGTACTCAAGTTATCGTGTTTATAGACACACATCCACACATCCACACATCCGGACAGAATTGCAATGTCCAGTTTTTCCGACTCGATTACGCATAAAACGCCGAAATTTTAATAAATCTGGATTTAGAATTTTTGCCCGATTAGTCACCTATACTCCGTTTATGATAAAGTACTGAAAAGTTAAACGGTGCAAACTGTCAAAATTTCATATGATTTTTTGTGCACGATTACAATACTTTCTCTATACTCTGTACATGAGAAAGTAAAAAGGCGAATAATTTGGCAGACATTGTGGCCAGGCTTCCATATCCTATACATTCTATAAGCATACATTCTAAAAGTGACAGTACAAATCTATATTTCTGTGCCACATGTCGTAAAATACTAAAAGCATGTAGTGTTTTTTAAATTTACTCGTTTTGCTATTAAGGACATAGCAAGTCATTTTCAAAAGTAATTTTTCTCTAAAAGTCATCTGTGTCAACAGTGTCCATGTCTTCTGTGTCAACTTTGTCTATATGTTCTTTGTCAACTGTGTCTATGTCTTTTGTGTTAACTATGTCTATATGTTATTTGTCAACTGTGTCTGTCTTCTGTGTCAACTTTGTCTATATGTTCTGTGTCAATGTCTTCTGTGTCAAATGGGTCAATGTCTTTTTTATCAGCTGTGTATGTCTTTTGGGTCATCTGTGTCTTTGTGTTCTGTGTCAAAGTATCAAATTGTGTCACGTCATGTTCTCACATAAAATAAATAATAAAAACATTTTTTTTAAAATGGCATGTGTTCTAGCTATTTCCACTCCTCAAAGCAAAAGGCACAAAAAAATCTTCCCTATTTTTAAACTCCAACAACTAACTCCAAATTACACAAATTTTCTTCGAGTTCTATCGCTTCACTACACTACACTATTACACAAATTGTGGTTTCATTTTTTCTAATTTTCGATTTGGGTTTCGAAAAATTTCAATAATAGCTATGATTCAAAACATGAAGGGGGGAAAAAAAACCAAATCGGATTATGAAACAAATCAGTTGAAAAATAATGTGGGTTTTTTTTTTCTATTCTCGAAAAAAAATAATAAAACCCATATTGTTAGATTATCCTTGTTTTTGGCTTTGAAAGATTAATCCCCCTTTAATAAGTTATAAAATATTGAGATTTATTTCGATTTATTTTCTTAATTGTATTAATATTATTGTTCCATGTATTATTTATTTTTACTGCAAAACTTTTTGATATGATAAAACAGTGTTTAGAAAGAAACGGGAGGGAAAGAATGAGAAAGAGAAAGGGAAGAAGAAATTGAAATAGAGGATGAGTTAAATAGGGAGAGAGAGGGAGATAGAGGGAGAGAGAGAGAGAGAGCGCGAAGGAGGAAGATGGAGATTGAAAGATAATAGAATTTACCCGCCATTTTTGGTACCGAATTTCCCGTCCCGTTCATCCATCTTTCTATTAATAGCCACCGGCGAACATGAAATATTATCGATGAGTTGCAGATTATTCGACCTTTACTCACTATTCCTCGATAGGTGGATGAGAGGGGGTTTGGTGGAGATAGGGGTGGGGATGGAGGAAGTAGGGGATTGGGATGGGTAATGAACGAATACATTCAAGATTGCAAGAATTATTTTTTTTCCCTGTCTTCTTAGCAGAAATAACTAGGGGCATTTGTGACCTTTGTCCACCCTATCTCAACCGCCCCCTCCCCCCCCACACACTCAGCTTGGGGCGGGGTTTACCGTCATCAATATCTCTGATCGCTCGCTCTAACGAAATGCCCAGTTTGTTTTTAGCAGCTAGAGAAAAAAAAGTGAAAAAAAATACCACAGAAAATTCCCGATGATATAAATAGTAGCCTAGTTAAGTTTGCTCCCCCCTCCACCCCTTTCTACCACGCCACACGCTTTCTGTTCTAGCATTATAGATGAGAGATGGACGAATGATAGGACTGGCAAAAAAATTATGATAGATGACCGCAGAGTTCATTTGTAATTTTATTGCAATACATGTCCATCCATTACAACATTACAAATGAGCATCATTCTACAAAATAATTATTTAACTCTTTCATAATACCAATTATAATATTACAGATCTCTCTCTCTCTCTCTCTCTCTGTATATATATATATATATATATATATATATATATATATATATATATATATATATATATATATATATATATATTTTAAATTTATTTATATATATATGTGTGTGTGTGTGCGTGTGTGTGTATAACCCCCATATATATGAATGTATAAGGATGTATACATTTACCTTTAAGTGTATAGTGGCATAACGCAGAATTTTTGTTATGGACGGGTACAATAAATATAGATATATAAAGAAACCTTTAAAAACATTTGGACTCCGACATAATTTTAATGAATGTTACAAACATCCTATTACCAAATAACGAGTGTCGTTGCTATCTATAGGGACTCCTGCGGACAGTTACTTAATGAGAAAAACGAGGGGACGTCGAGAGCGTTAACTTATGCTAATGTGATGTCTCAATCGAAGAGCGAATCAAGGCAACAGGGTGCGGGTTAAACAGCACCCCCCTCTCACAATGTCCGGGGGGGGGAGTAGTTGGGGTGTCAGTGTTGCGTGGTGCAGACTCACCCCCGGAGATTAGTTTCGGGGGGAAGACAAGTGAGTCATCGGTAGTGGTCACGTGGTCAGAGATCGGGGCACTATGACCCAGTCGGAGGCTGGTGTGAAATGCGGACGTCCGCGAAAACAATTCTTACAGTAGCGTCGTTTAGTCGTTTACATGATTAAATTATGTTGGCAAAAGCGTTGCTTTAGGGAGAGGCAATGTTAACAAAAGTATCATTTAAACAGTGAGGTATTGTTAACAAAATAATTTTTAAACGCTGAGTTAATGTTAACAAAATACTGTTTTAAACTTTGAAGTAATGTTTACAAAAGCATCGTTTAAACGAGTTTTCAAATTACATATCATCATTGCCATCATCTTCCCTTTGGGTTCCTAGCGCATCGCACGGCCTTAGATGAAGCTTGACACTCCACAAAATCTTGTTAATGTTTTAAATAATTTTTTTTCTGACTCGTTTTCTTATTTTATTTCTGAGAATATGCATTTCTACTGGTTTTTTTTTTTGGTTTTTTCTACATATTGTGTGTATGTGGGGATGGGGGCGGCTGTACTTGTAATTTAGTTATAAAAAAATTAAAAAAACTATAAACCAAAACTTGGGAAAAATAAAACTCTAAGACCGGAATATTTTACATTTAGTTGGGAAAAGTAAAATCTTAGACCATTACTTAATAAAAATTTAGTTTGGCAAAAAAAAAAGCTAAGACCAAAACGTTTAAAATTAAGTTGGAAAAATAAAAACCAAAGACTAAAACGTTTAAAAAATTTAGTTAGAAAAAATAAAACCCTAAGACCAAAACGTTTTAAATTTAGTTGGGAACAGTAAAACCCTAGATCAAACCTTGACTTGAAGAGGTTCAGAGGATATCTAAGGAAGCCACAACAGCATAGTAGAAAATTCTGCAATATGGGTTCGTTGTGTCGGATCTGTACTTTGCTTTTAACAGAGGAAACATGAGTGTGAAATGGAGTATTTAAATTATAATTTTATCATAGAAAGAAATTTAAAAAAAACCCCACATAATATAAAGGAATGCTCGGCCTCACAATTATATTTAGTGTAACAGTGAATAAATCTTGTCCTACTAAAATATTTAAATGTTTCCAAATGGTCGATAAACATGCGAGTTTTTCAGCCCTAAAACTGGTCTTTGATTTGATAGCGGCCAAATTATTTTTTTCATTTTTTAACTGGATAAAAAATTTAGTTGCATAATTTTGATAAATGGAGTATCTGGACCTCAAAGTCTCTTCCTAACTTTAGCTCCGTCTCTCAGAGTAGGGTTAGCGCAAATGGCTGTAGGGCTTGTAGATCAATACATGTTGCAGGCCATGTTACAAACCTTACAATATTTTCGAGCAGTAAACAATGGAGGCATGGGCAAACAGACATAACTCTGGATTGCTTGGTCGGCATTCGTCACGTCAAATGGAACGATAACCTCCCCTGACGTACCGAAGATAATGCAGATAATGGTAGCCATGGTCTGCGGATCCATTTGAAAATTGCATTATTTCCCCTTGACTTAAAAAAAAATATCGATAATAACAGTGCGATAGAGATAGCTAGGTCTAGGGTGTGATAAAAAAAAGTTAAACCTCTTCTGGTGGTGTTCACAAATGGCGTTTTCGTGTTGGTAAAAAAAAATGACTGAGCAAATATCACAATGTGAAGATTTTTTTTATTGATTGCGAGCCACGCCCACCCCCGCCCCTCCCTCACCTACCCCACACAGTAGGGCAGAACAAATGTCACAATATCGTGAAGGCTTACTTGTTTATTGCGAGCCACGCCCCCCCCCCCCACACCACACTGTAAGGCAGAGCAAATGTCACAATATCGTGAAGGTTTTTTTTTTATTTATTGCGAGCTACGCCCCACTCAAACCACTACCACAAGATCGAGAAGGCTGTTGTAGATTTTAAAAGTATGCTTGTGTTTTGCCCTCAGACAGAGCCAGTGAGTCAGCTCAGCTCTAAATGGTGTCTGGAATTTGTCAGACTAAATATTTCTAAATTACGTGAAGTTACAAAAATATTTATCGATATATATCGATATTTTTGCAAAATCTTGTCTGAACTCTGTCAGCATAGAGGATGTTAATCATTTCCTATTACAATTTATTAAAACAGTTTTCTAAAATGCGAAATAGCGGCTAAAATTCCTTTTCTAACATTGCTTTTTTATAATGCAAGTGTGACGTCACACCATCTGACCCCCCCTCTCATTACACACCATCACAAAATTACGGAACCTCTCCCCACTACGAGTGTGACGTCATTTATAGACGACCCCTAACTACAGATATTTTAGAATGGCGTCCTGGTAAACTACACCGTACCTCACCCCTCCCCAACCGTCTGGTGCTATGTCCAGCTGACAAGATGAGCGATAGGAAATATTTAAGCACCAAGCGCATGCGTGTGTGTGAGAGAGAGCGTGTGTGTGCATGTGTGGAAGGGCGGAGATGTGGAAGATGGACTCAAGTGATATGCCCTGAAGCATCCGACACAGCATCACCCACAGACAAGAACGACAGCAGAACCCACTTAGTGATAATCAATCGATGAGGAAATTAGGAATTAAGTTGGAAGTATTTACGAGGGGACTCCCTAGTAGCCCGTGCCCCACACAGAGCAAGACATGAGGAACAGCCAAAACACATTTACGTTATACACATGTATAGCTTGTCATGTTATTTTTAATTACGGGGACTCCCTAGTAAGCCGTGTCCCACAGACCAAGACAGAGGGGTAGCGTAGCGGGGGGTACATATGTCCCCGGGCGCCAGACCTTAGGGGGCGCCAAAATGGGTTGAAAAAAAGTAAAAGTTCATTTTAGCTGCAGTTTTGCATTATAAATATAAAAAAATATATGTGGGGGGGGGGGCGCCAAATTGAAAGTTTGTCCTCGGGCGCCGGGAAGGGTCGCTACGCCTCTGGAGCAAGACACGAGGAACATCACGAACACATTTGAGTTATGACACACATGTAAAGTTTGTCAAATGACCTTTCATATCTCGCAAGAGTTGACATTACATCATTAATAAAAAAAACTACAGGTTAAAAAATTACAACGGTCTTGTTTAATGTGTGGCAACAAAAATCAAATTAAAAAAATATTCTGTATTTATAAAAAAAAATTTCCCAGAAGAAACATGGGCGTTTCACGCAGCAAATTTTTTGAAGGCTGAAATTTTTTTCTCCAGCTGATATTCCAGAGCAAGCAGATGAACCAGAAATCTCATCAGAACGCTTGAGGAGATTCAGGGACAAGATGGCCGAACAAGATGGCGGTTTCATGGAACACAAACCATCTTGTTTTTCTGCAGGGAAAGGGTAATTTCAATCTTCAATTTGTGTCGATGATGTAGATACAATTTCACGGGAACAGGAAGCCATTGTAAGCAAAACAAGCAGAGACAATGTCGTGCATGTTGAGATTTTTAAAAAAGTTTGCATCTACTTTTTTATTCATTTGGAAAGGCGAAACAATATTGCAAATGAAGTGAAAAATAAAAATGTAACTGATCATACAAGAAAAATAAAATTGTTTTCCATGTAGAAATGGAATTCAAAGACATGTTTCTGACAAAAAATTTAGGGTATTTTAAGTTTTTTGTTGTTGTGGAAATTATAAAATTCAAACAATTGTTTCTGTAAATAAAAATTTAAATGAGAGTTTATTTTGTTTTTAAACTCACCAAAAATTTTGTGAAAATGTTGTCACCAAAGGGTAAAACAGGATTTCTTTAAAAACGGGAAAAATGACAAGCTATACCACTTATTAAGATGTGGGCTAAAATTAAATTAAGAGTAACTTAATGAAATTTTAATCCCAAGTAGCTGAAAGTAAGAGACACAACTCTTCACATTAAAAGAGAAGTTACAACTTTTTAATAACATCAATTTGTGTAAAAGATGCCACATATTTTTACAGCAACTAAATTATGTCAACAGATAAATGGATGGAATATGATGCTCTTGTATGTTGGAGTTAAAATATATCTTTGTATCAACCAGATATATAAAACATTTATTTAATTAAAACGATAAAAAAATTCTAAAACTTATCACAGAGCATTGCCTAGTAACATTACAGGCCAATATGGCATATCTGCAATAGCAGTAGATGTAAAAATGTAAATAAAAAATGTGTATAAACAATAAAGTATAACATCAACTGTATCAATTATACATACAACATTAAACTCTACAATATAAATTTATATAAATAATTGATAGAGAAGTGTAAAGGTATAAACACAGGTAAGCTACAAATTTAAAAAAAAAAAACTATCTTTATGAGATTCTAGATCACAAAGGCAAGAATTTTTTTAAAGTTAAAAAAATTCAATTAATTAAAAATCAGCAGTTTAAAATCTTAACACTAGCAGACAGTAGGTCTACTAAAAGTTGAGCAAATGTCTTGTAGGCTGATTATAAAGGCTAAAAACAGCAACCTCTATCTATAACACTCTCATGCAATCTAAGTGTCACTTTTAGTTATGAAGTATTAGCAAACCACAAAAGTTTTGTAAAAATAGTTGTATCTAAAGTTAAATAACAATAAAAAATTTTACAGTGTGTAAATTTAGTTTTTGTCTAAATAAAAATCTAGACAAAACATGAAATGTGCCAGAATAAAAAATTGTTTTTTTAGAAACAATTACTAGGAAAAACACAAGTTAAAAGTAGGATACAATGTACATTAAAATTATATTTTGTAAATTTAAAAAAAAAATCCTGGAAAGAAAACAGAAAGCTTAGTGTCAGAGTACTTGTAAAAGAGTTAATTAGACTATGCTTGTGATATAATATTTGTTTACTTTAAATAAACTGCTAAACCGTTAAAATGTGCATTCTGTGTTTAGTTAAGTTTAATATGGACAATAAGAAATAAGATGGGAATACAGGCCAGGATGTTTACAAAAAATTACCAAATAAAAACTTGTACTAAATTTCATTAGTGAATGAATATTAAAGTAGCTAAAATTTATTTCTAAAAGTTACATAACTATACAAGCCCTGCTAGTTGCTGTATTGGGCCTGTTTTCTTCTTGTGGTTTGTGTGTAGAGTGTTCTCCCCTCTTCTCTTGTTTGTTGTCATCAGACACTCCAGTCTGCAAGCTGACAGGCTGAGATAACTCTGTTTTATTTTTGATGGAACTTTTAGCTGGGCTTGATTTTAGAGGAGCTTTGACTGAAAAAATAAAGTTAGGAACATCTCCATCAATCTAATTATCTTAAAAAAAAATTAGAATTTTGCGTGAGAAATGGGTGGCTTTTTTCCTATATAACAAGTGAAACAGAGTCTGCAAGTACAGATGTGTAGAGCTAGAACTACTCTAGGTACAGCAGAAGGTAGCAAGGTCCTAGTCAGTAATTAATAAAGGAAGACATAATTATTAAAATATGACATTTTTAAAAATCACAAATATTGGAGCAAACTAATAGATAAATTTGTATCTGAAAGCAAAATTTATTACAACTAAATTAAAAAGTGTCACATTTTGCCTACAGCAAATAATTCACTTTTAGTGTCACCCCATGCTACAAGAGGTTTGTCTTTTGTTACCTTGCAAATTCCCCTCACTGCCTGCTAAAGAAAGCCGCAGCTTCTGGGGTAGGGCAAGTGGGTCTAGTTCCTGTAGAGCCTGTAGCATGTGGTCCACCCCCAAGGTTTCACTCTGGTGCTGAAGTGTGTTCACAACAGACTCCCTCGACATGACTGTCACCCTGGCGTTCTTACGATGAGCCTCGCACAGCCAGATATGTTTGCCACTTGGCAGTAGACACCTGGGTATAGAAGTGTTAACATGTCATGCTAGAAAAATATGGCCAGATATGTTTGCCACTTGGCAGTAGACACCTGGGTATAAAAGTGTCAACATGTCATGCTAGAAAAATCTGGCACATGACCTCGCATAGCCAGATATGCTTGCCACTTGGCAGTAGACACCTGGGTATAGAAGTGTTAACATGTCATGCTAGAAAAATATGGCCAGATATGTTTGCCACTTGGCAGTAGACACCTGGGTATAAAAGTGTCAACATGTCATGCTAGAAAAATCTGGCACATGACCTCACACAGCCAGATATGCTTGCCAGTTGGCAGTAGACACCTGGATATAGAAGTGTTAACATGTCATGCTAGAAAAATCTGGCACATGACCTCACACAGCCAGATATGTTTGCCACTTGGCAGCAGACACCTGGGTATAGAAGTGTTAATATGGCATGCTAGAAAAGTCTGGCACATGCATAGTAGGATAAGCCTATTATTGCCCAGGACACATTAAGGCTCTTCTTCTTCATCATCTTTGTTCCTAATGGTAATATGAGACGTGATTTCCCAAAACACAATTAAGTATGATTTGTCTATCTGATTTACACCAAATACGCCGTCAACTATGGGCTGAGACTATTACCTCATTTTAGGCAAGTAAATATGTTAAACTACGTTTACATGTTTACTTAAAGGAAAACTAAAATGACATGGCAGACTTCAGAATTTAAAAAAAAATGTCTATAATATTGTATTTGGGAATTTTTTTTGTCTAAGGGAAATTTAAAAATAATGATTCCAAAATGTACATATATATATATATATATATATATATATATATATATATATATATATATATATATATATATATATATATGCATACTTTTTTTTAAAACATGACCTTCACCTTTCTAACTTTCCCTTGACATGAGCAGCATCAACCTCTAGAACCATCTGCCTGAGCTCTCCATAACTTTCCTGCAGATCTGCTGTCAATGCCACAGTGGGACTCTAACACAAAAATACACACTTAATTTGACATGCTCTCCTTTGTACATGAGAGTTTAGAAAAAAGATATAAAATTTTCTAAGCATTAAAAACACAGTACAATAGGTTAGCAGATCAATATTATTAACTAACCTCCTCAAGCAGTTTGAGATATTTTTGCCCGATTTCTGAAGTAAGGGAGTTAAGCACAATTTTCTTGCTGAATTTGGCAATGGCAGTTATTCTGGCTACATAAGGCAGGTATTTGTCAAAATTGTGACCAAATTTTGAATCCAACAAGATAGGGTTTCCACTGGTATGCCACCCCTAAAATTAATTTGTTTGAATGAGATGAATCGACTTTAAGCATACAAATATTGTTTACAAATTTTGCCAAACTAGTTTGCCAAACATTTTCTCTTTCATAAATCTAATTCTTATCTTGTTTTGTGACTATAATTACATACAAAGTAATTGACTAACAGCTTTGTGTTAACATTTATACAAATATTGTTTTCTTTAAGGCATGAAAGTTTAAAACAGAAAAATGATAAAGGCTTTATTTCATAAATCCAAATGTTTGTATACATCATATATGACAACTGCCCACACAACTTTTCTTTAAACTTTACCTCCTCATGTTCACACAAGAGATAAACACAGAATTTCTGATCATATATTTCTGAAGCGGCTGACAATTTTGAAAATTTTCTTTCAATTTGAGGACGCTTTGTTTCATTGGTTTCCGTTTCATGTTTCTCCGGGTTCTCTTCCTGCCCTGTTTGTTAAAATAAAATTGTGAATTTTACAAAAAAAAAAAAGAAAAAAAGGAAGATAGACACTAGTTTAAAATTTTATTTTAATAAATAAAAATGAATTCAAAAACAAAATAATATAACTGTGGAATATTAGAAACTTAATTTTTGTGAAAAAGATTCATAAAAATGTTTGTGGAGTTATTTTTTAATTAAAGTGCGAATTCAATTTACCTTTCTCTTCAGGACAAAGATCGACCATCATTAAATTAGGGTAGGGGATTATGTCTATCCTGTCAGCATACTGGCTAACTTGGCGTAAAAACTTGCGCTGGGCCAGTTCACAGAGCTCCTAATCAGAAAATACATAGTTTAAATTTTAGGCAGGATTATAAGAAATCATGACACCAAAATAGTGATTTTATATTATGTAGAAATAAACCAGTCAGTTACCTGAAAGGATAGCCTTTTTTGTTCTTGAATTTGTTTATTTTCATCATCTTTTTTCCTCTTCTTTCTCTCACTCTTCCTCTCTCTCCGAGCCTGCTCATCGTTAGGGATGTTGGAGCGGACAAGTTCCAGAAGTTTCCCCATGGCTGTCTCACTTTTTTCTTGGAAACTGACCAGTGGGTATGTCAGAGACAAGATTCCCAGCTGGTAAGATAAAGCAGACATTTTGTTACATTGAGAAATAATTTATACGATCAGATATATGTAAACATATAGGCTATGCATAAATACAAATATATATTCTAGCATTTGAATTCTCTCTCTTCCTCTATGTGTGTATATATATATATATATATATATATATATATATATATATATATATATATATATATATATATATATATATATATATATATATATATATGTCTTCAACTCGATTAAATAAGGGGAAACAACCAGAGAAACCCTGAACATTGTACAAGCATACAGGATTGTGAGGGGTAAAGGGAAACAAAGATTAGAATAAAATATGCATATATATATATATATATATATATATATATATATATATATATATATATATATATATATATATATATATATATATATATATATATATATATATATATATATATATACACATACATATACTTGTATAATATACTTATTTTATTATTACCTGAATAATGTTCACATTTAAAATGGTATAACAACCAACCTCTTTTGCCCTCCATTTGTTTCCAGTCCCAACAATAGCCAGGACAATGGGCAGCTTCAGTGTGTTGGCAGCATAGCGGAACTCTCTTTCACAGTTCTCTGACACTGTGTACTCATCTGATATACAGACCACGACCACCTGACAGTTGATCAGGCCCTCACCAATGTCCTCGAACAAACCATGCTGTAATTCATATTTTAACTACTCATTAATATTTTAATTATGAATTGATATTTTAACTAGAATTGCTCTGTAATTATAATTTTTTTGTAAATATATCTGATCAAATTGTTGAATTAGGACCACAAGCTTATCAAACACGAAAAATTTTTTATATATTTTCTTACGGCTCCAACTCTTTCTACATCAATCCAACACTTGATGCCATTTTGTTCAAGAAAGCTTTTGATCTCCCTTGGGTCTCCATAACCTATGGCTCCCTCTTCTTTCCTGTAATGAGAGATTTAAAATAATTTTTATAACTCGTTCAGTTCGTTATAAGAGACAATAGAAAAAAGGGTTAAACATGATGAGATATGGATAAGATCTAAACAAGATTTCATGGTCAACAGTTATTGATATAAATAGATATCACATGACTATTTTCAACAATCATGTCAACACAGACTGAAGTTGGCAGAAACACTCACTAAATTATATTAAATTAAATCCTTTTAATTTATGTGATGGATGAAGCATATTAAAATCAGAAATTCTACAAAAGCAAAAATTAACAATGTTGTCTGACAACTCCAAAATTAAACAACTGCTGCCTTGTAGTTTGTTCTTGGTTGAACAAAGGCTTTGGAAGCAAATCCAAAAAGAAAAGCAGGCTGAAATCGGAGTCAATGGCCTCAAAGGCGCATAACCAGTTGACACGTAATCCTTAATTGTGATGGAAGCATGGTCGAGTCGAAAAAAAAAAGTCTCAAGTTCAAACACTCCGGCAGATAAGGCTCGATCCCTCCCAACACTAAAAATTAAGAACGAAGAAGAAGAAGTCTGTCTTAACTATTTCAGTTGCTAAACTGAGAATTCAAACATCTGGTTAGCATAATATTACAAAATTTTGTTTTCTTACCAATATTAACAGAGTTTTAAAAACAATCCAATTCTCATAGTATCCTATTTTCTATACAGCTGAGAAATAAAAAATTATCCTGACCTTGAACCTTTAGCAACAGCTTGAGCAGAATTGAGCCAGGAGTAAGAAATAAAGCATGGTGGGTAATGTTTTGACCTAGATCTCTCCTTCTTGATGGCATGTTTTTCTTTTAACATTGCTGTCAGTTCTTCCATTTTGTGATTGTATCTGCTAGCCTTCATCATATTGACGTATACCTAATGACATTGGACAATACAGTTAGCATAAATGGTGGAGTAGCCATTTTTTTCCCTCTCTTATTAAAATTCACCTTTTTTTTATATTTGTTCTTAACAATTACTCATAAACAAAGGTAGATTTAGTAAAAAACGACATTTTAAATAACAAAAATCATGTATTTCTTTTTCATAAAAGTTACCTCCCATTTAATTTTTTTTTAAATTATCAGGGGAAAGAATTTATTAGATCTAGATCTACTATATTTTTAAAAGTAGTTAAAAATATAGAGAAATTCAGTGGTAACAAGATAGAAAAATCAATTTATTTTTTATTATTTCACTTAAATGCTTATTTAAAAGTCGATCTAAAACAAAGCCAACAAATGTAAAACTTAAAAAAAAAATGCTAATTAACATCTAAGAAGTAAAAGCTTATTAATTATTAAAATAACCTCTACAAAACAATGCAACCATTTTTTTACCTCATCAACAACAAGAATTCCCATATTACTTTTAGTCCATTCTGTGTTCTCCCCGATGGCAACAAGTATAATTGGCTTTCTCAAAGTCAACCTGGCATACTTGAATAAATTACAGCACAGCTCGTCCTGGACAAAGTTGTTGGACATAAACACCAAAAATATCTTCACGTCAACCAACGCCTTTGCCATCTCATCAATAGATTCACTTTCCTTGGGTTTCCAGCTATATGTGGCAAGATTGAAAAAAAAAATATGACCATAAAAATATTATTTTAACATTTAGGGATATCAGATATGACAAAAAATTTGAGAATAATTGTGTTCAGCTAGTAATACATACATTAAAAAGAACAAAAATTAGTGCAGTTAAATTATTGCAATTATTACACTTAAGTTTAATATTAAAATTTGGATGCACAAATAGGCTAAAACAAAAAATAGCACATAACAACAAACATGCTTTGTAGCCTACTACCATTTATAGCCAGTTTTTTCCACATCTTCAACAACCCTGCTTGGTAGGACTGACTCTTTATCTCTGGCCACATTGTCTTTTTCACAGAAACACACAAAAATATCTGCAGATGACATGATGGATAATATATGACTCAATGGTTAAACAAAAATAATTGTAATCATAAACATTTTAAAATAACCTCAAGTGAATGAATAGTTTCTTCTCTTTTATATATTTAAATTTATATAAAATATATTCTTGAATTAGATAATTGTAAAATAGTGTTAGAATCTAACAGAAACAACAAACAGTTATATAATTAAAGCTATAACCAAAAGCTAAAGTAATGCATTTAACATTGCTAATGTCAAAAATTAACACATTGGACAGCCATCTTTATTTTAAAGCTAAACAGGCTTGTGCTGATCCATAACCCAAGTTCAAAGTTCTATTTGGCTTCATTCCTACAGCTTCTTAAACTCTTACTTACACACTGTCCTTATATAAGTAGATCTATATCTGTATCTGTAGGCCTATCTGTAAATTTCAGTGATTTCATTAAAAACAATTTCCAGACCTAAAAGACTCCTTAATCAACTCTCTCTGTGGTGCACCATCAACCCTACACAACTCAAACAAATCTACGCCTTCACAGTTACTTCCCATTTAAAATTTATAAAATTACCAAGGGAAAAAACCTATGACTATGTCTCCAAAAGTGGTTAAAAATATAGAGAAAATCAGTGGTAATAAAATAGAAAAAGCTATTCATTGTTAATAATTTCATTAAAATGCTAGTTTAAACACTTAAATTATATTGATATTTTAAAGATAATGCAGTTTTCTTTCTAAGCTATTCTAAATTAAAAACTATTTGCTTTTTTAAAAACACAATATATTAAGACGTAAAAACTCACTTTACTCAATGCTGTTCTTTTCAGTTACATGTGTTCTACTTTTTATTTACATATCTAATATATAAAGCTCAATTCTGTATGTAACTTGTAATATGTAAAGTGTAAAATGTTTGTCGTGGGATGGATTTAAGTGTTAGGTTATTAAAGTCCTTATGGTCTAAATTTATGAATTGAAAAATAAATGAAGACCTTAGTGCTAAAAGTACTTAAGTCACAAAAACATAATTTTGAGAAAAATGAGTTCAAAGATTAAAATTTACTATGAAACATTACGTTTTTATACTATTTGTTTGTTTGGAAGAGCAAATTAAATACATTCTTCAGTATCACTTTTTGTTTATAAGATAAAGTTAAATTAGAGGAATAACGATCAATGCTTGGTTTGATTTTCACAAAAATGTGACTTAAGTACTTTTAGCACTGGGCTCTTCAAATATTGAAAGTGTTGGGAAATAATTTTCATTTTTCAAACTGAAAGTGATAATTGTCGGCATGTTCATTAAACACAAGTTTTAAAAAAATATCATCTTTCACAAAAATTCTAATTATGTCTTTATTTAGTCCTTTAGCACTTACTTCCCTTTGATAAATTAGGAAAACACTATTACTTCCCTTTATAAAAAACATTGCATTAGTGGAAAAGAATTTTCTTTTTATTACTTTGTTTTGGTGTTGGGAAAAAAAATAATTACATAATTAGCGGGGATTGATCAAGTGCAAATGTTGTAGGTATTTTACGGATAAGCTTGGATTATTATAATTGTTCATAAAATTGAAACGGGCGCGTTCGTTTAAGTGAGTGCAAAAGACTATGAATAAGTTGGGGTACTATAGTCGTTTATTAAGCTGAAACAGGCGATTCCGCCCCGGGCTAGACTGTGAGCACTTTGTGTTTATGTTTGCGTTAGTGTTTTCTTTGTGTTTAGGTTGGGTTTGCGTTAGTGGTTGCGTTTTGATTTGTTTCGTTTTTGTTCTTCTTTTTTCGTTTTTGTTTGTGTTTTTTTCTTTGGGTTTGTATTTGTGTTTGGTTTTGCATTTGGATTTGGTTTGTTTTTGTTTGCTTTTTCGTTTGTTTTTTCTTTGAGTTCGTATTGTTATTTGTGGTTGTGGTTGGGTTTGTTGATAGGTTTTTGTTTTCGTAATTTTTCTGTATTTGTGTTAGCGTTATGTTTGCGTTTCGTTGTTTTGGTTTTGGTTGGTTGTGGTTTGGATGGGAAATGCTGGATTTATGATGATTACTAAACACACAGGTAATGGTCTTTAACAGAAAGGTATTAAACAGAAGCCAGAGCAGGGCCTGGCCGGGATGGCTAGTTGTTAATATAATAGTTTTGCTGTCTGTATCTATCTGTCAAGAACACTATAGAGAAAACACAAGCAGAGTAAAAAACAAAACGTGATGTCATATGGAGCATATAGTAGAAAATAGTATCAAGCCGGAGAGTGCACACAGCAATATGACGTCATTGATTCTCGAGTAAACATTGAATTAAAAAACCAATTTTGTCTAATCTTAAAAGTGCTTTGCTTGCTGAGTTTCTTTCATGCAGTTATTTGGTTAGGGGCGAAGCCCCAGCCCCTGCCCCCCCCAAAAGAACATTTAAGCCCCCCCTCTTAAGAAATTATGTCAGCGATACTCTATAATAAAAACACGGACATTATGGCCCAATTAATGTGTCTAATCTTTAAAGTGTTTTGCGTGAAGAGTTTCTTTCATGCATCTCATCGGGTAGGGGCAAAGCCCCACCCCCGGTAGATCGTTTATGCCGACCCCCCTCTCCCCCTCAAAGAAATGACGTCATCGATACTCCATAATAAAAATACTAACATTATGGCTTAAATTATGTGTCTAATGTTATAAGTGTTTTGCGTGAAGAGTTTCTCTTCTGGTAGGGGCAAAGCCTTGCACATAAGCTCAAACTTGACAATATTCGCATTTAAAGATCGTTTCTAAGAACATCTACCGTTTCCTATTACAAAATAGAATTTATATAGAAAATATACTTTTACCAGTGTCCGTCCCCCTACCCCGAAAATTTCAAGTACACCACTTTGGGGAGAAAAAAGTCTGAAAGAAACACTGATCACATATCCCCTAAAAAACAACTTCTTGATATTATTTTAATATTGCTACAAAAGCTGTGGATATTAGACCGCTATATTATGCAAAAGTTAAACTAAACTCACATAGGCACACAGCTTCTCACTGCACACCCCCTACTAATCTGTACAGCTAAAACAGAAAAGCTTCACTGTTTGCCTAATTTCAATAAACAAAATATAATAAGCTATCTTGAGTCAGGCAGTGGCGTAGCGAGGTCGGGTGTCACCCAGTGCGGCACTTAATGGTGTCACCCCCCAGAGGTGTAGCAACCCTTCCCCCTGGGGACAAACTTTTGAATTTTTGATTTGCACCCCCCCAAACTTTCATTTTGCACCCCCCTCAAGTTTTTCTCTATATATTTTGCTATTTTTTGCCTTGGTGTCACCCCCTCTAAATGGTGTCACCCGGTGCGGTCCGCCCCCCCACCCACCCGCACCCCCCCTCTGGAGTCAGGTACCAATCAGAGCTGGGTGGAACTATGCACAGATGTCCAACAGACTCAGGCCCAGGCCCCAAACCCAATCCAGACTTTTGGGCCAGCAGCCCCAAGCTCTAACCTCCGACCACTCCCTCCCCAAAGTTTTCAATTACCAGCAATTAAATCTTTCTGCAGCTCTTTCATTCCTCTCACAGCCTGCACAAGGTGAAGGTCGAAATCTTGGTTGTTGTCTGGTGGCATTATGGCTATGGTAGAATGGAAATAATTCAATTTTACCTAAACATTGATTTCACCAACTACTAAAAAAACTAAACAATAGTGAACTGATTATGCAACTTTAAACTGAATTTTGTTAATGAGCATTTATATGAATTTGTTATATATTTTAGAGACAATCTACTAACCATGCAAGTCAGTCATTGAAATAGTATGGAAATACTTTAAGCACTGTAAGAATGGTGACTTAAGTTCTGTAGCTCTTCTGATGATGGAGGCAGGAAACATGTGAGGATCTTTTGCTGCCTGAAGTTTAAAAATTGTATAATCTTACAAAGCCATACAGTTTTTGCCAATTTAAAAAAAAAAGAGGAAAAAGCCTAGTTTCATAAACAATTTGTGTGATATAAGATTAAGGGATGGAGTGGCTATGTAGTAGAGCATTTGGCTACCAACCCAAAAGTCTCGAGTTCGGATCCTGGCTTCAGTCTGTAGGACATCCCTGAGAAAGTAAAAGCAGATGGGCATACTGCTAACCACATTATCCCTACACATGCCGAGGTCACAGAATCAGGTGAGCTCGACTTCATCTGCCCGAAGATAGTCTAAAGCATACTTAAATTCAAACGAGCTGACCCGTGCCAAAAGCATACGCCGCTATTTAGTTGTTTTATTTTCTACTTTTCAGTAATTCATAATTTGTGAATTTGACACTACCCTCTCTTCCCCCATCCTCCCCCCTTCTTGCTAGGCGATAAGCCTAGAGAGCGGGGTAGGAACGGCTAAGCTGCGTGGTGTCTCCTACGGTCCCCATGAAGAGAATTATATATATAGATCTTGATGAAAAAATTCAACAGCTGCATTAATTGTACGAATACTTACCACGCTCATGCAGTCAGGACAAGGCAAGAAGAAGTCGTACATAATCCCTTGAAATGATTCAATGATCAGACTCTCAAACATTTCATGGACCAGCAGCACCACGTTGTCTGGGTGTGGCCCATGTGCCCTTACAGTCAGTTCACACTCCCTGGTGAGTACATGAACATGTTACCTGAACTGAGGTCATATTTTACAAATCAGGTTGTGTTAGTAAAAGTAAAGTTCCCATCCAGATCTTATGATATGGCAGAGGAAGCAGAGTTCATATGCTTCATGACTGTGACATATGAATGGATATGGTGAAGTCAGCACTATGCCCAGGTGCCTTTATTTTTCAAAATGTGAGTCAGGTACCCATTAGAGCTGGATGGACTCAGGAACATCCTGCAGTCCCGAGTTTGTTCGGGTTCCAAACTTGAGACCTTTGAGCTAGCAGCCATTTGACCATGGCATCACAAGGGCAGTCACAAGTTCAAAGGTTATTGACTCTATTGGGTAGAGTTTACCAAGTTATGTGGCCTGACCATTTCTCTAAACTACAATTTAAATAACTTTTAGAGTATGTTGATCCCCAATACTTATAAATTAAAAAAATATTATACTCATTGCTGAAGCAACCAGTCTAAATCAGTATCAGTAATTGTGTCAGTGATTATATGGCAGACTGTGTCATAGATTTAGTCAGTAATTTTGTTAGTAATTTTGGTATTCAGTGATTGTGTAACAAAATTGTATGACATATTCTGTCAGTAATTTAGTCAATAATTGTGAACATAATTGTGTTAGGAATTGTGTTAGTCATTGTGTTAGTGATTGTGTCAAAGATTGTATCACATATTCTGTCAGTAATTTAGTCAGTGATTGTGTAAGGAATTGTGTTAGGAATTGTGTTAGTCAGTGATTGTGTCAAAGATTGTATTACATATTCTGTCAGTAATTTAGTGTAAGTAATTTTGTGTAAGTAATTGTGTTAGTCAGCAATTGTGTCAGGTGGTTGTAACACATATTCTGTCAGTGATTGGGTCAGGAATTTAGTCTATGATTGTGTCAGGGATTATAGAAGGCTGTTGACTTGAGGTAGAGATCACAACTATTGCCACATTATAAATCTCTGGCAACAACAAGTGAGCACTTACTGTGTTTGCTGTATGAGACAGATGTGGCCATTTTTCTTCAAGTAAGAGCCACGTTTCCATATCAGGGCGCTGTCACTAAACTGGTGCAGCCTCACCTGGACAACAGGATCAAAGACAGTTTAGTGGAGTCCAGTATTAGGGTAAACATTCTAAAAAAACATAATCAAACTACCTCCTAACGAGATCAAAGAAAGCTTAGTGGAGTCCAGTATTGTGGTAAACATTCTAAAAAACATAATCAAACTACATTCAAACATTGGTAGCTGATTCCAGAATAACTTAGGTAAGCATGCAAAAAACTAAAACATTATCAAACTACATCCTAACAAGATCAAAGAAAGTTTAGTGGAGTCCAGTATTGTTGTAAACATTCTAAAAAACATTATCAAACTACATTAAAATATTTGTATCTGATTCCAGTATAACTTTGGTAAACATAAAAAAAACAACTGAAACCTTATCAATCTACATTGATCTATTTATAGCCTACACTATATTTAACATTAATAAACCGGGAGTGATCTCCCCTAAACTTTCTCGAATATTCTTATATAAAATAACAGGGGATGGAAACTCGGGCTATAGACATGATTTTTAATCCATTTTAAATACTTAAAGTTTTAAAAATAGAATAAAATCTCGTAGACAAATTAATTGCACACCAAGTGAACGCAAATAAAAAAAGCGCATAATAGTGCGCAATATTATTAGTACTTTTAAAATTTACATTAGTTTTTTGAGAAATCGGAAGTAGCGTAAATTACTACTTCCAGTCAACGGAAATTACTCAAAATTTTACAGAAGGTAGAGAATTAGATCTTTTACTTACATGTGAAATTTCATTTATCTATCTGAAATAGTACTCAAGTTATAGGCTTTTAAAAAATTCAAAGTAGGAAAAGTACCACTTCCGGTTATCGGAAATCGCTCAAAAGTTGATACGGATCTACGATTTTGATAAAATACTTATATATGAAATTTCATCAACCTAGCTGTAACGGTACTCAAGTTATCGTGTTTACACACGGACAGACACACACACAGACACACACACACACAGACATACGGACAAGATTGCAAAATTATGTTTTTCTGTATCAGTGAGGTGTAAAACGTCGAGATTTGTAAAAATCTCGATTTTTTTTTTTTGCACGATTACAATACTTTCTCTATACTACGTATATACGAGAAAGTAAAAATAAAAAGAAATACCTGTCCTCTGTTAAACAATCCAGCAGGGAGGTAATCAAATTTATAAACTATTTTTGTCTCCTTCTCAAAGCTATTTTTATGCAGTTCTGGCCAATCAAACTAAAGGACATATAAAAAATAAACAAAAGATTACAGTTTAATTACATTTTAAATTGTTATATACAATTCATTAGCTTGAATTTGAAAACTATTTAAATTTTAGCTGTAGGCTTCCTGTGTTCGCTTTAAAAATGTAATTTGTTATCATGTTGAAAGCTTTCATATTCAAAATTAATTATTGTTAGTCCTCTCGCTTTCGTTGATTGCTTTGATAATAAATAGTTACTTCAAAAAAAAAAAAAAATTAATAAATAAATAAATAATTCAAATAAATTGTCAGCAAAACTAGCAGAGAGGAACAAACATTTCACCTGTGGTTGAACCTCTGGCAGTAAGCATGGCACTAGATTGACAGGTTCATCCTTCAATGGGAAAGTTAAGTCAAACTCTTCTGTCAGTTTCAGCAGCCACGTATAGAGTGATGGGTCATACTTTTCCCATACTTTTGACAGTTCAGAGTGCAGTAGCCTGCCATCCTTCATGAGGAAAGAACATATTTTTGTCATCTTGGTCATACAAAGATAACAAATGCTTGCTTGACATCAGGCTGTAATAGTACTAATTTTATATGACAGATATCTGATGTACACAATACTTCATCTACCAGCCTTACCATGCTGACTCTCCTGTAAACAATGCAAATTATACCATAAATACTACAAAAATCTTTGGCAGCTTTTGACATATCTTACATAAGCCATGAAATGACAAAGTCTTTGTCCAATCCAACACCAGCAATGACATAACTTTATATGAATATATTTGATAAGTAAAGACATACCTTTATATGAGAATCTTTGACAGACACAACACACATAGAAACATACCTTTATATGAGAATGACAGACACACCACACATACCTTTATATGAGAATGACAGACACACCACACATACCTTTATATGAGAATGACAGACACAACACACATACCTTGATATGAGAATGACAGACACAACACACATACCTTTATATGAGAATGACAGACACAACACACATACCTTTATATGAGAATGACAGACACAACACACATACCTTGATATGAGAATGACAGACACAACACACATACCTTTATATGATGTCTTTGACAGACACAACACACATACCTTTATATGAGAATGACAGACACAACACACATACCTTGATATGAGAATCTTTGACAGACACAACACACATACTTTTATATGAGAATGACAGACACAACACACATACCTTTATATGAGAATGACAGACACAACACACATACCTTTATATGAGAATGACAGACACACCACATACCTTTATATGAGAATCTTTGACAGACACAACACACATACCTTGATATGAGAATGACAGACACAACACACATACCTTTATATGAGAATGACAGACACAACACACATACCTTTATATGAGAATGACAGACACAACACACATACCTTTATATGAGAATGACAGACACAACACACATACCTTTATATGAGAATGACAGACACAACACACATACCTTGATATGAGAATCTTTGACAGACAACACACATACCTTTATATGAGAATCTTTGACAGACACACCACACATACCTTTATATGAGAATGACAGACACAACACACATACCTTGATATGAGAATGACAGACACAACACATACCTTTATATGAGAATGACAGACACACCACACATACCTTTATATGAGAATGACAGACACAACACACATACCTTTATATGAGAATGACAGGCACAACACATACCTTTATATGAGAATGACAGACACAACACACATACCTTTATATGAGAATGACAGACACAACACACATACCTTTATATGAGAATGACAGACACAACACACATACCTTTATATGAGAATCTTTGACAGACACAACACACATACCTTGATATGAGAATGACAGACAAACCACACATACCTTGATATGAGAATGACAGACACAACACACATACCTTTATATGAGAATGACAGTCACACCACACATACCTTTATATGAGAATGACAGACACACCACATACCTTGATATGAGAATGACAGACACAACACACATACCTTTATATGAGAATGACAGACACAACACACATACTTTTATATGAGAATGACAGACACAACACACATACCTTTATATGAGAATGACAGACACAACACACATACCTTGATATGAGAATGACAGGCACAACACACATACCTTTATATGAGAATGACAAACTCAACACACATACCTTTATATGAGAATGACAGACACACCACACATACCTTGATATGAGAATGACAGACACAACACACATACCTTTATATGAGAATCTTTGACAGACACAACACACATACCTTGATATGAGAATGACAGACACAACACACATACCTTGATATGAGAATCTTTGACAGACACAACACACATACTTTTATATGAGAATGACAGACACAACACACATACCTTTATATGAGAATGACAGACACAACACACATACCTTTATATGAGAATGACAGACACACCACATACCTTTATATGAGAATCTTTGACAGACACAACACACATACCTTGATATGAGAATGACAGACACAACACACATACCTTTATATGAGAATGACAGACACAACACACAAACCTTTATATGAGAATGACAGACACAACACACATACCTTTATATGAGAATGACAGACACAACACACATACCTTTATATGAGAATGACAGACACAACACACATACCTTGATATGAGAATCTTTGACAGACAACACACATACCTTTATATGAGAATCTTTGACAGACACACCACACATACCTTTATATGAGAATGACAGACACAACACACATACCTTGATATGAGAATGACAGACACAACACATACCTTTATATGAGAATGACAGACACACCACACATACCTTTATATGAGAATGACAGACACAACACACATACCTTTATATGAGAATGACAGGCACAACACATACCTTTATATGAGAATGACAGACACAACACACATACCTTTATATGAGAATGACAGACACAACACACATACCTTTATATGAGAATGACAGACACAACACACATACCTTTATATGAGAATCTTTGACAGACACAACACACATACCTTGATATGAGAATGACAGACAAACCACACATACCTTGATATGAGAATGACAGACACAACACACATACCTTTATATGAGAATGACAGTCACACCACACATACCTTTATATGAGAATGACAGACACACCACATACCTTGATATGAGAATGACAGACACAACACACATACCTTTATATGAGAATGACAGACACAACACACATACCTTTATATGAGAATGACAGACACAACACACATACCTTTATATGAGAATGACAGACACAACACACATACCTTGATATGAGAATGACAGGCACAACACACATACCTTTATATGAGAATGACAAACTCAACACACATACCTTTATATGAGAATGACAGACACACCACACATACCTTGATATGAGAATGACAGACACAACACACATACCTTGATATGAGAATCTTTGACAGACACAACACACATACCTTGATATGAGAATGACAGACACACCACACATACCTTGATATGAGAATGACAGACACAACACACATACCTTTATATGAGAATGACAGACACACCACACATACCTTTATATGAGAATGACAGACACACCACATACCTTGATATGAGAATGACAGACACAACACACATACCTTTATATGAGAATGACAGACACAACACACATACCTTTATATGAGAATGACAGACACAACACACATACCTTTATATGAGAATGACAGACACAACACACATACCTTTATATGAGAATGACAGACACACCACACATACCTTGATATGAGAATGACAGACACAACACACATACCTTGATATGAGAATGACAGACACAACACACATAATTTGATATGAGAATGACAGACACAAAACACATACCTTGATATGAGAATGACAGACACAACACACATACCTTGATATGAGAATCTTTGACAGACACAACACACATACTTTTATATGAGAATGACAGACACAACACACATACCTTTATATGAGAATGACAGACACAACACACATACCTTTATATGAGAATCTTTGACAGACACAACACACATACTTTTATATGAGAATGACAGACACAACACACATACCTTTATATGAGAATGACAGACACAACACACATACCTTTATATGAGAATGACAGACACACCACATACCTTTATATGAGAATCTTTGACAGACACAACACACATACCTTGATATGAGAATGACAGACACAACACACATACCTTGATATGAGAATGACAGACACAACACACATAATTTGATATGAGAATGACAGACACAACACACATACCTTGATATGAGAATGACAGACACAACACACATACCTTGATATGAGAATGACAGACACAACACACATACCTTTATATGAGAATGACAAACACAACACACATACCTTGATATGAGAATCTTTGACAGACACCACACATGCCATGACATCAACTATCCACTGTGGGTTTATGACAACATGTGACTTGAGATTGGCGTTGCTGAAGTGTTGCAGAGAACCAAGTTCATGTAAAAACTGTACTGCCTGGGCTACCTAATCCATCACACACAATAAAAAGTGGATTACATTTAATTTTTTAATAAACACAAGAACAGTTACATACACAGAAATCCACATGAGTGGGTAAAAAAATTAGCAAACATTGTGAAGGAATATTTTAAATAAAAAGTTTTATTACTATAATATATATAAAATATTTTTAGATTTCACTAAATCAACCCTAATTTTTAAAACTATGCTGTTAAATCATAAAAATTTCCATTGATGTTTACACTAGTTAGCGAAAAAAATCTTTTAAAAATTAGATTGACTACAGCACAAACAGCATACCTCAGTACTATCAAATATGCCAGATCTGTTCGCTTTGGTCTCTAGCTCCTTATATTCAATCACATTTCTATCATGTATACTGAAATATAAAACAAAACCAATAGTTTGATAACAGCCATTCAAATATTGTTTTTTACTAAAAATGTGGTGAGTTTATCGGAAAACAGAAAAATAGGTTAACTCCCTTAAAAATAGAATTTTTTTTTAAATGAAATCAACATTTATTCTTGCTACATTATATTACAGCAGGTTATGTTAATATTACGTTTAAGGTTAGACTCCTAGAACAATATGCTGTAAAATCTTTTACTAATAAAAGTGCAGACTAAAACTTGCCTCTTAATTGATTCTTCAAAGCTGAGCCAGACTCCTGGTATTTTTTCTCCAATATATTGTTGTTTCAATGTTTCTTGTATCAGCTGTTTCTTTAACTCTTCTATGCCCTAGAAATATTTGGTTGAGTAAAAATTTTAAAAATAACAACATATTTTTAATTAAAATATTTGAGACTGAAAATAAGTAGTAGTTTTTTTATTTTTCCAGTTAATATTTTTAGTTGATTTAAAAAAAAAAAACAGCACTATTGATGATAAAATGGCTACACAGTCATCACTTACCTGGCCAGTGAGAGAAGAAACAAAATGGAACCCAATTATTTGTGGGTATTTCTTCTGTAACTCTATGATGGGCAACTCCACTTTTGACATCTGTTGGACAATGATGCAATTAAAATTATACCACTCTCAGTTGTAATTCAGGAAGGAAAACACCTACTAATATCACTGTCTATAATCAGGGGTTAGGGGTAGTGATCCTAGCTAAAAAAACAACCTTGGAATATGCCCAGTAAAGTTATCAGTACCCTTTTATAATAAAGCAAGTAATTATTTAATAATTTTATAATTGGTGTGATAGTAGCTTGACCTTGTCCAGATGAGTACCAACAACAAAAATGGGGGCTTTGGGTGCATGGACGGACACAGAGCTCAGCCAAAATTGTAGACCAGCATGTTCGTGGCCCAGACGGATGTTCCACAAGAGAAGGTAAACCGCTCTGTCTGACAGGAAGAACTGTGAACATAAAGAAATTGATGAAAGTTTGTTGTTGATTAAGTCACAAAATCAAGGATAGTTTAATTCTACACCCACAAAAGTTTATATCAAATATTATATTATATTTTATATTATATATTGGACAACTTTCATAATTTAATTCAAAATAAATACATTTAAAATAGCAATAGATTTTAAGTTTTATAACATAAAAATTAGTTTTTACAAATTTATTAAAGTAAAAGTGGGAAGCAAACAAAGATTGCAGGTTCTTTTACCTGATGGGTATTGTAGTAGACAGTTTGACCAGCAAAGTCCCAAACACTGAAGGTTAACTCCCCTTCCTCTGTAGGCACTGACCAAGAGGAAATGTCAATCCCTGCAAGAGAACAGGGAAAAGTTTAAAAAGAGGAACAGTTAAAAGAATGAAACAATTACTTCCAGGGAACAATTAGAGGGAAAAGGAATTGATCAAAGAAATTAAGAGGATGATTTTTACTTCTGTAATTGCAATGGTTTTTTTCAGGCATATCTTTAAGCCCCAAATCCCCCCCCCCCCCCCACCCTGGTCATCAAAGCAAGTCCAAATGAAATAGTTTTTTTTTTTTTTTACTAAATTTCAACTTTCTTAAAAAAATAATTAGAAAGATTATAAATTTGAAAATTAAATTTAAATTTTTTTTTTAAAATCCTTAATTATTTTGAACATCAGCTTATATTGCATGCATTTAGCTAAAAAATGTTACTAAAACAGAATATACTTTTCTATCTGAAGAAGACTTTTGTAAATAATGTACATTTAAATAATGAAACTATTCTAATCCAGGGAAATGAGCACAGAGCTAAGGTAGTATAAGCTGGTAGACATACTGAGCTCAACCTATCATCTGTTAACTCTTCTTCCATAGTTAGCTTTGTCTTTCCCCCACTTAGCAGAGTTCTGACAAGGCTGCAGAGAAAATGTTAACATGCTTATGTTAGAAGAAAATTTAGAGTGATAGTAGATATTAAGTTCCCTTTGTGAAACTGATGGTCCAGGGGCAAGTGAAGTAGAGTTCACCTGTTTTTGTGACCTAGACATATGAAGGGATAGTGTGATCAGCACTATGTCCAACCATGTCTTTACTTTCCCTAACGTGAGTTAGGTACCCTTCAGAGCTGGGTGAACTCAAGGAAGTTTACTGACTTAGAGGGCTATTTAAAGCAATTAGTCTAAAGCAGTTCATAGTGTGAGCACGATCAACTATTTTTCTGTTATAGGCAATTTACTATTTCATCAAAATAAAATTCAATTTTTAAAAAATGTGCTGAATGCTCTACCTATTTAGTTTTGAAGTTGTCTTCTGAGTTGGTCCTTTTTATATTTCAATATATAGTTTAAAATAAATATGTTCTATAGTTTTTGTATGGGCATCACTTGAGTCAGGCATGTTAAAACAGGAAGCATAACTCACTTGACAATGTGATTTCTCATCAAATATTTCATGGTTGCCTCCCTTATCTCAACCAGTTTTACATAAATTGTTATCTCCCTTATCTCTCACCTGGTTTTACCAGCTCCTGTGTAGCAAATAAATAATTGTCTCCCTTATTTCTCACCTGGTTTTACCTGCTCCCCCTAGCCCAACCAGCATCAGTTTAGTCCTGTGACAGGTCACTGACCCCGTGACCAGACGTTTGAGGTATGCCATTGTGGTTACAAAACCTTTAGCCCTGATCTCTTTGGGAGGAGTTTTCAGACGAGGGCACGCCTCCAGTTCAAGACCTGAAAAAACAAAGATGGTTCCAAATTTTTAATAATTGATTGAAATAATTATATTATTAATCTGATTTTGAAATTAAAAATAAATTATAAATAATTCAGATTAAAAATAAATTTTAAATTAATAAAACATGAAAGCTAAAAAAAATAAATAAATAAAACACCAACAATATAAAAAAAGAAACAATAGAACAAAACAAATATTTGAAGAGGGTTTTTATAAAATTAGATTAAAAGTAAATTAAAAACAAAGCATTCTTAATAAAAAAAAATCTTTTTGAAATAAAACATGGAAATCTCACGTTTTAAAGGTAAGGATCCAACATGTGCAGAAATGGTCAACAAATTAGGGTTGTTGCCAAGATGGAGTGTGGAAAGTTTTGTTAATTTTTTTATGTCCTCTGGGACGCTGACAATGCCAAGAAACTGTAAGGACAGGTACTGCAGGTTCTTCAACTCAAACAGCACTTCAGGGAACCCACTGGGTGTATCATCATCTAAGGGCAACAAGTAGAGCTATCAGTCATTTGTAATATTAATGTTTTATCCAGAGAGAAGACAAGAGAAACTTACAGGAAATTCAATAAAAATGTGGGGAAAATGTTAGAAGTTAAAAGACTAAAAATTGTACAACTAAGAAAATCTCTGACAGTATTTACATTCAGAAGTGTCACGTAAATTGTACAAAATATTTCTTATTCACTCTAAGTGATAAAATAAATAAACAGAAATCAAAATTTGGAGAACATTTTTATTATTTGCACAATGTTAAATTATATAAAAAATTTTTTTTAGGCCCCCTAATACTTTTTGTAAATTAAATTAGATTTGAGTATTACAGCTGTTTCTCTATATACCAGATGTTACAGGTAAAAACAGGGTAGTTTACCTGGCTGCTGTTTGCCCATGTAGCCAAACCTGGGGAAGATGTGGAACATGGTAGCATTGAGTTTCCCAATCTCCCTGGAGTCTAAAGTACCATTGGTGTCCTCATCAAACAGTTGGAAGATGGAGGACTTGTCCTACAAGGGGAAATAATCATCTTGTCAAAACACCATGGAATCAGTTTCAGATGATAAATCAGCAGAGTCAAAAATATTCGGGAAAATGTTTTTCTTTAATAACAAGATTCATTGCATTAAATCCAACACAGCATGTTTTAATAGTCAAGACAAAACAAGTTTTTACAAAACTTAACATTAGTTGAGTGTATAAACTTTAAGAGCTTATGATAATTAAACAAAATAGAGAGTAGACATGTTAAAAAGAAAACAATCAATAAACAAATAAGTTGACAAAAGGTGCAATTTTAAAATAAGTGTGTAAAATATAAAAAGCAAGCAATCATTAAACAGAAAAGACAAAAGTTACAATTTTAAAAATTAGTGTAACATATAAAAAAAAAGCAATCATTAATCAGAAAAGTTGACAAAAGTTACAATTTTAAAAATAAGTGTAACATATAAAAAGAAAGCAATCATTATACTGAAAAGAGTGTAGAAATGTAAAAAAGAAAACAATTATTAGATAGAAAAACTGACAAAAGTTACAATTTTAAAAATAAGTGTAACATATAAAAAAAAAGCAATCGTTAAACAGAAAAGTTGACAAAAGGTGCAATTTTAAAAATAGGTGTGTAAAATATAAAAAGAAAGCAATCATTAAACAGAAAAGTTGACAAAAGTTGCAATTTAAAAATAAGTGTGTAAAATATAAAAAGCAAGCAATCATTAAACAGAAAAGTTGACAAAAGTTACAATTTTAAAAATAAGTGTAACATATAAAAAGAAAGCAATCATTAAACAAAAAAGACAAAAGTTACAATTTTAAAAATAAGTGTAACATATAAAAAGAAAGCAATCATTAAACAGAAAAGTTACAATTTTAAAAATAAGTGTAACATATAAAATAAAAGCAATCATTAAACAGAAAAGTTGAGACAAAGTTAGAACCTGATTGCGCCTGTCCAGCCACTGGTGCAGGTTGTTGACCTTGAGAAAATCCTCAAAGTTCTCCCTGGACAGCAAACTGTTGCTGCGACTCTTCAGCCAGACCACCCCATTCATGGACAGAGTGGTCAGTTTTTGCATCTTGCGCATGCTGTCAGGGAGGGACGTCAGGCAGTTCCCGCTGAGTGACAGGGTCTCCAGGTTGTCAAGGTCACCAATGTTTTCTGGCAGTGAGAGCAGCTGGAGGTGCTGGGCATACAGGCGCTTCAAATTCTTCAGTTTTAGAACCACTGATGGGAGCTCTGTAAACCACAGTGTTATAGGACATAAGAAACAAAATAGCACATTTTTTACAGGCTTGATTTGTTGGTGAGGTCAAGGCATATGGTGGTACGGTGTGGCCAAATACAATGTCCAGTCATTTATACTTCTACTGTTAGATACTGTACTGAGCTAGGTTAAAGTTGAAAACACTATCCTTTGTAGTGCTGAAGAAAAAGATGCCTCATAATCCATTTCATTGGAAAGGGTACATAGCCAATTGGACAAATGATAATACATGCAAGTCAAAATTGTACGGCTATCAATTGGGGAACTTACACATTTAACCACCTACTTCGGATACATATTGTGTTGAAAACAATTAACAATTGTAATTTAAAAACAGCAGATAATTGAACTAAATAGTCCACTTTGTTAAAAAAATATCATAAGTCATGTACTCTAATTTCAAATTAAAATTGTATTGAAAAGTTTTCGTTTAATGTTTTAATAATTTTTATTTATTATATATTATTAAATAATTAAAAATTTTATGCACCTGTAAAATTATTTTTCTCCATGTCTAAGCGTAAAATGTCCTGGCATCTGTGCAGGGTGCTGGGCAGGTCCTTCAAATTGTTTTCTGCTATTGCCAGGTTGGACAACTGTTTACAGTTGCCAATCTCTACTGGGATGGAGGAGATCCTGTTGTTGCTCACACACAGATCCTTCAGGTTTGGCATCGCTTGGTACAAGATAAACATTTGTTAAGGCTCACTTTGGCCACAAACAAAATATGTGCATTTCAGTCAAATTTTCAAGATGTATAGATAATGGACAAAATAAAAAGTTGCAGGCTAAAAAATGGAAAACAAAATTGAAATAAATATGGTAATAATTATGATTGTAAGCATACTAGGGAAAGTTAAGGTGGGTGGTCTTAATGCTAACCACACCATCCCTTCATATGCAGAGGTCACTGAAGCAAGCCAACTCTACTTTCCTAACCCCATTTACCATCAGGTTCAAAAGGGTACTTTACTTTTATTTTTCATTAGCCTTAATACAGAGTACCACACTTTAAATTCACACTGTAAACAAGATTTTTAAATATTGTAAAAAGCTGATGGCAAAAGTTATGACTTACAAGTGAACAGCTGTGGAGGCAGGTCAGAAATCTTGTTCCCACTGAGGTTAAGAGAGTAGACAAACTGTGGGTAAAGTCCTGGCAACTCTGAGAAGTGCTCCAGTTGCCTGTTGACTTGCCAGGCTGCACTGTGAGATTCGCACACCAAAATACTCTCAGCAGTGAAGAGTTGGGACACTCGGACAAGCCCCTGAGATTCTCCAAACTGTAGCATCAGTGCACTCCAAAGCTGTAAGTATACATGTTCAATTAAAAAACAAAATTTTTTATAGTTAATTATCATGACATTATTCATATAATTTTAGGTACGGCTTATTGTAAAATTAGATAGTATTTTAAAAATTTCCATAGAAATTTTTTGGAAGAGAAATATAGCACTATTCATTATGTTACTATACATTTATGCATTGTATCTTTTTAACAATACAAAAGTATTAATGGTAAAATAACAAATTTGACACCTCAATAGTTGCTTCCGAAATTATTTCTTTGAACTGGAAGTCTTTGCCAAAACTCATAAAAAGTGCCTGACTTAGAAAAGTCAGCACTTGTCGGAGTCCAGAATTGACCTGATTAGAAAGAATAAAAAAATAATTTAAAAATATACTTTTCAAAGTAAGTTGTTTGCATTCAGCTTTTCATTATATAGGCTTTTGTCAATTTTTTTTTTTACTTTATATGCATTAGCCTTTGGTCTTTTTAAATTTTAATCTGTCTACTTGGCCTCATTATAATTTTTTTTAAAATTATATTTATTGCTAACCTGATGTGTTGATACATTCTCTATCTTTGGAATGTCTTTGGTTATTTTCTTTATCTCTGTTAAATCATCCTAATAAAAGAACATTGCATAGACAATAAAATATTATAATTAAAAAGTTACTTGGGGAATTTTTTAAATATTTTAGTAGGCACTCTATTTTTCTGGAAGTAGGAGCTAACAAAAAATAGGATGAAGTACTATATATATATATATATATATATATATATATATATATATATATATATATATATATATATATATATATATATATATATATAAAATCTTTAGCATTAAAGTTAAAAAATCTTAGCAATTAGCATCAATATTCTATTTTGAATTTGACTTTGAATTTTTATTTTATTTTATATAGTATCTATTTATCTAGACCTACACAAAAATTTCAACAAAAAAAAAAACCAATCTCACATGTTGAAGTCTAAGCACCATAATCATCCAAGCCCACAGCAGGCCCAGCTCTGGTGACTGGCCAGATAAAACTTGATCAAAGTCAAACTCTGCTGTAGGTGTCTCTCCAGAGTCCTCTAGCCGGATGTTGTCCAGCTCAAACCCGGTATTGTCCAGCATGTGGACAACATGGTAGCATTCTAAAGTTTTCAGCTGGGGCACACACGGACCAGAGGACAGAACTGTGTTTACATCCCCTGGTATAGAGAAGGTTGATTTTTTAGGTTTGTGTTATTTTCTTAAACTTTTCCTATTACCAGCAAAGATATAAAAAATGAAGTAGAATTTACTGTTTCAATGACTATAGCACAGCCACCATGGTTTCCTTAACAGGAATTAGGTTATAATCAGAGCTGAGAGGTCTTAGGGATATCTTACAGACTTTAGGCCAGAATCCAAACTCAACACTTTTGGGTTAGCTATTGTAAACCATCCAACCACAATATCCCTTTGTGTTATTTATAGTAGCAAATATATCCATAATATAATTGATTTATAAAATTATGGATAAATTAAGTTTAATTAAAATGTATCAAGTATATTTAATATTGAAGAAATACTTTTTCATACATAGATAAATTGTAAAAACACAATAAAAGAATAACAACAAAACTGTGTTTATATAACAGATACAATTAGATAAAAATAGATGCACATTTTTATAATATCGACATTCTGTTTATAAATATGTTATCCACACATAACCTCACCTCTGAAGCAGCACAGGGGATGTAATTTAAACTTTCCTGTTAAACTTTGCTGAGAACATGCAGTCATGTCCACTTTAGATAGTCTGCTGGGTAGCAGCATTAGGGCAGTCACTGACAACATACATAAAAATAGCTGAAGTGAAATTAATACAGAATTCATTTTTTATTTTTAAGGAAGATGAACTTTAATAATAGTTAAAATTTTCAGAACAGTTTTTAAAATTCACTAGCATAAAATTATTTGTGCACTCTAGCTTTACTTTTTAAAATAATTTCCGCATTAAAGATTTATAATGTTGCTTTTCCCAATATAATAATAATAAAAAAAATATTTCTGATTTAAAAAAAAAGAAAGAACACAAAAATTATAAATAAACTAGAGATTGTTAACAGGTGTTTTATTTAAGTAATAAAAATAGTTTTAAAATCTGAAAATTAAAAAAAAATCTACTTGGAAAGTTCCATTTGCCATCAGTAAACATAATCTTTTCTACACTATCCCTCAGCTGAACTTGCTTGGCATAAAGAACTGTATTAAAACAAAATAAAAAGTGAATTAAATGAACTAACATCCTCAAAAGTAATTAAGTTACCACTAAGTGTTAAAGGATCATTGAACAAACATAACAATTAAATCTGAGTTAAGACAGCAAGCATATTATGATGTAACTAGTTTTTAAATCCTCCTGTAAATAAATGTTAGACTAAATAAGCAAGGTAAGAATCTTATCAAAGCCTTTAATAAATAATGTAAAAAACAACATTTTCAAATTAAAGTGAAAATTTCAAACTTTTATTAGATAGTATAAATTAGTTTAAATACAGGCATAAAAGGAAGAGATAGAACTAAAATAAACAAAAGTATAGTTTATCATTTATGAAAAGAAGAATAGATTTATAAACAATAGTATTTTTAAAAAAAAGTATAGTTCATCGTTCATGAGAAGAAGAATAGGTTTTAGCAAAAATATTTTATAAAAAGTATAGAATAGTATTTTTAAAAAGTAAAGAATAGCATTTAAAAAGAAGTATAGAATAGTATTTCTAAAAAGTATAGAATAATATTTTTAAAAAGTATAGAATAGTATTGAAAAAAGTATAGAATAGTATTGAAAAAAGTATAGAATAGTATTTTAAAAAAGTATTAAAAATATTTTTAAAAAGTATAGAACATTATTAAAAAAGTACAGAATAGCATTTTCAAAAAGTATAGAACAACCTGAAGGAAAGCTAATCCCTGTACAGGCTGTAACCAAATTTTGGGGCCTTTCTTGATCTGAACTTTGACCTGGTCGGCTGTTGACTGCAGGTGTAAGCAGTGCTCTAAAGCCACAGGGTACCTGGAGCTGGAGAGAAAAAAAAATGAAGAGAGAAAAATTACATAATGGAAAGCACATTTAAAAATGGTTGACTAAAAAGATTGTTGGTAAATAAAAAATAAAGAAAGAAAATATGCAATTGTATATGCATAATACAAGAACAAAGAAAATTTAAGAGATACACATTACAGCATCAAATTCAAACTATTTGTCAGCACAAATCATTTTAAAAACAATATAATCTTGGGGACTAAAGTCTTGAGAATTAAAATCTTGGGGACTATAATCTTGGTGACTAAAAAAACCTTGGTGACTAAAATTTTGGTGATTAAAATCTTGGTGACTAAAATCTTGGGGAATAAAATATTGGTGACTAAAATCTTGGATTTCTGATAAAATAACAAATAGCTTATTAAATTTTTAAATTAGTCAAACATTGCAACTTTTCTGCTTAGAATGTGCAGGGTAAAGAAATGTGTCTTTATGTGTGTTGATCATGGTAGGCATGTTGGATATTCTTGAGCTTTGGTAGGTCTACATTTGTGCCTGTATGGTGATTTTTACTTGCACTGTGTTGTTGTGGAATGGTAAAGGACAAGAATCCTTAGACAAGTCTAGGGCAGGGGTCGGCAACCTGCAGGTCGCGAACCGCATGCGGCTCTTTTGATGTCAAGATGTGGCTCTCCCGCTCCTTGTATTTTATTTTCAAAACTCATAACAAAAATTATACTATAAAGAAACACATGTTTAAACAGAAGAAAAAGACGCATTAGAGAACAGTGCGAATATGTGCACTAGAAAGTATACGGACAGCTAACAGTAGCTTGGGCACCAGGTCCAACCCCAAAGCCATATTGTGGACAGCCCCGTGGCAACAATTCCATGCTTGCCACTGCCCAAAAGCCGACTTTTTCGAATATCGTTAAATGGGGAATGCAATTTTATTCAGAATGCGTTTCTCTATCTGTCAGTAATCATTAATTTGACGTGAGTGACGTAGTTTTTTTTTTATTAGCTTCCAACTGTTGAGACGGGTACTAGACGGTGGGGTACGAGTTTACCCTGCGTTCAGTGGGGTGAAAGATAAGCCTGGTGAGAAGCAAAGGACAGAATCGACCGATACACGGTAGTCAAGCCGATATACAAGCCAGGTAGTCGGTTTTTGCCATGTTGAGGCGTGCCTGGGTATTGGAGGCGCCTTCTGAGCCGGGGATATCCGTCAAGAAAGAAAACAAAAAGGTTAACTGCTTCTAAAGTGGATTTGAATAGTCCTATATTTATATTTTTTATTACTAATTTCATAATTCTGGTGAAACAAGTGTATGTTTTATATGAACAAATATTATTTCATATTTAAAGCGATTTATTTTAAATAAAAAATCAAATGTATTTACCTATTTTTAATCAAATAATAAAACATTGAAATAACAAAAATGCTAGTGGCTCTTTAAAAACTGGGAAATTTTGAAAATTGTAATTTTTGGCTCTTCCCTCTCAAAAGGTTGCCGACCCCTGGTCTAGGGTGAATGAGGGGAATTGGGTAATTTGCTTATATTGACCTGCAAGCATAGAAGCAATGTATGCTCCTCACAGCTACCAAGTGTGTGGACATCCTCAACTGATGTTGTTGGTTAGAAAGGCTTAAAGTCTTTATTATATAATGAAGGATTTAAATGAAGGATTTACTTGACTAAATAATATTTAAATCATGCAAGGAGATGTAAGAGCGTTGAGTAAAGTTAACTGTATCTGGTCTACAAATTCAATATTTCACAAATCTAAATGGTTTTCATTTCGAATAGTGTCAAAAGATAATTAAAATATAAAAAGAGTTTGGATATCATATAAGAGTTTTCATAAATATGATTTGAAAAATAATAATAATGAATTACATTTTCTATTTTTTTAAATGTATTATTTTAATATCACTGTATTTTTTTTTACCAATTGTACTCATTGATTTTTCCCCCTGATAAACTTTAGATTATATATGGGAAATAACTAATTCAGTAATATTCATTGTTATTTTTTTCTACATGGCAATAAACAGATTATTAAAATAGGCCTGTCTCCATTTATAAATGTATAACTGTCTGTTAGTCAGGCAGTAGATCTGTCTCTCAGTCTGACAGTCTTTATATATATACATGTATATATATATACACAGTATATATATACTGATACAGTAATATTCCCTGTTTATATATATATATATATATATATATATATATATATATATATATATATATATATATATATATATATATATAAACAGTGAATATTACTGTATCCGTTACTTATATATATACATATATTTATACATACTAAATTTCTTTTATGCAAAGGATGCATTTTTTTGCAAAAAAATATGATGACAGAAATTCAATTCCAAATAAATATTAGGCAACATTATCCTTTTTCTAGTGGTATTTGTGTTCCAGCATTAGCATAATCTGAGGGACTAGGTAAATGAGAGGAAAATCATGTGACTGGTAGCCAAATAGTCACGAGTTTGGATCCCTGGGCTTGAGTCTTTAGGACACCCATCAGAGTTCATCCAGACTCACTTTAGGAAAACAAAGGCAGCTGGGCATAGTGCTGACCACACTTTTGTGAATGGACTTAAGTGTATTGAATGAGTTTGAGAGTATGTGTGTAGTTGAATGGAGTTAATAAAGTTGTGGATGGTTTGAGAGTATGTGTGTAGCGGTATTAATAAAAGATTATGAATGCGTGAATAAATAAGGATGTGACGTAAGAGAGAATGTTTTGGTTGTTATGAAGATAGTTGGAAGTCAGTCTTGGTCTTGTCGTCGTCTTGTGAGGATGTCTAGAAGTCGTCGTCCCGTCTATCGTCTATGTAGCTGTTGGTATTATATGTAATAAAAGATGGAAACATCGTAGCGTCATTCTGTGTTCTTCATTGGATCGTCGTCATCTATTGTTAGTAACGTTCAGCATCGACCCTGTACCAAAACTCACTTTGCAACACACACCACCACTTTTTGTGCAGAGGTCATTAAAACAGATGATCATTATTTACTTTTAGGACATATTTTTTTTAAAAAAAAACCCTTTTTAGAAAAGGCTTTTTATAAATTTTTTTTTTACCATTTCATAGTATCAATAATATCCATAGTCTAATTGAATTGAAAACTAAGTATGAAATAAGTTTAATTGAAATGTATGAAATTTATAGGTCTAATATTCAAGAAACACTTTACACTTTTATCCTATATAGATACATTATGAAAACACAAAAAATGATTGCTTTTGTACTCATGCCAATTTCATAAAAGTTCCTTAGAAAGTGCTAACAGTTAAACTCTTTGTAAGTTTGATTTCTATAATTAAAAAATTTGGTGTGAGTTATTTCTCCTACACTTCATTTTTAAATTAATTGATACAAGTGTCATGCTTGCATTAATTTACACAAAACTGTTGCTTTAAAAAATAAAAATGAGAGACATGCTATAAAGGTTAAGTTATATCTGTATATTTTTCTGCAGTGAATTTCTGTCAAACTTTTTGCTCCTGCACCAAGGGGGACTACCTAAATTGGAAAAGTTCTGAATGAGTTCCCTTTTGATACACATGACTCAATTACCTTTAGAAATGACCATACTGGCACTGGACTTCTTTCAACACCTGTCTCACCTGTTTCGACATAATAAAAATGATTAAAAAATATAAGCAATTATTTTTTAAATTTAAAGATTTAAAAAAAAAATTATAACACAGTTTTAGCAACAGATGGTTTTTTTTGGTTAAAATGTTCCTGCCTGCACTGTTTTGGTAATAAATTATAATTTTAAAAAAATCAATTGGAATATTTATTAAATCTGAACACCATACACAAAACAGTTTTTAATATGGATAAATAAGGACTTGAGCTTATCAGGACTTGAGCTTATCTGCCCTAATAAACATAAGGCACAAGAATGGAAATATCTTAAGTTTACTCAAATATTACAGATAGAAGCCTAGATGTAGCCTGCACATGTAAAAAAAATACCCCTTTTAGACCTAAAGATCCATAGGGCTGATGAAGTAGAGTTTGTAAGGTTCTTGACCTCGGCATATGAAGGTATTGTGTGATCAGCACAATACCCAGCCACCTTTACTTTACCCAATGTGAGTTGGGTACTCATTAAAACTGAGTGGACTCAGAAACATCCTACAGCCCTGAGTCCGGGCTGAGATCCGAACTTGAGACCTTTTGGCTAGTAGCCGAACTGCCTACACATGTGTAATAGAATAAATGTAACATGTAACTGTTACCAGGTTTTAAAGTTGATGCCAGTAGGGTTGAGAGAGCAGAGGTAGTTCCAGCAGGTCTGAGCTTAGGGCTGGTGTAGACATGCTCCATCTGTTCCCCATTTACATCTAGAGAAGATTTCATTGTTAAAGTTTATTGAGCTGAAGGTTAATCTAAAATTTAAATTCTAAATACATCTTCATTGTTAAAGTAAAGTTAGCTATCTCATAGTTGTGTTGAAAGTTTATCAAATAGTAAAACAAATTAAGAAACACATTTCAGTATTAAAGTTAGATCTCTCACAGTTTATCTGTGTCATTTACTGATCCCATTTATAATAAAGGAAATAAATACATAATCATAAAAATATTTTTGGTTGAGTGGTTAAGAATGAAACGGAATATCATTTTTGAAAAAAAAATTCAAAATTTAACCTATCTGATGATAATTGTTATCTAAGAATCATCAGCTTTATTCCAAAGGGATTTCACCAAATCAATTTGAAAGGAGTTATAGCTACCTGGTATTACTAAGAGAATAACTGTACTTTAACTGCAAATTATATCAGAGACAGTTAAAACAAGTCACTGATTGTAGTACCTAGAGTATGGTATCACATTTAAGATTGCTGTACCTAGAGTATCACATTTAAGATTGCTGTACCTAGAGTATCACATTTAAGATTGCTGTACCTAGAGTATCACATTTAAGATTGCTGTACCTAGAGTATCACATTTAAGATTGCTGTACCTAGAGTATAACATTTAAGATTGCTGTACCTAAAGTATCACATTTAAGATTGCTGTACCTAGAGTGAGGTATCCGTCAGCTGACTTCTCCTTGATGACTGCTGGATGTGTTGTGTTTTCATCCACCATCACCTCTAGACAAGACCCTTCACTAAAGTAATTTTCATTCCACTGCCACTCCCTCTAGATAACAAAAATTTCATACCGAGCTTTTTCATTTTGTTACATTTTTCAAATTGTTTCATTGGTTTTTTTTTCATTAACTAAATGTAAGAATTGTTTTAAAACATCAATGATTGGTAAATTAATGTTACATGTCTTATGTTAATGAGCACTTTAATACTAGGCTTATAATGGCTTATATGCTGACAGCATAATTCCCACCTTGTTTACCGTTATACATTATGCATGTCTAGTTAAATTTTTACCTCAATACTAGGTGTATGACCCACCCAAATGTTTACCTTAATACCGGGTGTATGACCCACCCAAATATTTACCTTAATGCCAGGTGTATGACCCACCCAAATGTTTACCTTGATGTCAGGTGTATGACCCACCCAAATGTTTACCTTAATGTCAGGTGTATGACCCACCCAAATGTTTACCTTAATGCCAGGTGTATGACCCACCCAAATGTTTACCTTGATGTCAGGTGTATGACCCACCCAAATGTTTACCTTAATGCCAGGTGTATGACCCACCCAAATGTTTACCTTAATGCCAGGTGTATGACCCACCCAAATATTTACCTTAATGACAGGTTTATGACCCACCCAAAACTTTACCTTGATGCCAGGTTTATGACCCACCCAAATGTTTACCTCAATGCCAGGTGTATGACCCACCCAAATGTTTACCTTAATGCCGGGTGTATGACCCACCCAAATGTTTACCTTAATGCCGGGTGTATGCCCCACCCAAATATTTACCTCAATGCCAGGTGTATGACCCACCCAAATGTTTACCTCAATGCCAGGTGTATGACCCACCCAAATGTTTACCTTAATGCCGGGTGTATGACCCACCCAAATATTTACCTCAATGCCAGGTGTATGACCCACCCAAATGTTTAATGCCAGGTGTATGACCCACCCAAATGTTTAATGCCAGGTGTATGACCCACCCAAATATTTACCTTAATGCCAGGTGTATGACCCACCCAAATGTTTACCTTAGTGCCAGATGTATGACCCACCCAAATGTTTAATGCCAGGTGTATGACCCACCCAAATGTTTACCTTAGTGCCAGATGTATGACCCACCCAAATGTTTACCCAGGTGTATGACCCACCCAAATGTTTAATGCCAGATGTATGACCCACCCAAATGTTTACCCAGGTGTATGACCCACCCAAATGTTTAATGCCAGGTGTATGACCCACCCAAATGTTTACCAGCTGTACGAATCACTCAATGTTTTACCTTAATGCCAGGTGTATGTATGGTATAATATCCAGCTTTCTTTGAGAGGAGTTCCAGCCTCATGTGCCAGCCATCAACCTCTTCAGTCAGAACGTCCAAACCTTTTATTGCAATCACCACTCTCACACGTTTACCCACCTGTCAAAGCAAATTTTTTTTTAACAAAGAGTACTTTTACACATTAGTGGAACTTACACACCATGATATATTCAGAGGAATAATAAATCTAGACTGCTGCAAATATTATGAAACATAATTGTATGTTTTTTTTTGTCTAGTTGTCAATTTTAGCATACAAATAATATTTTTAAAATGTATATACATTCTAGTTGCTCACCACAAAAAGAAAAACAAGCTATTTATTGAATGTATTTTAAAAAGTTGTTTAAAACACTTTTTCCATGTTTTTTTTTTTTATTGCCAAAGTATGTTTCTTGAGGTTACATTCTAATTTTTACTTTGTAATTTTAGATGTTTTACTTTTACTTCATTTGTATAATACTAAATTAAAAGTCAATTTGAAATGCTGATGTTTAGGCACTCTAGCAATCTGGTGAAAAAAGCTTGAGCAACAAACACATTTTATGATGCTTAAACCCTGTCTTCAAATAAATAAATAATGAGAACAATTTTAAATTCAATTAAAGTCTTTGAAAAAGTTAAATTAAAATCTTTGTATGATTGAAGCAGTTTGTTTTTACCTCAACAGATTCTAGACGAACATTAATCAGATTGGCATCCCTGCTTTTCCATACTTCATTCTGCTGCATCTTCCCCTGTTGGTTGACAAACTCTCCTGCAATCCCACGATACTCCAGGACAACACCGGTACCACTGAAAACACAATACCAGTACCACTGAAAACACAACACCAGTACCACTGAAAACACAACATCAGTACCACTGAAAACACAACACCAGTACCACTGAAAACACAACACAACACCAGTACCACTGAAAACACAACACCAGTACCACTGAAAACACAACACCAGTACCACTGAAAACACAACACCAGTACCACTGAAAACACAACACCAGTACCACTGAAAACACAATACCAGTACCACTGAAAACGCACACAAAACTCTAGCACAACATCAGTACCACTGAAAACACAACACCAGTACCACTGAAAACACAACATCAGTACCACTGAAAACACAACACTAGTACCACTGAAAACACAATACCAGTACCACTGAAAACAACACTAGTACCACTGAAAACACAACACTAGTACCACTGAAAACACAACACCAGTACCACTGAAAACACACACAGAACTCTAGCACAACACCTTAAAAAATTTAAATGTTAAATGATTTTCAAGTTTCTACTAAACAACTTTATACATTTTATCATAGTTATTTCTCCACAACCTGAAATGTATAGCTTCTTTGTTTAGAATATACAAACTTTAACTGTTTATTTTCAAACTGAATTTTCTATTTCAACACATACTAGAAAAAACTTTAAGCAAAACCCTTAATACAAATTTTTTTTTTTTGTTACATCAAATTGATAATAACTTTAAATAGCTCTAATAAACTTACAATGTCATAACTAAAAAGAAATTCGCTCCCTTGGATATAGTTATCTGTGCTTCATCCCAGAAGAATGGAGTCATTGGGGGCAGGAAGTTCATGCGGTGACCTTTCTTGTAGTAGTACACCGACCCTTTTGTGTTGCTGACAATGCGGTCATCGTTCTTGAGCTGCATCTCAACATACTTCTGCAGCTTGAATGACTTGGATGTGATATGGCCTGGTTGGACAACCTTAATCATTTTCTGTAGAAAAATATAAGGTCATAGATAAGGATGGCATGGTCGAGTGGTAGAGCTTACGACTGCTAACCTAAAAGTCTTGAGTTTGAGTCTGTAGGATGTTCCTGAGTCTACTGAGCTCTAATGGATACCTGACTCACGTTAGAGAAAGTATTTTGCCTGCACTATGGCCTGCCTGTTTTAGAAGGGTACTTTACTAATTTACTTTATGGATATTTAATTTCATTTATATAGCTGATTCTAAAATTATAACTTTAGACTATGTTTTTTATTTTAAAGAATGCATAGACATTACAAAGTTGGCAGAAATCCTTTTATTGTTTCACCTTATATAAGATAATAAAAAAATTCCGTTGATGTCCCACCTAATTTTAAACTTTGTTTATAATAAATTTTTTCCCATGTTTATAAGCAGTAATTTATTTTTACTATCAAATGTAAGAAATGTAGAGCTTCTCAAGAGCTGAATATTGATAGGGCAGAAGAACTCTACTTCATCAGCTATTATGGCTAAGATACTAAAAGCAATTGTAATCCAGTTAATTTCATACCCACCTCCAATTTACACAAAATAAGTAATTTGTAAACATTGTTTGACACTATTTTTAAAAATATTGGTAAATATAAAAAAATAATTATCAATTTTAAAATTATGGAAAGTTAAAGTAAAAAATTTTTTTTACAGCAAACTGGTGTACACAGCTGGAGCACATGTGGCAATGTAAACAGAGAACGCCATGAGTTCCTCCACAGTAAAAACATCTGAGGGGAGGAAACATCAATACAATATTTTTTATAAATTATATATTTTTACATCATATGTGTAACAAATTATTATATACATAGTTAAAATTAAATTCATTTAAATTGATCACGCATATGTAAACGTGGAGGCATGGTGAAATGGTAGAGCGATTTGCTACTAGCCCAAAGGTCTAGAGTTCAGATCTTTGTTAAGACTTGTGACTGTAGGACAACCCAGTTCTGATGGGTGCTTTACTTACATTTAGGAAAGTAAAGGCGGCTGTTCATAGTACTGACCACACCATCCCTTTATATGCAGAGGCCAAAAAACATATGGACTCTACTTTTTAAGCATATTTTGACAACTTTATTTTGCTTTTAAAATAAATCCATCAATCATAGTTTGTTTCTCTCTATGGAAACCAAATACAAACAAGACAAATAAAATAATGTCACTATCTATTGGAAAACGTAAACAAACATGTCTCACTTTTCTGGGGAATCCATTGGCCTATGGCGATCTGCCCTGATAGTATCTTCAACAATCACATTAGCATCAATCATGTAGGGATAGTTGTGATGTGGAATCAACAGACTTTCTGTAAAGGCCAAACCAAAATAGCTTACTTAACTAATTTTTTTTGTTCTTTTTACTAGTCTCTAATTACAAATGCTATGCATGTTGAATATTAATGAACACTCAAAATTAAAACAGCAGCAGTTATCCCAATTTAATTATATGGTCCCTTAAGAATGTACAAAGAAGAATTGTGACTAACTTTCTATGGTCCCTTATGAATGTACGAAGAAGAATTGGTACCCACCTCATATGGCCCTTTATGAATATACCAAGGAGAATTGTGACCCACCTTCTATGGTCCCTTATGAATGTACCAAGAAGAATTGTGACCAACCTCCTTGCTCAGTCTGGGGCTCACACAAATAGTTGTGGTCAATCTTTGGATGACTCTTGCAGTGCTTGTGTCTGCTGGATATCAAGCCAATGTAGTAAGGCAGGTGCCATGTCTTCGTGACGTCAATCATTTTCTCTGTGTTTGATTCTGAGCACTCTGGACAAACTAGTGTCACCTGTACAAAAATCTGGGCTTTAGGCACATTTGTTTATTTAAATTATTTCATTCATTTTTTTTCAGTTGCCTCCCCTACTCCATTAAAAAGAAAAATATGTTCTTAATAAAATTAAGCAACACTATACTTTCCTTAGACTATAAACTGTTATTTTGTATACAAATATATTGTTACTGTTTGTTAAAGTTTTACTAAATATATTGAAACAGCATAAATTGTTTAAAAATTGAAATTACTTTTTTTTAAATAAAAAAAAAACAGTAACTTTCTAAATTAAATAATAATTAGCTTTTTACACTAGTTTTAAGGTAATGTTTTTAATAATATTTCAGCCGAATGTACACCTAATGAAGACAGAAACAGCACATACAAATTTCTACAGTGTAGACTTAGCTAAGATACAAACACCAAATACAAATCAATACAACCTACACCAAACCAAGATAGAAAATCGCATACAAATTCATAGTGTAGATCTAACCATGATAAAAACACCACATTCAAATCCATAAAATCTCGACCTAGTTAAGATAGAAACACCACATACAAATCCACACTGTGGATCTATCCTAGAAAAAAAAAACCCACATACAATGTTCACTAAACCAAGATAAAAACACCACATACAAATCCATAAAATCTCGACCTAGTTAAGACAGAAACACCACATACAAATCCATAAAATCTCGACCTAGTTAAGACAGCAACACCACATACAAATCCATAAAGTGTAGACCTAGTTAAGACAGAAACACCACATACAAATTTATAGTGTACACTTAGCTAAGACATAAACACCACATACAAATCCATAAAGTGTACACTTAGCTAAGACAGAAGCACCACATACAAATCCATAAAGTTTCATTTTCTGCACCACACTGTCCACTACTAGCAGGACTTGTCTGAGAGCAGCAAACATGGTACTGCGAGCCTCCTGCGAGGAGTCGATGATGCTGGAACTTTTCTTCTGCCTGATGTCAACAGCCCTAGCAGATACAACCAGCACTGGAGTCTCTGGGGTTGGGAAAACAAAAGGCTGAATTCTTGAGTTGCTGTTCAATAATGCACAATTACGTAAAGCATAATGTTAAAACTTGAGGCTGATTTCTTGATGAGATAAACATTATTTTAATTTTAATTTATTATGCATATTATTAATTAAGCATACTCGGGTCACAGATAAGTTAAAAAAGGTCAGTGAAACATATAAAGTACAATATTAATTAGTTTTACTAAATATATTTAAATAATGTATTACAATCAATACAGCTATTTAGGTCACAGTTTGATACAATTTATTTCAAAACAATAAAACAATTTGGTAAATTATAGATTAAAAAAACATAAATCAGTTAATTAAATATTACATGATTAATTTTGTAATCATTGAACTAAAATAAAATTTTGGCTTTTATTTAAGTTAAATGATACTTTTAAAATTAAAAATACATTGAGTCACAGTTGAACCAGTAATAGTGTATCTTAAATATAATACATTGGACAGTCATAAAAAAACAGCGAGATAAAAAATAGATTACTGTCAAGTCTTGCGTCACCCTTGTATCTGTGTAGAGAGGCTCTGATGTCCACTGGACCCTGTCTAATCAAGAAACCAGTGCGCCAGATACACAAGGGCTGGAACACTTTCAACACTGACCTGTTCATCAAAACCAGAAGTTAATTTTTGTAATGAACTTAGCCGCTCGTTAAATATACACACATACACACTTGTTGTATAAATGGGTGTAGCACTTAAGATGGACAAGGTTTTATAGGAATGGTGGAAGGTATAAAGCTGCTTAAATTTGTCTTCAATGTGTTAGCTGCTTGAATAAAATTAATTAAAAGCTTATTGAAAATGGAAACATGTAAAGCTACCTTAAAAGTTTTGACATAAAGCCGTCAGGAATTGTGGGTAGGAAGTTGTAGCATCTGTTTGTTTGTATAATCCTCTGCTGAGGGCAAGGCTCGGGCCATAAACTTTGCTGAGAAACATTGTTTTAATGGATCAACTTGTTATTTGGCTAAACATTTGTGACTTTAAAAAATAGAAAATTAAACTTGAAAAAGTCCACTTCTTTAATAATAAAAAGAATTTTGTAAATTGGACAACTTCATGAGTTGAGGAATTAAAGGAGCTATAATTTTACATTTTTTAAAATACAAATAGGTTTATCTGAGCTTTTAAAACATTGTTTATTTATTTTTTAAAATACTTTAATGGCAGTTAATGTTTTTCATATTGTGAAAAATATAAAACATTCAGTCCACCTATGTACATATAGGACAGTATTAAAAAATTCAGTGAGAATATTAGCTAAGTCCAACTGAGCCTTTAAAATGGAGACACACAAGATTTCAACTCACCAACATGCTGTGACTCTCTGGGATATCTGACATCCTTACATACACAGAATCTCCATCTTGGCTTTTTTCAAACAAAAGTGGACTCAGTTTTATAAGCAAGCCTTGTCTTTTAAAAATATCTGCAGCTTTCAAAGCCTGGTAAAAAATTATAAAAGCAAGAATCTCTAAACCAATATAACAAAGCTTTAGGTACACTTGGGAAATAGGAAGAAGCAAATAACAAAAATAATTTAAAATGTCAAATGCAAAAAAATTTTAAAAAATAAAAAGTAAAAATCAAAGCGATTGTCACATCAACATACAATTTTTAGAATTTGCTTAAATGCAAAAAAAAAAAAAAAAAAAAAAATCTCACCTCTCCATGAAGTTTTTCTGCTTGAATAAAAGCCTCAAATGAATTGACCTTCCAGCATGGAACACTGTGACCTATGGAGGTGACCCTGACCTTGTCAGGAGGTGTTGTAGTCAGGAATTTGACCAACAGACTTTCATAAGTCATTAGGTCTGTGGCACACAAACTCTTTCGCTGATGCCACAAATACAGACCATTTCCCTGAAATTGTGGTATGAAACAAAAACATGTTTTTACCTCTCATTTTAACTAATTTCTAAACCTGTAGCTTACTTTAAAAAAGTAGCATATAAAGAAAAGATTAAACTACTTTAATGAACTGAAAAAGAATTTCTTACTGCTATATTTCACTTTAAGTTGTATGTACTTAAAATTCTACATTGTTTCACATCATTAGACTAAAAATATTTGATAAATAGCTTAAAAGGAATTTGAAAAATCAACATCGTTATGCTCATCTTCTATGTGTAGGCTACAAACATATTGTTAAAAAATCTATAACTTACTCCTATAATCAATTTTTTTTATAAGCAGTAAAGGTTACAAAATCAAGAAAACCTACCCAGTAGTGCAGCAGATTGAGAACCTTCCCTAATTTTTGATAGGAGTACTTGGTATATCCCTGAGCTTTAGCCTCCACATCTGTTTGGTGAAATAGTGATTTCTGGTCTGTAAAACCTGACTTGGGTAGCTGGACAAGAATAAAATAAAGTAAAATAATGAATTCTGATATGAAAAACCTCTTTGATAGGTGGAGAATAATGGAAAAATGAGTAAATTTGTCATTAAACATGTTTTTTATGATCTGTCTAACTGAAAATATTTTATCAAAATGTCTCCTTTGCATAATTTTTTTCATTTTAGACTATGAAATTAATTTAAAAATAGCAACTAGAAGATTTATTTATTTTTTAAATTTTAAAATTGGTAGAGTAAACAAAAGATAGGATGATGAGAACATATTTTATACACCAATTTAATTTCTTTTAAATATATCGTTGTATTTTATTTCAATATAATTTTTTCTGACTCTGTTTTCAGACACATAGAAACATCTGATCTATGATTTAACAGATTTGACAAAACACAGATCTATAATTTAACATATTGGACTAAACATCTGACATGTAATCTAACACACAGAGTAAAACATGTGATCTACAATTTAACACAGTTGAAAAAACACAGATCTGTAATTTAACACATCGAACAAAACACACAGATCTACAGTTTAATACATTAGACAAAACACAGACCTATAATTTTGTAATCTAACACAGAGCAAAACACCTGATATATAACTAAACACTATGAAAAACCACCTTATCTATAATTTCCAATGTTTTTTTCGACCATTCACAATGCACCCAGGGAACAAGGACCTTCACATTTTCAGCACATTTAATTAAAGCTGAGGTCACATCCTTCTGAAAATTTTCTCTGGTCTGCAATAGCAATAAATTTACATAGGTAAATTTTTCTATCATTCAATATAAACAGATTAATTATTGTAATGTATTTTAAATTAAAATGTTAAAAGAAATTAGAACATTTTTACTCTTAAAACAGGCCCAGATTTTCAAAATGTACAAATAGCACACTTTATTCTAAAAAAACAACTCAGACCTTGGCATGCAGTATGCTAACTCTCTAATTTGTTAGATCTACAATACTGTATAAGTAAAGCCATTTTTTTTAATATCTCAAGAAATAAACTTAGCAAATAATACTTTAAATTAAAGTATCAACAACATATTTGGTAAAAAATCTTTATAAACCTTCGGTATTTTACACCCTATATATTTTGATAGTCTGGATGTGAATGCTGATTTTATAGCATAATTAATATGTGTAAAGTAATTACTGAACATGAAGGCAAACTTACTACATTTATTGTTGTCATTCTCTGAGTCTCTTCCTTTTCCACTAGATTTTCTAAACTCTCTAGACTGGAGATTCCCCATGCTAACCCTTGCTGACCTTTAAAGTCAAGGTGTTCCAATTGATAGTTCCTCCTGATCAGAAGTAAAAACTTGAGGTTACCTTTAACTTACATATATTATGTTAGAAAACTGCATCCTGTAATATGTTATTTGAAGAATAGCAGCTTTATAATAAGGGTATGGAAAAAATCATTATATTAAAAATGTGAACTTGTGGTGTGAAATAAATCAAATAAATGAAAATAATCTGTCAAAGTTTCATAAATTTTCCTCAAATAAAACCTTACTGGTAAAGCTCATAGGTTGCAGCATAGAGACTTTTGATGAGGTATTTAATTCTTCTCTTGATCAAAGTTTTCACCTTGCTGCCACCAGGTGTGTCAGATACTTCCACAAGTAGAAACACAACATCAGAACACTGGGGGTGAAGGTGAAGGACATTTATATAAAGCACAACTGTACTTTTGACACAATTATAGAACAGAGGGTTGTTAAAAACCCGACAGCAACTATTAAAAAGAATAGGATCATAAAATTTGTCATCACTTTATCCTGTGCCTAGATGTTTAGTAACACCCCATACTTAGTGAACACAGCTGTTTTTGCTGGAAATATTTTAATGATTTGATGAAACTTCTACAACAGAGCAGGATGTTTTAACAATGTCCGTTCTTATTTTTTGTACTTATTTTCTTTCAACAGTTTACAAGCAAATATGAACTTTTCCTCAAGAGAAAAGCACAACTGTACCACAAGTGATCAGTCCAAAAAATTTTCAAGTATTAGAGAATGTTGTTATTGGTAATTCAAAAGAATTGCAACAATTAAATGGTGTGTTTTGTTAGATTATATGTAAATTTTATGAAAAAAATATCAACATCAAAACTAAAATTATTAACATAACAATTAAATAAAATTTAAAGTTATTTAGATAATAAAAACAAGTAGTTAATACCTTAATAATTACTGATGCAATAATGTCCGCCATTTTTTCTGCACATGCAACAATTTTAGTGTCCTCAGTGGGTGGAGTATACACAATCATTACAACAGAACCTCCAGAGACTAAGGTTTCTTTTAGAGGCTAGAAAACATTGTTGGTTAAATGTTCATTACAACAGAACCTTCAGAGACTAAGGTTTCTTTTAGAGGCTAGAAAACATTGGTCATTAAATGTTCATTACAACAGAACATTCAGAGACTAAGGTTTCTTTCAGAGGCTAGAAAACGTTGGGCATTAAATGTTCATTACAACAGAACCTTCAGAGACCAAGGTTTCTTTCAGAGGCTAGAAAACGTTGGTCATTAAATGTTCATTACAACAGAACCTTCAGAGACCAAGGTTTCTTTCAGAGGCTAGAAAACATTGTTGGTTAAATGTTCATTACAACAGAACCTTCAGAGACCAAGGTTTCTTTCAGAGGCTAGAAAACATTGTTGGTTAAATGTTCATTACAACAGAACCTTCAGAGACTAAGGTTTCTTTTAGAGGCTAGAAAACATTGTTGATTAAATGTTCATTACAACAGAACCTTCAGAGACTAAGGTTTCTTTCAGCGGCTAGAAAACATTGTTTGTTACATTTTCATATCAAGAGAACCTCCAGAGACTAAGGTTTCTTTCAGAGGCTAGAAAACATTGTTCATTAAATGTTCATTACAACAGAACCTTCAGAGACTAAGGTTTCTTTTAGAGGCTAGAAAACATTGTTGGTTAAATGGCTAGGATGAAAACAATCATTGTAAATGAACCCTCTGAGACAAGTCACTATTTTAGTGATTAATATACTTTTTTAATGAAGATAGAAAAATATCTAACACCACACTAGCACTTAGAGTTTGTATAGTATAAGCGTACATATCTAAAAACAACTGTTGGTATAATAGAATCAACTGAATATCTGACAGAAATATTTAATACAATAAAGAATGATAATAATGTTCTTAGGTGTTTATATTTAAAGCAAAAATAATTGTAAAAAAAAAATTATGAAAATTCTCATGCAAAAAATTCTAATCAATAAGAAAATATTTCTTACATCTGATTATCTGTAGCATCAACAATGTAATATTTATTTCTATAATTAAAATTACCATTATGTTGTAAGGTAGAAACAAAACTTGATAAGCCACTTACACTCTGTGCAGGTATTTCAAAAATATTCCAAGTGTTTGAGTCTGTTGTTCCTGGCAAAACAAAAGACTGGCAACAACTAAATGGCTTCAGGGTTTTGTTTTTACCTCCACTGAGAAGATTCAAAACCTGCTCATCCAGGCTTCCATCCCTCAAAATAACAAGTTTTCTTTTCTCTAGGTCCTTGTACTCTTCCTGATTTTCACCTTTGATACAAAACATTATTTTTAAACTGCTAGCGCATTTAAATATATGTTTTAGGTTAGGCCTATATTTCAATAATTTTTAGTTTCAACACTGTCTATGATGATCATATTGTTGAAATGGAAAAACAAAATTATTTTGTCTACAACGTTAGAGGATACAATTTTAAAAAGTGCTAAAACTAATGCTGATGCAATCAGCACTTTAAGTACTCTTTCAAACCAGATGGTTCTTAGAGCAGATGAAGTAGAGTTTATCCATTTCAATGATGTTGGCATATGAAAATATTGTATGGTCAGCACTCTATGCCCACGTTTATTTGCCCTCGCCACAGTCAAGTACCCAATAGAGCTGATTGGACTCAGCCAAGTCTTACAGCCTTGAGCCACTGAACTATTGGCTTTTATGTTGGTAATCATGTTGTATAATGCTTGAACAATACACTAAATCAACTACAACATTCAAACTATTTTTTTTATTTGCAAAAAAACATTTTCTCGTTTTTCTGTTTACCTGTCAAGATGGAGTATTGTTTCCCCTCTGATATAAGTGGGTTACCTGCCCACTGAAAGGAGCCTTTAGAAAGTCTGGTGTGAACTACCAAAAAAAAACATATTTTTATTTAATAGTTTATTTTAAGTATCCATTATAACAAAGTTAAAAAAAATTGATCAATGTAGTTAAGTAACATACAGTTACCTACAGTAATGATTGCAATTTGGTATCCGCTTGATTATTATTTCAAGTAAAAAGCACTTGTATTTTTATGCACCATAGTAGTAGTGATCACCCAACAAATAAGTTATATTTGTCTTTATATGCATACAATCTCTTAGTAATAAATGTTTATAATTAGCAGAAAAATAGCATTTCACTATATAAATGATGACATATAATGCAAGAAATTATAAGAAACAAAGAGACTTACCGTATGAGTCTGGAATTATGGCAGCATTAGTAGCCATGGCAGACACATTCTGCAACTTGTTGCAATTACTGAACAAATAGTGCAGGCCTTTCTCTGTGATTTTTCTGCAGGCATTCACCTCCAGCTGCAGAAGTTTAATTGATGTTAAGTTGAGGTTTGGTGCTTGAGCGTTTAGGTGCTAGCTCGAAGGTCTAAAGTTCAGATCTCAATTTGGAGGTGTAACTGTAGTGTCCCTGAGTCCACCCAGCTCTAATGTGTACCTGACTTACATTGGGGAAATTAAAGGCAGCTGGGAATATTCCTGACCACATCATACCTTTATATGCCGAAGTCAAAAAACATGAATTCTACTTCATCTGCCCAATGGATTGGAAGGTCTAAAGAGAAATTTTTACTTTAAGACTTGGTGCTACAAGAGAGTACTCAGTCAACAGTTAATACAAATTTTGGAATATATCTGTGAGGAAACACTACATCATCGTACAGTTAGTATTGATGATAATGGTACCTCGAAGCTAGCCCTATAATAATTAATCTAAAACATTAACATAGTCCTAGGATTAAAAGTATCATTACCTATTATTGGTATAAAAATATGTGGGTTTGGCAAGTCGACAACAACCAAAACTTGTTTTAGTGAGGTATGGATGCAAATATAATTGAATATAATTTTATTACTCAAAAATTATTATTCTTTAGCTTTTTAAATATTTTCTTATTTACTAATATCTTTACAAAATGGAGGTAAAATATGAAAAATAAAGTAAAATTTAACAAGCCAAGAAATAGCAAAAACAATCTTTTTAAGTAAATAATATTTTTTTTTTTTAATTAAACTAGTCTAACCAGTTAAACAGAGAAGAAAGTAAAATTATTCCAATTAATTTAAATACCTATTGAATTATTTAAAGATGCTTATATAATAAAAAAGAAATAAATGAAAACTAACCATTTGTATGTCAGGAAATAAACGAGTTATCCAAATTAATCCTTGATCACTTATGTTGGTGCACCCTAAAAATAAAAACAAAGCCTGTAGCAGTTACCAAACTTTTGTCACAGCCCTGACAACCCAGTTATGCACAGAAATCTAATGAGACTTTGACAGATTCAACATTTAAATTCAGACTTACCAACCATATTCAATTTTTTTAGATTTGAAAATTTGGGAACAGTTGTCATGCCGCCTCCATGCAAGTGTGCAAACAGGAAATCTGTCAGCTGGTCAATTCCATTCAGGTTCAAGGTCACCAGATCAGCAGAAAGGTTCTGCTGGATGATGATGGGCTGTCAAAAAGGTTTTGTCAAAGTACTTTAGAAAGGTAGACTACACCTCAAATTTGAATTAAGATATGTGCTTTTCGGATTTAAATATATTGGCTTAGACAAGAAGCATAATTAGAAAGAAAAGTATTTGTTTTGTAATATTATTATGTAATGTTATTATGAATATTTTATACTTTTTCTACTTTACATTTAAGTTGAACTATATGAAAATATTTTAAAAATTGAATATGAAATTTGTATTGGAAAAAACAGAGTAGGCCTACAACTGACAAAATAAGATGGCAATAGTTAAAAAGAAAATAAAAAAAAAAACATGCTTTTGTGAATAATACAGTTTTTTAAATGAATAAGCTTAAAGTCTGAACATCAATGGATGGACTAGGCTGCCGGTTAAAGAATTACTTCAAACAGCAGAAGCCCAAGAAAGAAGGTTAAAAGGAATGAAAAAGAAAATGCAGTGCCTCAGCCATCCCCTGGGTTATGGGATGACAGACTGATAGATTGGTAGAGATTACAACTACTTATGCAAAGGTCTTTGAGTCATATGATGACCTAGGTCCACCCAACTCTGATGGGCACCTGACTTAAATTAGTTGAAAAAGGCTTCAATAGTGTGCTGAATACACAAGCCCTTCATTTGATCTCTATATTATCTGACCTATGAATGAACCACCACCATGCTGTAAGGATACTAGTAATATTATTTTTTTAAATTTTCCTATACATACAAAAACAAATTGCATAATCTTTTTGATTTCAGTTTCTCTTGCAAATGACAATCACATCAATATAGATACTTTCAGCACTATTATTATTATGGTTACACAATTTTAACAGTACTCAGATTACCTTTACAATATGAATAGGACACAATTTTAACAGTACTCAGATTATCTTTACAATATGAATAGGACACAATTTTAACAGTACTCAGATTACCTTTACAATATGAATAGGTAAATACTCGGGTGGTATATTTCCTGATTTCTCAAATTCCTCCTCAAAAAGTTCTTTCCTTGAAAGAGTCACTGTGATAGTAGGAAATAGTTTTAACAACACACCATACAAGTTAGTGCATTAAATACTAAACTATGCAAGACTAAGTGATAGATCATGCACCAGTAATTGACATACTTTACCCACCAATCATCACAAAGGAAATCACCTTAAATATGGTAATAAAATTATAAGCTTGGCAACTGATTCATCAAGCCAAAAGAAAATAGGATTACATATTGCTCTATATTCCCTCTCTTGTCCCATATAACATAAATAAAATGACCAACCACTACTGTTTTTTATTACGTAATATTGCATGATATTCTGTTTCACAAACCTGGATTGTATTCTGAATGACGATCAACTTTCTTAAGCATTCTTTTTTTTATAAGCAAATCATCAGCATTGATAGGAGGTTTCTTTATTGTTACATCAGTAGATGGAGTCATTGCTTGTTGAAACATATCATACTTAACTCCCTTGTCTTGGTTTTGCTGGTTCAATAGGACAGAAATATCAGGTGCAGCAGATGGTGTCAAAGGGGATACAGTGTCTTTGGATGTTGATTTGGGGCTCTCTATGTTGGCCATTGAGGATCCTTCAGATGAAATACCTTTTTGTTTTGTTGAGTCTTCATTAGCAATTTTCCTTCGAGATTTGTGAGAATCTCTTTTCTTTTTTTCATGCCTTACATCAGTTTTAGGGTGAGTCTTTCCATCAGTTTTTTCAATGCTTTGGATATTTTCAGGCTCCATTCTAGCTTGATTAGCTGCTATTTCTTCAGGTGTTTTATTCAAGCTGTAATAGATTGAGATAATCTTGAGTGATGTCCCTTACATGTTTATGTGTATTATGTGTCTCTCGTCACTTCCTCTCTTACCATCATGGCGTCTGTAAATAAAGGCTGTTAACACCAATGTGGCTTCCTCGTCAATCTATTATATTGGCGACGAAGGATAAACATCTACTAGAAAGAGCACCTACTTACGCAAAAAAGAGGTTTGCTAGAGCTTATTAGCTAATTATTTCTAGAATTATGGCGCTGTATGGCCAAATAAATCAATTTGATGCGAATGATGAAATCATTCAAGATTACCTAGAGAGGTTAAGCTTTTACCTAGAAGCAAACAACGTGACGATAGAAGCCAAAAAGAGAGCTATTTTGTTAACAGTCATAGGGCCTCAACAATTTAGGCTACTAAAGGACTTATGCGCACCAGCTAGTCTAATTACCAAGAGCTTTAACGAGCTGAGCAAATTGCTAACAGACCACCATGCGCCTACCCCATCAAAGTTTCTATGTCGAGCTAGATTTGACAGTAGGACTCGTCAACCAAACGAGTCAATATCAGAATATGTTGCTGCTTTACGTCATTTAAGTGAATTTTGTGAATTTGGAGACACGCTGTCTGACAGACTATGTGAAAAGTTTGTGACAGGTGTAAACAGTCCTGATGTTCAAAGAAAGTTGCTGCTCGAATCAGATCTAACATTGGAAAAAGCAATACAACTTGCAATGTCATTCCAGCAGTCATCAGATGCGGCGAGATCTTTAGCACCTTCAGAGATCCATGCAGTAAACAGCAGGTTAGTCAATAAACATCAACCCCATCAGAGCATTCCAACTTATGCTAAACAGCCTGCTCGTTCAAATCCTAGATCTAAATCTAGTAATAATTATCAAAAATGTCATCGATGCAAAGGTCCCCATGCATCTCATCGGTGCAAGTTCAAGTCTGCAACTTGTTATAAGTGCGGTAAGCAAGGTCACATTGCCAAGGCCTGCTTTGCAAAGTCTTCGTCTGTTGCTAAATCTAGCCAGTCAAGACAGTACCGCAACCAAAAGCAGCACTATGTTAACTCTCACCAAGACTACCTAACCCAACCAATGAACCACTCTACCTGTGAAAATGCTCAAATTGATTTGCAGCCGGATTTCAACCTGTTCTCTGTTAAATCAATAAGTCATGCTCCCATCAATGTACAAGTTTATATCAACGGTAAGAGCATCAGCTTCCAACTTGACACTGGAGCATCTCTAACAATTATAACAAAGAAAGATTTTGACGCTGTCACAGAAGGATCAGTGCCTCTACAGCCATGTCACAAGTGTCTAACAACATACACTGGTGACAATGTTCCGGTAATAGGAGAGTGTATGGTTCATGTAAATTATAATGGTCAAAGTGTTAAACTTCCTCTTCTTGTGGTTGAAGGAAATGGACCGCCATTACTAGGTAGGAACTGGTTAAGTGATCTTAAGTTAAATTGGGAGAGTATTTGTTCATTGAAGAATGTAAAAGAATCTAGTCTTACTTCACTAGATAAAGTTATATCTGAAAATAAATGTGTTTTTGGTAATCATGGATTACTAAATGATAGAACAGTGAAGTTAAGCATTAAAGATACAAATCCAAGATACTGCAAAGCTAGAGTTCCACCTTATGCAATGAGGAATAAAATTGAAAATGAGCTAAGTAGATTGGAATCTAATGGCATTATAAAGAAGGTAGACTATTCCGATTGGGCGACACCCATTGTGCCAGTGTTAAAGAAGGATGGTTCTATAAGAATTTGTGGAGATTATAAAACTACACTGAATAAGCAAATAGAGCTAAATAGGTACCCTATACCTAACATTGAGGAAATCTCTTTGAATTTGGCAGGAGGAGACAAATTCACTGAATTAGACTTTAGTCATGCTTACACTCAACTAGAACTGCATCCAGATTCAAAAGTCTATACGACAATAAACACACATAAAGGACTCTACCAATATGAAAGACTATGTTTTGGCATATCATCTAGCCCTGGAATTTTCCAAGCTGTCATGGACAGTATTTTTAAGGACATTCCAAATGTTTGTGTGTACTTTGACAATGTGTACATAACTGGTAAGAATGACACTGAACATCTTAAAACACTAGATAAAGTCTTGAAAATTGTTGGCGAAAAAGGTTTAAAGATAAACAAAGATAAATGTCAATTCATGCTGACAGAAATTAGTTTTCTTGGTTATATATTAAGCAAGCAAGGCATCAGACCTCAACCTGAGAAAACAAAAGCCATTAAAGAAGCACCCAAACCTGAAAATACCCAACAACTAAGAGCTTTTTTGGGCTTAATAAATTACTATGCAAAGTTCATAGGAAATCTGTCTGGTAAATTATCACCACTGTACAAGCTGCTACAGAAAAATGCAACTTGGCACTGGGGTAAACAACAAGATACTGCTTTTAATACAGCAAAAGAGGCTTTGTCTGCTGACACCTTACTAACTCACTATGACCCAGGGAAAAGACTTGTATTGACATGTGATGCTTCACCAGATGGTGTAGGAGCAGTCTTGTCCCACATGGATGAGAAGGGTGACAGACCCATTGCTTTTGCCAGTAGATCTTTGAACCAGGCTGAGAAAAATTATTCTCAGTTAGATAGGGAAGGCTTAGGCATCATTTTTGGTGTTAAGAAATTTCATAAGTTTCTGTTTGGTAGGAAGTTCACCATCTTTACAGATCATAAACCATTGCTAGGTTTATTTGGAGAAAACAAAACCCTACCTGAGCATGCCTCACCAAGAATTCAAAGATGGGCTATCACACTAACTGCATACAATTATGAATTGAAATACAAACCTGGATCTGAGAATAGTGCAGATAGTCTTAGTAGATTACCTTTAAAAAACCAAAGCCTGAGCTATGTACCAGAAGATGTATTTGTTCTCTTCACTATCATGGATAACTCCAATATAAATGTGAATGATATTAAAAGAGAAACACAAAAAGATGAGTGCTTAATAAAAGTATATGAGTACTGTAAGAATGGTTGGCCTGAAGAGTCTGTGAATGATGACTTAAAGCCATATAAAATAAGAAATAAAACCCTTTGTGAAGATAATATAAAAGATGGAGAAGATGCAGTCCATTATCAGTCAGAGTTGCCTAAACAAAGTATTTGTAACTTAATAAATGATTATGGTGATATGGCAATTTCAAATGTTTTAAAGAGAATACATTAGTAAGAAGGAATGTGATCATCAAACAACTTTGCTAACATCATTAGCACTTAAAGAAACTAAAAGGGTAACATCAAAAGAAAAGAAAAAAGATTTTTGCCATTTAATACACCCATTTCAAATACTGGATCACAGTTGCAAAGTGATATGGTCCAGAATATTACTCATAAACAGTATTTTTGGTTACCAGGAAAGCACTATCAGATTACCTGAGGAAATTGATCAATCAAAGAAATCTATGTCAGTCAAGGATCTGAATAATAGCATAATACTTCCAGATGCCAATTCAAAAATAGTTCCATTAAATCATGACAAACATTCATTGAAAGAAAATTTGCAGTTAATAAGAATGTGTATCTAAGAAATTATGGGAGAAAGGAAAAATGGATACCAGGTCAAATTGTTCAATGTACAGGACCTGTGCCTTATACAGTTAAAAATAACTTGTGCAGATAATAAGTGTGAATCTGTCAATCCCACCAAATCTGAACAGTTCACATCAACTCAGTTGTCCACAACCAAGTTCTGTTGATATGAGTGAACCAAGTTGTCTGGAGTCAGAAAATGTAAATTCTGGAGTTAATGATTTAAATCCTAGACCTCCTGAGATAGAGAATCCAGATGGTCAGAATCTTGAGTCACCAAATCAAAAGCTACTGAGAAGGTCATGCAGGACAATCAAAGTCCCAAATAAGTTAGACCTATGATTTTAAAGGTCAAAAAGACTTTGACATCATTGTTTTGTATCTTGATTATGTTGTGGCATATTGTGCATTGTTTGTAAGGATGTAATCTACCATAGTGTTCATGTTACAATATAATTGGTGATTTCAGGATACTATCAATTGTTCTATTGAGAGATGTGTTATTGTGTTCTAAGGGTAAAGGGATGTAATAGATTGAGATAATCTTGAGTGATGTCCCTTACATGTTTATGTGTATTATGTGTCTCTCGTCACTTCCTCTCTTACCATCATGGCGTCTGTAAATAAAGGCTGTTAACACCAATGTGGCTTCCTCGTCAATCTATTATACAAGCCTTCTGCACTTTTTTGCATGTGTATAGTTTTTATTTTACGCTCATGTTTTGCAGTATCACTCACATCGATCACAGTATCTTTATTAGCTTTATCAGTAGTATTTGTTGCTGTAGGGTTTTCTTGTTTTTCGTGAGTTGCTAGAACTAATTCTTGTGTGTCTCTTGTAACTGATGAAGCAGGTCTGATTTCTGTCTTATTCTGTTTGTACATTTCAATTTTGTTTTCATTGGATTAGACTCAGATCTAAGATATTAATAATATTAGGAAAATATAAATTAAAATGTAAATTAAACATGGCCTGTTTAAATGAGATTGCTTTTATTATTCAAATTTATTGTTTTGGATGTTGCTTATATATAGCAATGGGACATGATGGCCTAGCAGTAGAGCACTAGGATGCTAACCGGAAACTCTCGAGATTGAATCTGGGTTAAAGTCAGTAGACCATCAGTGAGTTCACCCAACTCTCATGGGGAAACTAACTCACATTACATTAGGGAAAGTAAAGTCAGCTGGGCATAGTGCTGACAACATTATCCATTCATATGCAGAGGTCATAGAAACAGGTGAACTCTACTTCACTGGCCCTATGGACTGTGTTGAATTAGAAAAGGGAACTTCACTGTATTTAAACAATGATTGTATAAAGTTAAAGTATAATACTAATACGTTATTAATATTAGACATTATTAGATCTAGAATTCTAGATTCTAGATCTAACCTAACCTAATATAATATATAAATTTAAAATTAAATCATTAGGCCTATGATTCAATCATTATCATTTAATATCATTGATTGCAGATTGATTGAGTGAGCAAGATCTTGACTAATGACTTGAATAATTATTAATGAATAATCTCGCCAATCTGGTTTTACTTCTAGTGTCTTCTAGTATAGAATTCGATCCATCAATTTAGGTCTAGATTTTCTAGATTTTAGAATCTAGATCTAGAATCTAGATTCTAGACTCTCTAGATCTAGATCTAGATTTATTCTAATCATGATTTAGATTCTAAATCTTTAGTTCAACTGATAAAGTTAATAGAATCTAGATCTAGAGCTAGATTCTAGGTCTAGAAACTATTTTGAAAAAAAAAATTGAAATTTTGGCCTACAGAGAAACATTTCCATTCGTAGTTAAGGCAACTGAAAATTGTTTACATTAGAATGGTCTGACTATTTACCGAGACATAGATCTATAAGAAGTCTGCCACGCTACTCTAAATACCGGCCACTACTGAAAAAACACGTCATTTGATAAATTAACTTTATTTTTCGCATGTCCGATTTCTTTACAGGTTCAATAATATTAGAGTGCTAGAATGCTAACCCAAAAGTCTTGAGTTAGAATCTTAATTCAAATCATTTGAATGTCACTGAGTCCATCCAACTCTGATATCCATATCTGATATTAGGGAAAGAAAGTAATTTTTTGCAAAGTTCTGACCACATTATCCTCCTGTATGCTAAGATCATTGAAACAGGTGAACACTACTTCATCTGCCCCCTATATCCTTAGCACATATGGGAAAATATTTACATTTATCATTGACTTTTAATGGGCTTCATAAGTAGGCCTACTAAATGTATTCTTCATAGTGGGCAACTGCTAATAAAAAAGCGCCATTAGGATGAAAAACTTTAGGCTAACAGTTAGCTTATATCATCACTACTCCATCAACTACATGATACAGAAAATACACTTTAAACCAACAAAAGCATAGGGATGAAGATTCCTCTCCAGAGCTTATGTTGTGTGCTAGTGAAAGCCTTTGGAAAGCCAGTGAATCAACAATCTGGTGACTAAAGAAAAAACCAGAATAATGACTTGTAAGAGATGAACCTTTCATTGCTCTCCCTTCAAGTAGCAAGGGAAATGAGACGGATCCAAACATCATGATTCTTGGCTTATGTGAAACCTGCTTGAATCAAAGCAGGCAGACCTGGCTATTAGCTGAAGATATAGTAAAGTAAGTAAAGTTACCCTTTTAAACCTGACGGTCTATGGGGCAAGCGAAGTAGAGTTCACTTGTTTCTGTGACCTCGGCATATGAAGAGATAGTGTGGTCAGCACTATGCCCAGCCACCTTTACTTTCCCTAATGGGAGTTAGGTACCCATCAGAGTTGGGTGGACTCAGGGACGGTCTACTGATTTGAACCCGGATTCGAACTCGAGACTTATGGGTTAGCAGTCCAGCTCTCTACCGCTAGACCACTCCGTCCCACTAGCTGAAGATATAATCAGTAACTAAGGTCACAGACATACAGGGTGTTGCACTAATAATGGCACTAAATGTTATAAAAGCAATGCAACTGGTAGCTGCTGGGAGCGACTTTCAGAGGTAGATCACTTCACATATTGGCAAGAATAAGGACACTTTACGTGTATAAGGAATCTAATAAGGACAGAGCGTGGATCAGGACATGAAAAGCAGAATCAGCGAGGCAAGATATGCAGGAAACCATTCCACTACACAAAATGCTGAAAATAGTGTGGAGTGTAGGCAATATTCCTTGCAGCACAGACCCACACCATTTGGAGTAATATTTCCATTAACAGCAGCATATATTTGTAACATAAACGCACATATGTATTTGCATCAAAATGTAGCTGAATCAACTGAAAGTTTATCTCTTAAACTAATCAGCCTCCATCCTGTAATTTAGATATTTTGGACGGTGATTAACTCAATGTATAGAATTTCCATTTTCAGCATTCCCATACAAAAATTTGAATATATTTTCAGCTAAAACCAATGATAGCAATATTGGGTGGTTATGACTGTAAGATGAAATAACCAAGTATTTTTTTCTTGGCCAACATAATGTTCTTGCAACTAAACACAGTGCACATCAAGAATTCAAAATGGGGAATACCATAATCTTGATAAAAGAACACGAACCAAAATAATATTTTGAGTTATCTCTCTTTCATTAAGGCTTTGTTGAAAATGTCCATTTTGGGAGTTATTAAATATTGATATTCAGTAATCAACACATTAATAAATCAAAACATTTGCTTGCAAATAAAACAAAGGCAGATTTAGTATGAATGACTTGTATTTGAGCATAGCAGATAAGGGAAAAGTTTTATTTCTTTAATTTGTACAATAAAAACATCACATCGAAATAAAACAACACATTATTGTAAATGAAAACATTAAATAAACAATAAAGGCAGATCACTGAAACAAAATTATAATTCAGTTTACATGGCTTAAATAAAATATGAGGCTATTAATTTATTATGGTAATTCCCGATTGGAGATCAAAAACTAGTGAGCGAGTAACTAACATAAAATATAATGGGTGATTCATGGAGCAATTTTTTGTAAAAGAAAAAAAATATTCTACAATGTGAATACTAGCTTTATACACAATATTACATTTCATAAATGTGTAGTTTAGTGTAGTTTTTCATGCTATAAAACACTCACTGTTACCCTGGAGAATTAATTTAAAAGCAACAATTTTGGCTGTATGTGATCGATAGGAATATTTTGTAAATGAAAAATTATTCTACAATGTGAATGATAGCTCTATACACAATATTACATTTCATAACTATGTAGCTTAGTGTATTTTTTCATGCTATAGAACACTCACTTTTACCCTGTAAAATTAATTTAAAAGCAACAGTTTTGGCATTATGTGATGATAGGAATTGCGACAACCCCTTGCTCTATGTACAGTTTATCTATTATGGATAAGACCAGAATTAAAATATTATCAATCTAAAGATGTAGATACAATAATTACAAATATCAAAGATAAAAAAATAGTCAAAAAACATATTATGTCACAGACATACAATTGTAAGTAGGTACATAACAGTAGTTAAAATAACATCTAGCAACAAGATTGATTGAATACATCATAAAATATGGCAGTTTTGTTTTATACATTAAATAGTTCATTTTCAAATTTAAATAGTTCATTTTAAAGTAAAATAGTTAATTTTTTCACAAAGGAGAAAGTTTCTAAAGATGTACATAATGAAGATGCAAACTTCATTAAAAAAAACATTGTAAGTAATTTAGGTAAATATATATGTAAGTTCAAACCAAGGTTGACAGAGAATGATGGTTTGTCTTTGACTGTTTATTCACTGTTAGAAAATTCTAAAACAAACATGACAATAAATGGGTTTCTCATTTTTCGTTCCATGGATACAAATACTGCTTTTTCTATTATTCAAAATACTGTTTATAGTTAAACATATATATAAAAAAGGCTCTGCTTTTGAACAAAATACTTTATTTCTTGTAATAAATACTCTGAAAAATATGAGTATAATCAAGTGCAAGCTTGCGTACAAAATATTAAAAACATATTAATTGCAGTGTCAATTAATTAGGCCTACTTGCAGAGCTGACAAGCAGTAGTTCTCATATTGCCATTTAAAGCCTTATGGTAATCCCACAAAAAAATAATTACACTAATTACAATGTCATTGATAATTCAATAATAATAGAAACCTTTCCTTTTGAAACATTTTAGTGACTAAAACATTTCATGTTCCAATTTTTGTATTAAAAAAACTCGTAAGTTTGAATTTTAACATTAAAAAATATTTCAAATCATCTCTCACACTAGCAATATGATATTATGGCAACGGCGCATACTCTTTTAAAGACTGACTATGTGATAAAAAATTTGCTAATATCTTGGTTATTCGGAATGATTGTTTTTGCGCATTAAATGAAGCTTTAGAATAATACATGGTTTCATACAAATGATTCTATTACTTAAAATTAAGTAACTGTTTTGATAATTGTGGTAGAATTTGATTCTGTCATGTATGACTAGTTAAAAGCAAATGAATATTGAAGATTTGTACATAAAAAATAAAATATCACATACAAATTATATGAAACTGGCCAAGCTTTCTATCAAGTACACAGGAATCTGTAAGTACAAAGTTAAAATAAACTTTGTTTTTAAGTTAAGCTGGTGGGTGAAATGACAGTGAAATGAAAAACAGAAACCTAATTTACAGAAATGCATTTTTAATGAAGACATTTTTTCTTTTGAAAATTTAACTAAGTATGCTCTAAACCAGGGGTCTCCAAACTACGGCCTGCGTGCTGAATGCTGCCCGCGAGGTCCTCTCATCCGGCCCGCAGAAATCTTTTTGTCCAAGGAAAAATCGTTTGTTGGTGATGGCTGAGGAAGTTTGCCCAGAAAAATCAAAGACATGCCTGGAAGAAACTGGCCCCCGAACTGAAATTCGATGGTTAATGCGGCCCTCGGACTGAAAAGTTTGGAGACCCCTGCTCTAAACTAACAGTAACATAGTTTAAAGAAATGTATTTTCATTGGAGATATTCTTCCTTCGAAATGGGGAAAGTGAGCGTAAGTTTGAAGATTTGGTGCCTGCCTTGTGATCAGGTGACTTAGACCGTGACCTTGACTGTGGAGATTTAGACCTGGACCTGACATGCTCAGCTACTGTACTCATGTGAACATTGCTGTGAGACCTGAAGATATGGACAGGTGGATCCAGGTATTCGACTGAGGGAAGCCGCCTCATGTGAGCAGGTCGACGTGAGAGATTGTCAAAACTCTGAGACAAGTGTAAAGGCTTGGCAGGCTGCAGGCGGGACATGTTGATAGCGCTATGAGAAACAGGAAAAGGCTTTGACGGCTGTAATCTGTTGTGTTCAGTCACATGACTGCAGAATGGCACATGCCCGCCAGGTGGACCATGCCTTGCAGTGCTATCCTGGTCAAGATGCATGTCAGACTTGGCCAAGTGCTCCCTAGTGTTTGGAGTTAAAGGCATCACATTTAAGATTTCATTATCCTCAGAAACATTTATCACAATACCTGTTGAATTTTTACTCAGAGCTGACCTGCAGAGTTCCCTGAGTGACTCAGTACTATTAGAGATGTGTCTTTTCTTTTCACTATCTTCACAGACAAAAGCAGATTGTCTATGAACTGATGTGAAATCTGTAAACTCCTTATGAATATTTGCCACTAAATTTTCTATTGTATTAAATTCCTGATTTTTACTATCGACATTTTTATTTTCAATATCCTTATTTGTAGATAAGACACCAGCTTCAATGTCCAGAGAATTAGATATTTTCTCAGCCTCTGGTTTAGATTTCTTGCGAGGTTTCCTTTTACGTTTGTGATTTGTGTGTTTGATTTTCCCATTTTGATGTGAATTAGAGTTCGGACCAGAATGACCATTACAAGTTTCATCTTCTTTATCATCCTGGTTGTCCAAACTGGATGAGTTTTCTGTAAAAACGTCATCGCTGACATCCGATAAGCTGTCGTTGTTGTTGTCGTTGTCAGATTTTCTCTTCATCTGGTCGTCACTGCTCTTGATCCTCTCACACATTAACCCAAACATGACCTGCCCTGGACCTGCCAGCGCTGCAGTTATCTCCCCACTTTTCTTTGCCTGCTCCTGCAGTCTTTGCATGCGGTCTAAGAATGGACTGCCTTCTCTCCCCTCTGTCCCTCGCCTGACGCTTACAATTTTACCACCTTTCATTATAATTAAATCCCCATTGCGATGAACAACACTTTGAGCGTTGGACTGTCGAGTTGACCTCAATAATTTAAATAAACTTTTTTGACGAGCTGCTTTGAATCGCCCTCCGCCTTCTGATGGACTCATGGGCTCGATATTGACGTCATACATGGATGTGACAGTGTTGCGACGCCCTGAACTGACAGAACTGCCACGACGTAAAGTTGATATGATGGATGACAACCTGTTGGTTCTGGAGACTTGCTCAGAGTCTGTGGGAAAAGAAAAAACAAAGTTTACATTTTTAGCAGAGACAATTTTAAGTCACAAAAAAACAGATCTTTTGTGCATTGGGAGTGAATGTTAATGAGATCATTTAGATAAAATCATAAAATAAACATTTCAAATTACAACATAATAAATTTTTTGATTGAAATTAATTAGAAATAAATATTATATGTAGAATGTATTAATAATAAATTAGATCCACTAACATATAAACAATAAGAAAACAGAGTAAATTTTAATAAATTAGAATGTTAGAAATCTCTTATGAATGACATAAAAAATAATTTTGAGTCTTTGCTTTAGAAATAAGCTAGTATTTACAACAATTTTAGTGCTCTATTTAAAAAACAAATGGTGTACAACTAAAGAAAATAGAAAGCACAACATTACTACCCCAACCAAATTAAATGAATCCTAAGCAAAATAAAAAGGAATCTTTGTTTAAAATTATTGTAATAAGATAAAAAGGTAGGTTTCATCTTTTTCTAAAACAAACAAATAAAATTAACAAAATAACAGAAAGAGTCTACAACTCTAGATCTAACAATACAAAACAACAGGGTTGGCTTCTGTGTGATATCTAACCTAAAACTGTTGATAAATGGTTGGTCATGTAATTTTAACATGCAGGGTATGGTAGGGGAGGTGAGAGGCAGCAAAAAATTGGCTGTGGTGGTGCTTTAGCTGGTAGGAATTGGAGAAAACCTCTAGAACTCTGGGTGCTACTACTGTGACAAAGCACTCTCAAACAAATAAGTTTTTACCAGAATGTAACCAGAAACATCTTTAATGACATACATTCAAATTGAAAACTAGTAACACAAGCCAGCAGTTTAAAAATTCAAACTAGTTGGTTTAGAGTGACCTTTCCTTGCTCAATCTATGGTGTAGTTGATCAACATTAAAAAAAATTCAGCATGTGAAAGCAGAAAGCTTCAACCAGTCCAAAGCTTCTTAAACTGTTTCCCCTCCCAATTGTTACACACAATTTTTAGGAATGAAAATAAAAAGTGTAATAAATATTAATTTTGCCAGATAAATTTGCCTGTGGTGACCTGTTGTTTAAAAAGCCTTGGATTTGACCAAAATGTTTAACAAAATAATAATCAAACAGCAAAAACACTGGTAAGTCAACAGTAGATTAACAAGAAATTGTCTACAACTAATAAAATATGTAGCAGAAAAACATATAACCTCAAATATGGTATAAATTAAATTGTCTACATATTTAAACTTAAAAGAGTCATAATTACGTAAATAAAATAGAAAGAGGATACCATTAAAGATAAAAAGGTGTAGGCTACAATTATGCTCAACTACAAAATAAATTTAAACTAAATAGTGGCAGGTAATTATTTAATTGAAGAAAAACAATAATACATTGCATTAGACATCTCATAAAATCACTATGGTTAAAGTGTTAGGTTATGTTTTAAATCACAAAATTAAGGTTTATAACTTTCTTGATCTAAATTTAAAACCAAATTAAGTTTCACTTTGTTTTTTCAATGCAACAAAACCAAAAGTATAACACAGTCCTCTAGTTGGTGTAAAGAGTAAATTTTAAGCTACAATGACAGCTAAACTAAGCGTAGAACAAAATGTGTCATATCAAAATGCACAAACACATAACATAGCCCATTGACTAAAAACAACAGAAAACAAAACCCACAGGCACTTTAACATAACCTTTAACAACAGCATGACACACAACTCCATATCTATAACATGCAAGCTGTCAGCCAACCAAGCACACATACAAACATATATGATGCAACTGCATTATGACCTTCAACCTATTTAATAGGAAACTAGTGAAACATTTTCTTCTTCACATACTGCACTCTAGCTCTCAACAGTATTAGCATGGGGGGGGGAGGAAGGGGGGGGCAATGTGCAGTAGAGTAGATAATTTAAAACTGGATTTAAAAGAATTCTAACCAACAGTTCTAGAAATGGTTTTACTACACTTCCAAAAAAAATCTCATGAAGTATCCACCTCTCACAATATGGCCCATACATTATATCCAAATAATTATAGTATTTAGTGTGATTACAACATCTTTTTGGTCTGAACCTCAAATGAGTAAACCATTCGTGGTCAAACTATTTTAAAACATTGAAAGGCAATAACTTCTGAGGATATGACAAGGATACACTGGGAATAGGGATAAGATGGCAGATACATCAGGATATGGATTGGATAGCCGATATATTGAGATACAAATCGGATAGCAGCTATATTGGGATAGGGATCTGATATCCAATAAACTGGGAGAAATTATATTAGGCCTATATGCTACAATATGGGTAGGCCCTCTATTTAATCAGTAAAAATTAAAGTTATGCTACAATAAGGGTAGCTCCTCTATTTAATCAGTAAAAATTAAAGTTATGCTACAATATGGGTAGGTCCTCTATTTAATCAGTAAAAATTAAAGTTATGCTACAATATGGGTAGCTCCTCTATTTAATCAGTAAAAATTAAAGTTATGAGACAGCCTTGGAGAGAAGCCAGGATACTATTCTAAAAACTCACATTCAGGCAACTCCAAGCAATATTTATGTTCCAATACAGGAAGTTGTCAGGGGCAAAGTTTTACTTCGTTTTGGCAGGATTTACGGGGAGTCTTGCAGAATTACCCTCATTGGCTTTGGCAGGTGGGAAGGGTGGGGGTTGGAGCCAGGGAAAGGGGAGAGAACTGAGATAATATCCCTTCTTCTTGGGTGATTTACTGCTGAATTGTTTTAAAAAAAACAACATGGCAATTAGGGCTATACTTGAACAAGTAATGGAGTTTGAAAAGATGGTGGTGGGTGAATCCTAAAGAAAGTTGAAAATAAAGTCTGTTATTTTTAATCAGCGTAACACGGAAAGTTGCAACTTGATTAAATATTTAAAATTAAAATATAAACAGCTTTCAATCTTTTAAAAATTATTAGAAATAGGTGTCTTTGCAAACATAAACACATATTTTATAGTCGTATGTTAGTTTAAAATAAAGCTCATGATGGACTGGTGAGATTTTTGGGTCGTCGTGATGGGTAAAAGTAGGATGCCTCCAACTTCGTTTCTAATTATATATACTGATTAAGAAACTTACAATGGCATTAAGATAAGCACGCCTTGTTTAAAACACATATACCCCCCATTTATATGTTGTCAAATAATATTAGACTATTTAGGTGAAATAAAAAATAAAAATCTGACTACGGGAATGAAACAAATGCAAACATGATCAGCTTGAAACAGTGCACCAGAATCATTAAAACAATAGTAAGACAACAGCAACTTGAAAGTTTCGATAAAAAGGTAGGAACCATCAACAAAAATGTAGGTTTTTCCTAACAATAGGTGCTTCATAGCTAACAAGCAACTGTGATATGGCATGCCTAAAAATGTAGACTCTTGAACAAAATTAGATGAAGAAATCAGTCTACAAGGATGACATATTTCATACTATGCATTAAACATGGCAAGGTTCTCAAAGTTTGAAACTATAGGGCCTAAATATATTGAATGCTGTACACATTTTCCATTTAACTCACATTTTAAAAAATAACGATTTAAAACTTTAAAATTGAAATTTTAGATTTTGGTGAGTAATTTGTTTTTCTAAAGCAGGCGATGCTAAATAGAACAATAATTGCGAGTCTTTTATATTACAACTATGGTTGGTCTACCATAGCAAATGTTAGTTATGTGACAATGTGTTAAAACAAGAACAGCAGGCACGCAAGAAACCAAGTCACCTTGATATATGGCAGTATGTTAGACAAGAACAGCAGGCACGCAAGAAACCAAGTCACCTAGTAGTATGTCAGTGTTAGACAAGAACAGCAAGAAACCAAATCACCTAGTAGTATGACAGTGTTAGACAAGAACAGCAAGAAACCAAATCACCTAGTAGTATGACAGTGTGTTAAAAAAGAACAGCAAGCACACAAGAAACCAAATCACCTCTCATCAGAAAGATCACTGGAGCTGTGTTGGCCAGTGGCGTAAGGATACACCAAGTTAGCTGGATGTCCATTGAAGATGCTGGTAGTAAGATCAGAGACTTAGGGTTAGTTTCATTGGGGCGGACTAGCTTTGTGCATTCATAAACTGTCTTTTAAATTGGTTGTGTATACCTTTTTTAATATTTAGGCTGTTTAGGTTGTTTGTTTTTCACTTTTCACTTAGCGAGGATAGGAAAAAAATACTAACCCGAAGGGATATAATATTAAGTATGAAGTAGAGTTCACCTATTTCTGTGACCTTATCAGACTTATCATATGAAGAGATAAGAGTGGCAAGGAGTATGCCCAAGTAGTGAGGCGTGAGACGAAGAATTTTTTTACTATGTCACCAGAAGAATGGAAAGTGTTGCAAGTTTCAAAAGAATCAGATGTACATGTAACAGTTAATTTATAGGAACTCGTCAAGTTAATAGTCAAGTTTGTACTGCTAGTAAACAAAAGTAATTCTCTCACATTCTCAAGTTCACTAATGTTTTTGTAAAGCCACCTAAAAAGCATTGTGCTTTCTACATTTACATTTATAGGGTGTATAGGGAGGGAGGTGGGGGGGTGTAAATTCTACGAGGTAAATGTGTTCACCTAAGCTCTTTGTGGTCAACACGACGTAGCTGGTCAGCGCTTGCAGATATCCGCCTGTCCGGTGCACCGTTGGCCAATCTGATGGCAGTAAATCCAAAAATCAGAACAAATCAACATTCATCCGGCCACTAATTCAATGCCACAAGATTAAAAACTTAACTCAATCCTAACGAGACAAATGCAATTGACATTAGTCCTGATTAGAAACATTTGAAATGCAATTTAACAATAACACTTTTAAAATCTCTGTTCAATCGAGTTTTTTTTTTAATTCTTATTTTAAATTGAAGTGTTTTAAACTTTAAAAAAATAAAGCAATGAGTTATTACAAAACTAGAAACTTGACTTATCCTAAAGAAAAACTTAAATGTCTGCACATTAAAGTAAGTTTTTACACAATCGATTAATTTTCACATGCTTAGTGTTTAGAACTGACAGATGGGCTACTGTATGCCCAGTATGACAGATGGGCTACTGTATGCCCAGTATGACAGATGGGCTACTATATGCCCAGTATAACAGGCTACTGTATGCCCAGTATGACAGATGGGCTACTGTACGCCCAGTATGACAGATGGGCTACTGTATGCCCAGTATGACAGATGGGCTACTGTATGCCATTATCAGGTTACTAGATGCCCAGTATGACAAATGGGCTACTATATGCCTAGTATAACAGGCTAATGTATGCCCAGTATAACAGGCTAATGTATGCCCAGTATAACAGGCTAATGTATGCCCAGTATAACAGGCTAATGTATGCCCAGTATAACAGGCAACTGTATGCCCTGTATGACAGATGGGTCACTGTATGCCTAGTATAACAGGCTATTGTATGTCCAGTATAACAGGCTACTGTATGCCCAGTATGACAGGCTACTATATGCCCAGTATGACAGATGGGCTACTGTATGCCCAGTATGACAGATGGGCTACTGTATGCCTAGTATAACAGGCTACTGTATGCCCGGTATGACAAATGGGCTACTATCTGCCAGACGGGCTACCGTAGTATAACAGATAGGCTGTTGTGTGCCAAAAGAATATCTAAACTATGTTTTATGAACTTAAAGTATTCAACGACAAGAATGTTAAATCATGTTTGACTCTATCAGGTTAGCAATGGTTAGTTTAACAGCCAAAAAAACAAGAAAAAAAAACTTCATAAATTATAGTTGTAGCTTAAGCTCCATAAGGGGCAGCACTCCTGTAGGAGAGGTAGGGGAGATAACCTAATGAAACAAAGTTTACTCAAGCAAACAACTATCTAATTCGCCATGCAAACAAATTTCTAGACTGGTTCTACGGCAACAAATTATAGATCTAATATCCAACGCGTTGAACTTTTTTGTGTCCTGTTCCCTACAGTCACACTCGCGGTGACGTCATAAACTCCCATTGGCATCACAGGGCGAGGCGGCTGTCAAGTCCTGTACGAGACAATGGCGCCATTCACAGAATGGACGCTGTGCTCTTGTAGGACCGTGATTATCATCGATCTCATCAGAGCTGCAGACCGGGCACTGGTCATAACTCGCGATTGATCACACTGTCGGGTCTATTTATAGCTGGAGAAAAACTAATCTGGGATTAGGGTTAAGAGGGTTGGGGCTACGTGATTAGAACTAGGTGGGGGGTGGGGGGGGGGTTGGGTGCGCGTATTTTTGTAATATAAACAAGATTTTCCGTATTGCACATCTAGTGAGATTGTTTATGGCAGGGAACTGGAACTCATCCCTTTAAAGTACGTGCCATAAAATCTGCGATAAAGGCCCTATTTCTCTCGGCAAACATTGCCTGGTTTAGTACTGTTTGCGCCTGGTCTAGTCATGGGAAGAGCGTGTTCAAAATATTTTGGGAAAGGAGTCTATTTCTATTGTATGATGTAGATTACGTAGGTTTAAGCGGATCGCGTTTTTAATGTGTACAACGTTGTTTCCTTCTTTGAATAGAAGAGGCCCACATTTTATGAGCAGCGTAGATCAGATATGTAGATCAGATCTTAGATAGTTTCTAGAGATACGGCTTGAAGATGAGTCCCAATATGATATTGAGTTCCAAGAATTTTCGGATAACTCCACAAGAAAGAAACCAGGCGTTAAATCATAGCTAGTATAATCTAACGGGTAGCCGAATATAATTTTAGAAAGTAATAGTCTCAAGTCAAATAAAATCAAACAAAAACCTATCAAAACAAACTCCATGCAACGGATTTTGTTACTCTATTTGGTTAGAAACAGTAATTGATGCAACAACAAAAAAATATAATCAACGTTAAAACAAGGATAGTATTAGTTTTTCTTTTTCTTTTAAATAAACATAACAATGTTAGAAAGAAAGTAGAATGCAGACGATTGGCTATGCAACAACCGGAAACACGTGGTTCACCTAAGCTTGTTAACATGGCGGATGTAGAGCTGATCCGCGCTAGCGGATTTGAACTTGAGACGCCGATCTGTCAAGTCCCGACCAACACTGAAGATACAGACAGGTCATGGTGACCCAGAGATGCGTTACATACAGGCAGAGAGCAATATCTACACACAACTTAGTTCTAACTTCGTTGACTTAATGAATAAACGAGCTCTTCATTAAAGTATTGATGCAACTTTTAAATTTGTAGTGTATTTTTTTAAAAATTAATTATTATAAAATATGTATTTAAATTAGCCTAAATGGGTGTACAACAAAAAAAGTCTAGGTTTTCATGTTCTTGAAAGGAGATAAGACACGTATACTAGAGGACAGTCAGTTAATATTCTAATGTCATGACAGAAGAGAAGAAGTATTCTCTGCTTGAAGAATATCAGAGGTACCATTATCTGCTTAAGGGGGAAAAATAGAGACACGATTCTCTCGGTGTAAAGTGATTCACATTCGTACCAAAAACAGTGTTTCTTCCAGACATTTTTCTTCAGGGGGGGTTGGGGGGGCTTTTGAAATTTTCGGGGGCGGGGGGGGGACGGACTAAAATTTCCCGGGGGGGGGGGAGGGGCGGACACTGTTAAAAGTATATATTTCCTATATAAATTCCATTTTGTTCGTGGGGAGGGGCAGCATTCTTTCGGAAGGGGAGTTGTTCTGCCCCCCCCCCCCCCCACGAAGAGATGAGATGCCTGGAAGGAACTATGAGGAAAGTTCTGTTCACTAGCGACTTGTCCACCTACTATGGTAACCGACAACCAGCAGAAAACATGAAAACACTACTGCTAAAAGTAATTAAAAAGCACAAAAAATCTATTATAAGCGTTTAAAGTGCGAGGTTTAATTCCACTTGAGTACATTGTCTAATATGAAATTTAAACTGAAAATTACCAATTAAATGAAGAGCAAATAACTAAGGTAATGACTAAAAAATTGTAACAAAATGTCAATATCTAATGAGTCTATAAAAGTTTAATGAGCTAATTTTTCAACAAACAATACGTCTCGCCGAATGTTGTTTTTTTTTTTTAAGTCTGGAATTGTGTTGACTGAAGGGATGTTAAATAATGAACTCCGGCCAAGATTTTGATGAAATTTGAGGTGTAGAAAAAAAACGAATTTAAACCTTCCTTAATTGAATAAAAAAAACGAATTATTTTAATAACTATTACATAAACAAGAGTCATGCTACTCACTTGAAAAAAAAACTAAACTCATTGCAAACACAATGTATATACATACATTATTGCTGCTTAGAAAAGTACTTTATCTTCAGTTCATTTTATTACATAACTGCATGTTTGTATATTTTTCGACATATTATCAAATAAATTTAAGAATGAAAAAAAAATCGAGAATAGAAAATTAAGAGTTAAACAAAGGCTACTTATGGAAATATATACAAGCACTTCTCATATGAGTACACAAGAAAAAGACTTCAGTCATGTACTGTGTCATTTAACACCGATGTGTAGGCAGAGCACTCTCCAGAGATGGAAAGTAAATATAAAGCAACAGACTCGGGTTGTCGCCCTTTAATTTCATCCTTAAAAAAAATTCCTCGAGTATTAATTTTAACCAACGGTGTTTTATATCATAGTTACAAGTTCACTTTTGTCTGGGTTTATAATTTATATGTGTGGGGTGTGGACTAAATTTAAAATTATTACAGTAGAACTAGCCCAATGATTACTTCAGTTTCTGGACGTTTCAAAGACTGACAACTAGATCTAGTAGAGTGCAAAGACGACAGAGACATCCTGGCCTGCTAACAAAACCAAGTACTGTAAAATTTAACACTGGCTGTACTAGTATAAATACAAAAACATATATTACAGTCTATTCCAAACGTAATTATACATAGCATTTGCATATTTAGTCAGGACTTTTTGCGATCTGAATTAGTGCGAGTATATATATATATATATATATATATATATATATATATATATATATATATATATATATATATATAGTGATAAAACTAGTTATAACCCAGCAAAACAAACTACATTTGAGACACCAATGAAACGCTAGAGACGACAAAACAACTGCCATGTGATACTATCATCGACTAGATACGTGCTCAAGTATGTGAATCCAAACAGACGAAAACAATACATGCCCAAAAGGAAGTCCTCCTTTCCTTTTTTCTTCACTATAAAGAGAACGAAAAATCAGAGAATAAAGTGCGCCATCATTGTAAGTATAACGTTACTAGAACTAAAATATTAAAGAAGATATCATTAAAGTTACACGGATAATTCACAAAGGTCTCTAAATCATATTTTGTAGTCACTTGTCATAGCTGTTTAAAGCTAAGAGTCACGCGTCATAACTCTTTAAAGCTATGAGTCACGCGTCATAGCTGTTTAATACTGGTAGTCACGCGTCATGGCTGTATAAGGCTAGAAGTCACGCGTCATAGTTGCTTGAGGCTAAGAGTCACGCGTCATATTTGCCTAAATTTAGAAGCCGTGCGTCAAGACTTCTTTTGCTGTACACCCAGCTTTAGGTTTACTTTAGTAACTAAAATAAGTAAAGTAATTATATTTACGATAAATTCTTAACTGCTTAGTTCATTAAAGGAAAAAACCTAAATAAAACTAAACAACCATGTCCATAAAGAAAGGGGATGTCACTCCAAACCATCATAAACACACACTCATGTTAATTAATACCAGCAAATATTTACATTCATTTAATGAAAGGTTAATTTTTCTTATAACACTAATAAGGCCAGAACCTTTACTCTTAACTATAGATCTTCTAAGGATGAAATAATAAAATTTACATTTCATCATTATACAAACACATTTTTTGCGTGATTTAGAAACAAAATTTAAAAGTTTGAAGCTTTGGCATATTTTACAAGAATATTTGTGAAGATATAAATTTACTCATTATTATAAATATATCGTATGTATTAATAAAAAAAATCATTAACATAAAAAGCAATAAAAAACCAAAACAACAATTTGCCACAGCAGGCCACAAGCGAAAAGGCAGGCAAACACAAAACTCAAAAACCAACCACGAAACGAAATAAAGAAACCTGAGAGGTTAAAGGTTAGACCGGACGTAGACGACGAGCTTCCGGCATGGCGCTGCTATAATGGCTGTGAGAGTGGCGACCTGCAAGAGAGGAAGAAGTTGCACCATGCAAGGGTGGGTTAGTCGGTTAGGTCCATTATTGGTGTGTGGGGGTGTCAGGCAAATGCGGGCGGGGCTGTAGATGGTGGGCTCAGTCGTCAATGGGGAATAGCCTGTTGACATTTGTAATATACAAAATAAGAAACAAAAGATAATGAATTAGATAAGACATGAGAAGTGTAATAAAAATTTAAAATTAAATGTGAGCTATTTGCTTTCTGAAATGTAAAAATTGTTTGTAGTTTTCCACTTAAATAATATTTAGACTTAACGCTCGTACAAACAGCTGAGTCTGATAATTAACATTGAATTTTTTTGAAAAAAAAAAGCGCACTAATATTTCCATGGAGGGGTGAGGACGGACCTAAGGTAGTGCCCCCCCCTCCCCTGAAGAGATATATGAAAGAAACTGCCGTGAACCCACGGAAATCTCCGTATTGAAAAAGGTAGAAACATATGCACGGTACAGTCTAAAAGATAGTTTTAATCCCATAAGATATCTTTGTTAAAAGATGGTAAAAACTTAAAGATAGATTTGTTAGAAGAAAGAAAGTAGTTTGATAGTATTTAAAACATAGACGCATGATGTACTCTAAACTGAGATTAGGTGTAGCGTTAGCAGATCATTTTGGTTCAGTTTACACCTATAAATATTTTACGGGATCGACTTTATCAAATAGAATGTTAAAAAACCCAACTTGGTTACATTTTAAAAATGCATGATGTACAGACGATGGCTTACTGCATTGACAGGCAGAGATAAAAGTATTGCGGGACGTGTGTTGATTGTTGGACGCTTCGCTCGGTGAGTTATCGCCCTGTTTTACATAGGCCGACAGCTAGATTACAATTCTAATAGCCGCTAGGGACTACAAGTGATCGGACACTAACTCCAGTGTGGAAATGCACATATCACACACCATTTTAAAATCTAGCTTATTTCCCCTTATCTGAGCCACAATTTCTATTAACCCAATAAATCTCAAAAGTTAGTAGGATACAAAACATAACAATAATCGTCCCTGACAATAGACAATAAAGGGATATAACCGCAATTAGAGTCTATCTATACTGTTATTGTGAACAGCTGGTAACACTCTGGGGAAATAGAAGTCTGATTTAACCAAACATAATTAAACACTAGCACTCTAGTAGGATAGCAAAAAGTTTGCCTTTAACAAGGAAAAACTCACATCTTTCGAGTTTTTGGGGACACTTGATTAAATTAAAGTGAGTAAAAAAAAATGTCCGTATAGTGATAAAAGCAAACAACGTCCATTAAGTCCCTGCGGCTCACACTTCCGGTTTCAGGTTCAAGAGCTATTTTTATCGATCAAATGTTGGTAGCACGGTCCTCTGTAGGAATCTGTCGGGATAGTAGTAGCACGGTCTTCTGTAGGAATCTGTCGGGATGGTAGTAGCACGGTCTTCTGTAGGAATCTGTCGGGATGGTAGTTGCACGGTCTTCTGTAGGAATCTGTCGGGATGGTAGTAGCACGGTCTTCTGTAGGAATCTGTCGGGATGGTAGTTGCACGGTCTTCTGTAGGAATCTGTCGGGATGGTAGTAAGACGGTCTTTTGTAGGAAAATGTCGGGATGGTAGTAGCACGGTCTTCTGTAGGAATCTGTCGGGATGTAGTAGCACGGTCTTCTGTATGAATCTGTCGGAATGGTAGTAAGACGGTCATCTGTAAAAATATGTCGGGATGGTAGTAAGACGGTTCTCTGTAGGAATATGTCGGGATGGTAGTAAGACGGTCCTCTGTAGGAATATGTCGGGATGGTAGTAAGACGGTCTTTTGTAGGAAAATGTCGGAATGGTAGTAGCACGGTCTTCTGTAGGAATCTGTAGGAATGGTAGTAGCACGGTCTTCTGTAGGAATCTGTCGGGATGGTAGTAAGACGGTCCTCTGTAGGAATATGTCGGGATGGTAGTACCGTATTCTTCTGTAGGAATCTGTCGGGATGGTAGTAAGACGGTCTTTTGTAGGAATTTGTCGGGCTAGTCGTATCACGGTATTCTGTAGTAATCTGTCGGGATGGTAGTAAAACGGTATTATGTAGGAATCATGTCTTGTAAAAACACGGTTCTGTGTATATATGTGCGGGTGGCATTATGTGTATAATTCTCAAGCCACTTATCTAGACCAGCCTGATTGCGCTTTACTATGAAAGACCTAATTTTGAGACACATTATGTAATGTCGTTATTGAGCTATTGACATTTGGGTAAAATTTGCTACCGCTGATACAGAAATATAAAACAAAACAGCAAGGTCATTAACAGACAAGGAAAGGTCGTGTTTTCCTCGTTATCAAATCGTCCAATGACTCTAGCACAAATCCGAATCAATTTATCAGTGCTCAAAACCAACCCGGTAATCAAAGGGAGGGAAGGAATGTTTGCCTGACGTCACAGCAAGATGGCTGTCAAGTACTGTACAAGCGGGGACTGTCTCAAGATCTCTACAAGAGATGGCGCCTATGACTTGGTGATTTGTTATTGCTGACGTCACTACGGAACTAGACTTGTCTTGCTGAAATATTGGCGTATTTTGAGGTCGAAATTTTGGAATTCCTGTCAAAAAAAATCTATGTAGAGAATACTTTCCAATACAGATAGCTGAGGAATTGGGAATACGTTTCCTTTCCTAGCATATTTGATTTTTTTACCACCAACAAATCAGTGATTCGAAAAGATGAAGGGAAAACGCATCACGTGATCTTTATACAAGTTTTAACGAAAACCTTTAATGAGGTTAACTAACAAGGTTTAGAGATGTATCGTGATTTTATCCGCGCATAGTATCTGCCCTTATTAACTTTATTATTAACTACCCGTGTTAACGCACTTATTATCTACACTGATTAACGTTGTAGTTAACGCCCACATTAACTGCTCTTACCACACAATTATAATTTACACCCGCTTTTCGACTTGTAACGGTTAATAAATGTTAACATTATTCAAACTGCCATCTCATTTTATCTACGTGCTTGGTTATATAAGCATTCAAACTTTTTCTTGGAACACAAATACAGGCTGATTACAATACCAGCGTCCTATTGAACACGCCGATTACGATACCAGCGTCCTATTGAACACAACGATTACAATATCAGCATCCTATTGCACATACCGATTACAATACCAGCGTTCTATTGAACACACCGATTACAATACCGGTGCTCTATTATATAGACAGCGATTACAATACCAGCCAAACATAAACGTGAAGAGATCCGATACCCATATCGCCACAACTTAACTCACAGACTTAGTACGGCCACAAGACGTGTCGGCTCACAGCTAATTGGGACTCCATCAGAATTCATGAGGTAACTCAGACACGATAAGTATCGCGTGGACGTCTGCAGACGACGATCTTTTGCTGGTTTGTATAGGAAGCTCAGAGTAGCGAGGGGGAGGGGCAGAGGCGTTTCATTGTGTCCTCAAGTAGTGTTCAAGTCTGCACTTAAATTAACCGACATAACAAAGAAACTGATCTCTTTCACCCCCCCCCCCCACCAAAGTTATCTTTCCATTGGGTTCCTGTCAAAGTCGGACACCCTCGTCAACTCACGAGGGCTTCACACTTCAAAGTTATGTTTTCACTAGGAGATGGTGAAATAACGGTAGCGTTTTACTAGAATAATAACATTTACATCTTCATAACAAAATGTGGGTTTGTCTTGTTTTAAAACGTTAAGTGAGTTTTCTTAGATGACTTAAAATGTTGTTTTTGCCTGAAAATGTATAACCGACTTCTCAAGTATGAATATAGAGGGTGGGTTTCTTTAGAATATAACTGTCTGTCTGTCTATTTGTCTATCATGTATAACCGACTTCTCAAGTATGAATATAGAGGGTGGGTTTCTTTAGAATATATCTGTCTGTCTGTCTATTTGTCTATCTATCTATCTATCTATCTATCTATCTATCTATCTATCTATCTATCTATCTATCTATCTATCTATCTATCTATCTATCTATCTATCTATCTGTCTGTCTGTCTGTCTGTCTGTCTGTCTGTCTGTCTGTCTATCTATAGCTATATACAGGATGAAAAGCTCTTTTAGTATTTTAGAAAACAATGGGGTAAGAATGTTTATTAATAGCATGTATTTTAACAAAGACCAATTTGACTGCCAACAACTCTGAATTGCAAAGGCGTACAGCTCTCTAGCATTGAAAATTGCCATGGTCTCGCTATTAAAATTATAATTCTATCCCACAACAGTAAAAGATCGATGAAAGTAAATTGCTTACAAATATCAAATGCGATGAGCAGAAGCAATTACAGGCTTCCATGTTTGAAAAGCACTTTCACTTCAAGGTTAAAACACAAAAAATACATAAAAACTAGACTCATAAAATGGATGGAAATTTCGCTGACGTTAAAAGCGGCGATCAGGTTCCGTGTATAAATTCTTAATGGCACTTGATGGTCCTGTAAACAAATTGGCAGTTATTTCCGTCGAGGGCACATTCATGCTTTTATGATCTTTCTTTGTATAAGACACTTCTTTTCAAGGGTTATGTTAAATCTGTAACGGTAATTTGTTATATAAAAGTTGATGGCACTTAATCACATGTCTATATTGATGGTGATTATAGAACGACGAACCCGCGCTAAAATACATTTTACGGACAGTTATTTCAATGCATATCAAACATAATGTCTAGTACTGAGCGGTACTCAACAATGTAAAAATACGCACCAATAGCCAACACATGTCTCGTCGATAAATTAATTAATCTAGCCCGTTTTTGTATGTATCAATGGTATTTCCTAGTGAGCAAAATAGTATACAGTATATGCTAAATACTGTAAGGAAGATACTCTTTCCAAACCTGACGGTCTATGGGTCAAGTGAAGTAGAGTTCATCTATTTATGTGACCTCGGCATATGAAGGGATAGCGTGGTCAGCACTATACCCACTAGTCTTACTTCCCGTAAGAGATGGGTGGATTCAGGGACAGTCTACTAATTTGAACCCGGATTCGAACTCGAGCAGTCCAGCTCTCTACCGCTAGGCCACTCCATTTATGTACGGACTGGTGATAACGTCTTTAAAAAAAAAGTTAGTTTGAAGTGAATATTGGAACTCCCATGTGAAAAATGGGTTGTGAAGTTGAGTGACTCAGATGGGGTCAGAGAGTAGAGGAAATGGTCATTTGTCTTGATATCATTGTGTGAATGTCCTTGGTGAGGGGGGGGGGGGGGGGTCTTTGTAAACATTGATACAAATACTAAGCCTTCAAATGATATTTAACAAGAGAGGACAGACAAAAATCAAACTAGATATTCGAAATACAACTGCTCTAACCAAATACTAAAAGAGGTTAACACGATTTGGAGATTTCTTTTTAAGTGTAATTAAAATGTATAACTGTCTATGTTGATGAAATTATAGAAACCAGTTTAAAATATAAATTAGCTTAGATACATACGGCGAATTATTTATTTATTTATATCATTAATGAGAAATCTCCAGAAAAAAATGTGATTATTGACTTAATAATCTACATCTAGCTATTTCAACAATTTGATAAGATTTTCCGACATCTCCCTTTAGATGGCACGCGACATCTCCCTTAAGATGGCACGCGCAAGAGAAGTTATGACAGGATAACATTTAATAAGCAAACATTTCTAATACACGTTTAAAAACTGAGGCTCAGAGGGACATAAGACTGTTGCTGTTTTTGATGTGCTTAATTGGGCGTTGATTGAGAAGGAAGTAAACAAGACATTTTGATGTCAGGCTTCGGCTTAATTTAAACATAAATATCAGCTACAACTCATTTCATATAAGGATAACTATTTGATTAAATAAGATTAGTTCAAATTAATTATCAATTATTAAATAAATGGAAAACTTCTGATTTTAGAATTATAACAATTTGCAGATGCACGTTTCCAAATGACAAAATGTTTCAGGATAAACACCTAAAGTTCAACAAATTGTTTAGAAAATGTGCTGATAGTAGGTTAAAAAAAAACGTTTAATCTTGCTGGGTAAACTAAATTTAAAAAAAAATTATGTGTGTCGAAATTATAAAATAATTAAAATGAATACATCGTAATACAATCAACATGCAGGTTGACAAATGCAGCTCTATGGCATATGGCACGGAATCTGTAAAAAAATAAAAACTAGAGAAAAAAATTAGAACGCTGTGAGTCAGCGATTATGGGCGTGTCCAGTGATATACGCATGTTAGGCCTTGGTTTGAATACAGTACATGTAGATGAGGGAGCAAGAATACTCGCCCTGATAAAACGACACCTTTACTCATGTTAAAGGCTTAGTATGGCTCACACGTGTATTATAACTGAACATCCCATAATTACAGCTTGCAAACAACGGAGAAGATTATAGTCGAAAAAGAAAAGTTTTAAAATAGTACAAAGTTCGGATAATTGAAAAAAAAAAAGGTAATTGGATTTTTTTAGGGACATACATTTTTTTATAGTAAAAAAACAAGTTCAAGGTAAACAGGAAGTTGTCATTGTCTCCCTTGCATGCCGGGATAAGGTACATGCTGAGCCAGTACCTGGTCAAGCTGTTAGAGTACATGGAGGTGAAGTAGCCGTTGTGTTTACGTGTCACACATCTGATGGTGCCCATAGGACCTGGAACAAGGCACATGTTTTACACTATACCCTAGGACCTAGACAGGGCACATGTTTTACATTATATTCTAGGGCCTGTAACATGGCACATGTTTAACACTATACACTAGGACCTGGAACAAGGCACATGTTTTACACTATACCCTAGGACCAAGACAGGGCACATGTTTTACATTATATTCTAGGGCCTGTAACATGGCACATGTTTAACACTATACACTAGGAACTGGAACAAGGCACATGTTTAACATTATATTCTAGGTCCTGTAACATGGCACATGTTTAACACTATACACTAGGAACTGGAACAAGGCACATGTTCAACATTATATTCTAGGTCCTGTAACATGGCACATGTTTAACACTATACACTAGGAACTAGAACAAGGCACATGTTCACCAAAAGTCTATATACTAAGACCCGGAACGTGGCACATGTTTCACACAAGTATATACAAGTCTATCTACTAGTCTAGAACTACAGGCCATCAGTCCATACACATATACTTGTTCGGTTGTTGAGACATAACTTAATGAAAAGATGAAGTAGAGTTCATTAGTTTTGGTGACTCGACATATAACAATATAATTGCTTTTAAAATCCACAAAAGTTAATGAAGCAGTGTTTTATCAGTCGTAGATAAAAAAAAAAATTTACGAGGTATAAGGACTGCTGAAAAGTAAATACAAATGATATTAAACATAAAGTAAATAAAGCAATATGTGAGTATGCAATATTTAAATATAGCTTTGAACAGTTTCAAACAGATATACATGAAATGGATCAACGGTTTAAACACTGAAAATGTTGGTTTGTGGAAACTCGTATTAAGGAGCAGAAGTATTGAAATGTAAATAGAACTAAAACAAAAACAACACCCTTAATCATCAAGCTGTAATTAATTAACATGACATACATGTTTTTAATTTCACGTATTTACATAATAGATTACTTTGGTGTTCAGTTAAAAAAAATTAATACAATAAAAAAGTAATGCCTATGACCTATGAAAGAAAAAAAAATGAAAACCATGTCTAAATAAACACATTTCATATAGATATTTTCCAAAAAAATAAAGACAATCACATCACTCAAGTTTGTTTGTTGCTAATGTTGGTCTAATCAACTCGTAAAAACCACTCAAACGTCGCATTTCATAATGACATTCAAGTCAAATGTACCCGAGTAAAAGAAACTAATTATTTTTTGTGCTTCGCGAAACTTCGACTCCTTTTCTGACTCATAGGTAGGTCAACATGATTAAGACTAAAGACGAATTTGTTTTCACACAGAAAGCCTGTGGCGCTTTCCTATATATATATATATATATATATATATATATATATATATATATATATATATATATATATATATATATATATATATATATATATATATATATATATATATATATATATATATATGTCACAGTGGCATGGAGCACTTAAGTATATATAAATCAATTAGAGGGATGGTGTTTTCGGCTGCCTGCTAGCCTAAAAGGCAGGTACCCATTAGAGCTGGGTGGACTCATGGACATCCTACAGAAAAGAAACTACTGATGGATTACTGCCTAACCGGGTCAGATATTTAGCTGACGAAAACTATACCAACTTGCGTTAAGAGCTGAAGAAACACGCATGCCGTTATGACGGAGACTCACACACGCTCTTAGATATCACATTGCCAACAAAAATACACATATTTTTAACGAAGACCTACTGGTAAGTGAATATTACACTTTGAAATCTAAGAATGTAATTACAATTTTTTTGTTTTTCACACGTTGAAGCATAAGATCCTTCGGTAAAAGAAAAAAAAATCAAAGATTTTTTTTCAAATAATGTCTAGCTGATCAAGAGTAAAAATACAATTTAAAAACTATGAGCCAAAAAACAAAACAAAACATAGGTTGTATAACATAAACATCCAAGTTCTCATACATTTACAAACACTTTTACTGACAAAAATATTTTTAAATTTTAATCAGCATGTGTAAGTTCATAAAATAGTGGTAAGCTCGGTAATTAAAAATATAAATAAATTCTAAATTTGACAGAACGGTACACCGTACTTACCGTCGCTGATGACGTAATTTGGTGTCTGACAAAGTATCTCCTTGTAGCCTTCACGGAAAGCCGGAGATCGGAAGGCGTAGATGATAGGGTTACACATGGAGCTGATGAAGAGGAACGTGTAGGCCTGGAAAACAAGACATTTCGGTGGCATGTTAGTCATGACGTTGGCAAAACATGAGGACATTTCGGTGATGTTGGACATTACGTTTGTAAAACATGGGGACATTACATTTGTAAAACATAAACATCAAAATATACCACTAGTCCAGGGGTCGGCAACCTTTTGAGACGAAAGAGCCAAAAGTTACAATTTACAATCTTACCCGTTTTTAAAGAGCCACTAACATTTTTATGTCAATAGTATATTTGTTTAATCCTAAACAAATATCATACTATATATATATATATTTTAAAATAAATAGCTTTGAATATATGAAATAATCTCATCTGAATTTAATAAATAGCTTTGAATATATGAAATAATCTCATCTGAATTTGTGTTGAGAGGATCTACTATATAAGTCAGAGTACTTGCATTTGTTTTGAATAGCTCAAGTCTCTCAGTGAAAACATCCTTCATTTTGTTTTTATTAAAATTGAATTGATTAAATAGTAGCATTGGTTTCATAACGATATTTTTTCAGATTTTTCGTAATTAAGTAATTTATGGCTCACCATGTATTCAACAAAAAAGTATTTTTTTTTCGAAACAAACCACTTCTTCAAGCAAGACGTAGGCTAGATTTTCCTTTCAGTTTTACACTTAGCTGGTTTAATTTCTTTGTGATATACACTATGAAGTTGAATGTTTCAATTCGGAATGGACAATGTAATAGGGGGTACACTTATATAGGGAGTAATCAAATATTCTAATTGAATAGTAAATGTTTATTGTTTATGTCTATTGTTGCATCGTTTATTACCGAGTGTTGCAGACTAATATTTTTATGAGTTTTGGTAATAATATAATTATTAATATTTGTGCATGGAGCTGAAGAGCCGCAACTGAACACCAAAAGAGCCGCATGCGGCTCGCGAGCCGCAGGTTGCCGACCCCTGCACTAGTCACAAGGCTAATTCTTCTCACAAAACATTTCTTTAACCTAATACAACTTTTTATAGGACATGGATGTGTGATTTCCTACATTTTAAAGGTTGTTTTTTTCTGTTAGAAATAATGATATTTGAATTTGTTGTTTTTTTCCCTTTAAGGAAAACAATTTGTTTGAAATAGCAATTTTTTTGAAAAACTGCAGAAGAAGTACGAATGCCATCATTTATCACTACCTCAGCAAATTAAGATGAACTGGTTTGCGCTAATAATTAAATACACTGATAGAAAGCTAAACTGTTCAAAATTTCATTTGAAATGCTAAAATTATTTAAACACCATTAAATCAAACAGTATTATTAGTATGATTTATTGAATACAATTTTAAAATTATTAATACGATTGGAAATAAACAGTTTCAGAAAAAATAGTAGTTATTTATACATTTCTGAACTTTGAATATTAGCCCCTGCTTTTTTTAGGTTGTTATATCCCTTTAAAAATTAAGATTATTTCAACATATATTTTTAGAATAAGTTGCGGAAAGTGCGTATGCTATACTGCCACATGACAGAATCGAAAGTACGGCTATATATTTTTAACGCATTACATCTTGGTTAGGAGTTGTTAGGGTTAGCCTAAGAAAACAGTATAATGATTTTAATCAGAGCAAATATTCAGAATTTTAACTGAATAATGCAATAAGCATCTACGTTTTGTGTAGGTGTATTTTTGTCTATACCTCAGTCACTCTTTGTTATGATTATGATAGAGGAAATTTAAAAAAAACCGCTTATTTCCTATCAATGAGGATAAACAAATGTTTTATTTTTCGACAGCCTTTTTAGACATCGATCCACCTGCTTTTTAATATGATGGTGTTTAATTATTTTAATACTTTTAATAACAACAACAAAAAACTGGATCGCTTAGCTTTGTATCAGTGCATATAATTATAAATAAAAACCAGTACATTATATTTTTTATCTCACAGTTGATATGGAATAGCTTTCAGACGTTTAAATTTGTAAAAAAATTAAATGCTCTAAGAAAAATTATTTTTTTAAAATGTTATTCCAAACAATAAAAACAAATTTTAGAAGAGCCATTTCACTTCTCTGTATTAAAAGATTAAATATTTGTGTTGCTTTAAAATTAGGTTCTATGTGAAGAATTAGTGTTGTAAAGTAAATAGTAAATATTGATATAGCATCCACTGAGCATTTAAAGTAGAGTTCATGTTTCTCGCCAACAGTCACGTCCGGAGATCCGAACTCGTGACCCACGGGCTAGCAGCTAAATGCTCTACCATTCTACCACTTGGTCCCCATGATATATACACGCTTGTTACTAATTTAAAAAAAAAAGATATTAGTTCGAAACATAAAATTTTTTACCAGCCCGTGTTTAAAAAAGTTACTAGTTTTTCAGCCCCTAAACCTACAGCATGAGCGTACTCGTTACGACACGCAACATTTAGCACGAACCGATTTCTTTCAATAAATTACAAGAAGTCTTTTTTTCTCTCTGAGTTTAAATACAGCATGTGGCGATGCGAGCAGGTGTAAAAATTCCTGCTTCCATCCAGCGAGATGGTTGCAATCAACGGTAAGGCATCCTGACTTTAAACGATTTAGCTGTGACAGTGACACCTGCGGCAGGTGATGTGTACACGATCCTGCTGCGCTGGAAACATGGATACCGTTTAACTGAGCAGACGAGAGACTCACCGTTAAGAAATAGGTTGTTTAAAAAAAGTTAGTTTTATTTAGTTACCTTTGACGTCAGCGTGCTGATGAAATGCAATGGTTTTACTGAAAACGTTCGTTAACTGTGTGTTACAACAAACACACATAGACTCTGTAAACACCCATAACTGTAACATACCACACAATTTGCATACAGTCACACACAAATACAAAACGTGTTACACACACAGCTACCTACAAACACACAATTTACTCAAACTTTGTTTCACACAGTCACACAAAATGTATATTGACTGTGCTATACATGAGTACAAATATACACAAACTGTGCAACGCTAATGCATTTTCGATAGTTATTCAACACATCGAATGCGTTTTTTTTCCCCAGACTTTCGATAGGTGTTTCTTGTATTTTCTCTACTTCAGATGGTATATTAAACACTTAGTGCCGTGATATATATATATATATATATATATATATATATATATATATATATATATATATATATATATATATATATATATATATATATATATATATATATATGTCTTAGGCACGAACGGGAAAAGATAATGCTGATGTATATACTGAGGTGTTTCATGCCACTGTCTCTACACGACAGGCGGGTACTGACAGTGTGACGTTCGCAGGGTGTTGACCTTTTGATGAGATGTTGTATTGAATAGATGGATGGTGTCACGTGTAGGCTTGTATACCACACAGGTGGGCTGGGAGACTGGTAGATTGGCAGGTGGGCTGGGAGACTCGTAGGTGGGCTGTGAGGTAGACAGGTGGGCTGGGAGACTCGCAGAGACAGGTAGGCTGGGAGACTTGTAGGTGGGCTGTGAGACTGGTAGGTGGGCTGGGAGACTGGTAGGTGGGCTGGGAGACTGGTAGGTGGGCTGGGAGACTGGTAGGTGGGCTGGGAGACTGGTAGGTGGGCTGGGAGACTGGTAGGTGGGCTGGGAGACTGGTAGGTGGGCTGGGAGACTGGTAGGTGGGCTGGGAGACTGGTAGGTGGGCTGTGAGACTGGTAGGTGGGCTGGGAGACTGGTAGGTAGACAGGTGGGAGACTGATATGTAGACAAGTGGGCTGGGAGACTGGTAGGTAGACAGGTGAGCTGGTTGACTGGCAGATTTTTGTATAGTCTTATTAAATATCGATTTACTAAATGTATAAATAGAGATTATTTAAACATAGACTGTATATACATATTTTGCAAATATAGCCTGTACTTATTTTGTAAATATAGACATGTAAATAGAGATTGTATAAATACAGATTTGTTTATTTTAAGACATTTGCAAGCGTCAAATGACCTAGGGAAAGGAAATTGAAAAACAAACTTTAAAGGATTAAATATCAATTAAATTTGTGAAAAGCAATAAATAGAAATGTGCCAATCATCCCTTTCCTAGCACGATGCACGTGCTAAGTACGATCTCGACACGTGAAAACACACTTGTCAGATAGACCACGATTAAAAACGTGATGTACTCACCAACATTTAAAAAAAATTAATGACAGGTAACACTTTTTTAATGAAAATGTTTGGCTTTACGGGACGACATTTTAGAGTCGTTAATAAAGTGATCAACCAATTCACTTTCGGGCCTACTAAATGCCGACATGGGACAGACAATGAGTTGACATCTGAACTCTGTGTATGTGTGAGTGTGTGTGTGTGTGTTTTCGCTGATACAATACACTGCACAACACGATGGTTAGCACGAAATACATAATTGCTCACTTTACCGTAATTAATCCATGCTTCTGTGCAATTAATATGGCTTTACATAAATACACGCGCACATACTTAAACATACAGTGACAGGAAAAATGATCTAAAACAAACGGGAAAATAAGCCTATATATTATATTTTTGATGAATTTAGTCGATTTAAACATAGATAGGCATGTGGCATATATATATATATATATATTTCTGTATTATATATATATATATATATATATATATATATATATATATATATATATATATATATATATATATATATATATATATATATAATACAGAAATGATAAGTACTTGAGGGTGGTACCCCAAAAGCCGGAAGCTTATAAAACGCGGTCCTTGACTCCCATGGACATCCTCCACTGCCCCCCCCCCCCCCCAACAGGTAAGACACTTGTTTACATTCTCCAAATACTCCTGGCATTTCAGAAGTTCGCTCAGTTTAAGGTCGATCTAAAACATCCAAAGAAGATCACCACCCCACGCTAAAGGTCAAAGGTAATGGGACATATGTAAAAAAAAAATTACAAGTGTTATATACCGGGTATAGTGGGAGGGATAGAGATCTCCACAAGTGATCTGTACTGATTTAATAGAGGATGAAAAAGTTTAGCCTCCAGCTCTGGACAGGATGTACGGCCAGAAATGAGGTTTGTACAACCTGGCACTAACTTCACCTAAACGATTGAAGTCGGGGCTCGGCGTGGTCGAGTCGGTAAAGCTCATGGTGGCTAAACCACAAAGTCTCAAGTTCGAACCCTCGGGCAGACGAGGATAGCCGGGGACAGCAAATCTTCTAAGAGAGACAAGTAAAAAATCAAACAACTGCTGTCTTGTAGCTTATTCTTGGACAAAGACTATTGGAAGCCAATCCAAAAAGAAAAGCAGGCGGAAATCGGACGGAGTGAACAAATGGCGCAAAACCAGTTGATACGTATACTTAATTGTGTTGGAGGGAATCCCTTTCAACACTAAAAAATTAAGAACGAATAAGAAGGGGATTGTTCGTTTATCCTGTGTAATAAGTAAAAGTTAAGTTCGCTATCTGACCGATAGGGCTGGTGAGTTAGAGTTTATATTTTGTTTAGACTTTGGCATATGAAGAGATATAGTTAGCACCAAGACCAACCGCCATTACTTTCCCGGAAGGCAATCAGATACTCATTAGAGCTGTGTGTGCTCAATGACTTGGACAAAGGAACCTAAATCATTACCTTCTTGAGCTCTACCATTTGACCGCATTAACCCACATTCTGTCATAAATATTCTCTAACCCATAAAAAAAGATATATTAATATAAAAAAAATTAAATAAAAAATAAGCTTAAGAGAGAAAGGGAATTGAGAATACACAAGGGAGATAATCTTTACTTCATTCGCCAAGTTTTACAAGTGGTCTGTCTCTGACTGGCGAATCTACCTCAAAACTACTTGAAACTATAGACAAGAGCTTTTCGATTCCAGACCAGAGTCTAAACACTCATCGCAAGGACTTTAAAAAGCAATACAAAAATTCAGACAGACTAATACGAACGTTGCGGTAATTTTTTATTTTAATCTGATTCATCAAACAGAAAAATCCAGACAGCGATTATTTAATCTGATTGTTTTTACGTTTCTATTTTCATCAAAAGCACCGCCTACCTCTCACTGACGTTGCTTTCTGAACTTTTAGAGGAAAAATTCAAGTGTTATCACAATCACTACAGAAATCAGGATACAATTGTCGGGTTAGTTTTAGTGTAACATGGGGCTATCAGTCAAGATTACTGAAGTATTTGAACGTTAAACTACAGTAGAAATCGCATAGACAATTAGGCTGAGATAATAAATAAAGTAAATGATGTTTGTGTTGTTAAAAAACTTCTATTTCCAAATTCCTACAAAAGTTGATATTTTTATATATTTTTTAAAAAGATGGACAAGGTATGAGTTCGGAAACATCTTTATTTTTAAATTTGCAACAATAAAACGACAATCCATATGCAAATTTATAACTTAAGAAATAGTTAAATTTATCGTCGGCCTTGTCGGGTCCATAAAATGCCTGGTTGCTAAACAAAAAATTCCCGAGTTCGAACCGCCAGGCAGATGATGCTAAATAGCTCGGGACAGCAACCCTTCTAGAAGAGATAACTCAAAAATCAAGCAACTGCTGCCTTGAAGTTTGTTCTTGGTTGGACAAAGGTTAAAGCAGCATATCCAGAAAGAAAAGCAGACTGAAATCGGAATCAACGGCATCGTAATACTTCATTGTGTAGGAACAATTTTTTTCCAACATTAGAATTAAAAAATACATTTATATACATAATGTTTTTTTTTTTTTGAATTGAAGTCATTGAAACATTCAACTAGTTAGCGAATCAAGGTAAATGTAATGACAACTTCAAATAAAACCGTAAATACAAGTTTTCAATTACGCTGACAGCCATGGTATGTCCTACCCCTACCCGATGAACGTATCTATCACACCTAACATTCTAGTCAAATAAAACCAACAACCCGCTCAAGAAAATCAGTCGCAGATTCTGAGAACAAAGACAAGAATCTTAGAACATAAAAAAGGTAAAGATCTTTCAACAGAACGCAGCGTGCAAGCCTGCATAGTTCTGAGGAAGACACGGCAAAAACCAGTGCATTCTACTTGAAGATAAAAGCCACAAGAATCTCAATAAAAGCCTCAAAATTGTAACTGTTTTTTGACGAACCTGTACGCATCTGTCTACCTACAATAATTGCTTTGTACAGAAAAAAAAAACTGAAGGGGGGGGGGGGGAGATGGATGAGACGTGATGTAGTATCAGTGTAGATTAGTGTGGCACTTGTGTATTCCACGCTAGGGTGAGACTATAACGTACCGCGTACCGGTATGCCAAAATATGAAGTTAGGATTAGGCTTTGGGCTATGCCAGACTGGCTGTTGCGATTAGGCTTTTGGCTTTCAGTATGTTGTTTATACCAGCACAAGTATGATTTGTACACATCCTCGAGGAAACAATACCGTGCTGTTTAGAGGTTGTACAATACAGAACATTTATGAGTGACGTAACATACAGCACATTTATGAGTGACGTAACATACAGCACATTTATGAGTGACGTAACATACAGCACATTTATGAGTGACGTAACATACAGCACATTTATGAGTGACGTAACATACAGCACATTTATGAGTGACGTAACATACAGCACATTTATGAGTGACGTAACATACAGCACATTTATGAGTGACGTAACATACAGCACATTTATGAGTGACGTAACATACAGCACATTTATGAGTGACGTAACATACAGCACATTTATGAGTGACGTAACATACAGCACATTTATGAGTGACGTAACATACAGCACATTTATGAGTGACGTAACATACAGCACATTTATGAGTGACGTAACATACAGCACATTTATGAGTGACGTAACATACAGCACATTTATGAGTGACGTAACATACAGCACATTTATGAGTGACGTAACATACAGCACATTTATGAGTGACGTAACATACAGCACATTTATGAGTGACGTAACATACAGCACATTTATGAGTGACGTAACATACAGCACATTTATGAGTGACGTAACATACAGCACATTTATGAGTGACGTAACATACAGCACATTTATGAGTGACGTAACATACAGCACATTTATGAGTGACGTAACATACAGCACATTTATGAGTGACGTAACTTACAGCACATTTATGAGTGACGTAACATACAGCACATTTATGAGTGACGTAACATACAGCACATTTATGAGTGACGTAACTTACAGCACATTTATGAGTGACGTAACATACAGCACATTTATGAGTGACGTAACTTACAGCACATTTATGAGTGACGTAACATACAGCACATTTATGAGTGACGTAACTTACAGCACATTTATGAGTGACATAACATACAGCACATTTATGAGTGACGTAACATACAGCACATTTATGAGTGACGTAACTTACAGCACATTTATGAGTGACATAACATACAGCAGATTTATGAGTGACATAACTCATGACACCCACAGGAGGGTCATAATAAATGGCACGACCAGACGGAAGGGCCACAACTTTACAGAAATCTCATGAATGTCCTAGCGTACAGCACCACAACAACAAGACTAGCAGCTGAACGAAAAATAATTGCTGTGACAGTGCCGTAACATATAGCATCTTCATGAAGAGAAAGCATTTAAAAATCTCTCTGACAGGCACCAAACTAATCAAATAATGAGCTAGGAGAGACAACTATTCAGCTAATAGCTAAACTGTCGTAAGGTAATACAGAATAGGTAAAAGGGAAGTCAAGCTTGCGTCAGAAGATGAAGGAGATAAAAATATCGCTTGTGTACGGTTTTTAAAAAAAATCTAGCTCTATCTCAGCAGTAGCTGGCATCAGAGCATAACACCTGTCTGTTAGTAGCTTGAGTACACATAGCACGAGACGGGCATATACCTCAGCTCGAGGTGAGGTCTACAGAAAATACACAGACTCTCCTTCAAACATCCCTACAAGTGTCGTAACATCTCGGCTTAAAGGTCATATTCAGTCAGCTACCCAGCCTATATTACTCCCACCTCGCACCATTCCAGTTTTTAAAAAAAGCTTCCGGTGTCGAGTTATTTTTGTGCCATTATGGAATAGCAAGGGAAAAAAAGAGGGAAAAAAAAACCAACATAAAACATGACACTTGTCCGCTTATTGCAGCAAAACAGGGGCAGTAAGCTATGGCTCCAAGACTTACTAATCCATTCAGATATCATTCCTTTTATTTAAACAATAGCCCAGTCACCCTATTTAACTATTTAATAAGGTATTTGCTTGTACTTAAAAGGCAGATATTTTTTAAAACTAGAAAATGTCGGTCTGTGCTTTATTTCTCTTTAACAAGGGTAGATAACACAGCTCTGCACGTCAAGCCGTGCTTTTGTTATATATTGTGCTGCAGTATTAACGATATACTACTTTCAATATTTTACCACTATATTTGCTAGAATAGAATATACATTTAGTATTTTCTAGAATAAATAACTGACTAGGCGGAAATATTTGACGCTGAACAATAATTATCTGACAACTACTAGAAAACTGAAAGCACTTTATAATCGGGTTAAAAAATAGATACGTTCCTTACTGTTTAGCATTTTATCTTAACACCAAAATATGTTGAGATACATTTGGGGTACCTATAAGTACCACAGACAGGGAACCGCTGTTTTGAGCTGTCTCTTACCTAAAACGTATTTTAATGCAAACAACATTGAGAAGCCAATGTGTGAGATACGAGAAATCACAAATCTAGAGTGAGTTTTCTAGCTAGATCTATATAGAACAAAAAGCCTAAGTTTTGCAAGCAGACAGATAATATTTTGAAATGTCAACAGTTTCGAGTTTAAAATATATGTGCAGGACATGTCAGTAGTACACTCACGAGAGGGGAATATTTCTGAAGTACACTGTACACTACAGTAGGGTACATTTATTTAACAAACGAAAGTAATTTAATAGTCTAGGTATTTTCTTATATAATTAAGCCAAATGGAAAGATAATTGAATGCCACGGTAAATTAAAACAGAAATCGTTTTAAATGTTCCATTTGTTTTTCCCCATTAACAATCTTGATCAGTAGAACACTCACGAGACTTAAGAAGGAAATATTTCTGAACTACGCTGTACAGTTACGTACATTTATTTAACAACCGAAAGTAATTAAACAGTCTATGTTTTTTTTAATTAAACCAAATGAAAAGACAATTAAATGCCAAGGCAAATTAAAACATAAATAGTTTAAATATGTTATTATTTTTTTTTTCCACACACGACCTTGATCAAGCTAGACAGGGGGGTTATGTATTGGTTAATTTAATTATGTTGACATAAGAAAGTATGTATACCTACAATAACAAATTGTAGTAAAACCTGTGTTATTTAAATTCAAAATCTATTTCAAGATTGAGGAGAATAGTATTGTTTTATTTTTTTTAATATTGTTTCTTCCCATACAAGACCTTGATCAAGCTGGACAGGGTTATGTATTGGTTAATTGAATTGTAACGACATAAGAAAGTATGTAAACCTACATAACATTAACAAAATCCAGTAAAACTTATTTTATTTAACTTCAAAATCTATTTAAAGATTGAGGAAAAATTAGTAATATACACTAGTGTACATGTGATCCGAAAAAAATACTTTAAGTTTAAGACAGGTTGTTGTAGGTTATTGGTTGAAAACTTTAGCAGAGAAATTATTTTTTTTATAATTTACATCACAGGAAGTGATTTTTTTAACGTGAACTAAAATAGCAGGTAGGGAAGAAAACGGAAGCAAAAACTAGCAGAGGTTCTGCTTACTCTACTACATTAAAAAAGTATTTCCGTCCTCACTAAGCGTTTTTAAATGTTTGTTTAATTAACAAAAATCGTTAAAAAATCGAAAACAGCTAAGCCAACGTGAAATGGCAGTTCGTGTGATGGTGAGGTAAGTTTTATTAGGAGGTAAGTTATATGGTGAGGTAGGTTACATGGTGAGGTAGGCTATGTGGTTAGTTAGGCTCTATGATGAACTATGTTTCATTTATATTTTGAGGGTAGGTTTTATGGTGAGGTAGGTTTCATGGTAGGGGCAGGTTTTACGGTAGGGTAGGGCCAGGGCTTATGGTGAGGTAGATGTATGGTGAGGTGTATTAGTTTTTAAGGTGAGGTAGCTTTTATTGTAGGATAGGTTATATGGTCAGGTACAATATATGGTAATGTACACTATATTGTGAGGTAGGTTTTTTGGTGAGGTAGGTTTTATGGTGAGGTAGGCTAGTACGCTACAACCAAGTTTTGAGACAGCAAACAGGCAAAATAACACATATGACCTTACATACATGACAGGTAAAATAAACAAAATAAACAAAAATGTGTTGAGAAAATACGCCGGGTGTAACTATTTGTCAACTATTAATTGTCTTAATATATTTTAAAATAAAGCAGGATTGAGATCATCTAAACTTTTCGTATATTATTATATAACACTAAGGGCCATAGAAATATAGAACACGAGCCGACCCGCTGCGTATCATACGCCGCTATTTAGCTGTTTTATTTCTCTACTTTTCAGTAATTCATAATTTGTGAATTCGGACAGTACCAATGAAAAACCAATGCTGCCACTGAAAATATATGCTGCCACTGAAAATATGCTTTAAAACACTAACCCCCCCCCCCCCCCCCCCCCCCCCCCCCAGTGAAAGCAGCCTCCTCTTAGTTACCTCCTGTAAGTTTAAAAATCGTTTGAAACTACATTAATCTGCCCCTAATTGCCGTCACTAAAAAACCCGACTACGATTTGTAAACATTTAGAGTGAACCACAGCTCACCAGATCATGTGGGGGTGGGGTGGGGGTGGTAGTGGATAGTGATTAGTGATAGAGAGAAAGAGAGGATACTGCAAGGAGGCGCTTGCAGCTTGTTTTCTAACGGCTCCCAGAAGGGAATTATATATATAGATAGATAGTTACAAAACCATTCGCTTTTGTTAAAAGTGCTTAGAATATGCTTTATGAAAATATGATGTAAAAGTATATACTTCTGATGACATTGAACAAATCGGAAATAGAGTAAAATACCCCTTCCGGTTACCGGAAATGCGTATGTAAAATAAGTTCACTTTACTGAAATGGTACTAAAATGATCGATATTTTAGAACGTACCACTTCCGGATATCGTAGGTCAATCAAACAGAAGTAATCTAAGTATAAGGTCTTATACTTTTAGTTTAAATTTCGTCTACAGAGTT